>NW_006399925.1:1728241-1747428 GCF_000299155.1 Elephantulus edwardii
ACACACACACACACACACACACACACACACACACACACACACACACCATACACACATATCATCTAAGAGCCTGCTACACTTTAGAAAGCCAAGATAAAAATGTCCCTTGGACATTCAAAGAGTTTTATTGCTTTGCAATGTAATCTTGTAAATACTGTTAAAACTACAGTGTCGACACTTATACAGATGACTTCTTCCATACAACCGCCCAGAATCATGAAGTCTACACCACGCCTGGCTTTGCTGCGATGCTGCATGGGGCCTGTGGGTGAGGAGTGGGATTTGAGAATGAGAGAGCCTGGCTCATATATCTCTTATACCCCTATTAGAGTTTTAAACCACCTTAGGCTCTAATTTTAATAAACAAGCAATATTTCATGAATTTTTCCTACTACCAAATAGATCATCAGCAATGACTTTCAAATAGTGAGCTGTTCAGAGAATTAAGAATAACAGCTGAGATTTAGAAATTCAATTTGCATTTATTATTTTCTTCTTCTCCTAACCAAGTGATGTACAACCATAATAACCAAAAGAGCTTTTCCAAAGCTATCCATATTTCATCATGGGAACCACAATTAAGCAAAAACCAAAGAAAAGTGGTCATGGAGCTGATTCTGACTCACAGCTGCCCCACGTGTTGCAGTGCAGAACCGTGCTCCAAAGAGTGGGATCTTTTTTTCCCATCGAAAATGTCTCTGGGGGGATCTGAATCTGAAACTTGTCAATTAGCAGCTGCATGTTTAATTATTTGTACCACCTACAGACTCCCAAAAGCATAACTAACAGGTTAATATATTGGAGTACCTACCTCTTTCAAATTGTAGCTTTTTATATCTTTGCATAATTTCAGCTGCAACCATGCATTCGATCTAAGGGGAGAAATAAAAAAAGGATAACAAGTGGAGGCTAGAATATTACACACTGTAAACTTCAGCAGAATCTGACACCCTCACCCCCAATAAGCTAGAGAACCATATGTACACATTTCAGAAAACCTCAGTGGGTTTGTGGACGTGCCTCATTCTCTTGTAGATGGCCCTGTTTAGGGCAGGCAGCATCAGGGCAGCTAATTGCAGTTTCTAGTCCTTCTTTGATCAAGAGCTCAACATACTGTTTCAGGCACTAAAAGGAAAAAAAAACAGAGAAGTGTCTGAAAACATCTTTACTTCTTTAAGGTCAAAGAAGCAGCAATGCATTTTTAATATTTTTCCCTAAAATAACCCATCAGGTACAATTAATTGTTCCATTACAATGTTATATTTTTATTATGTAGCTTTACTCATTCAACAACTATTAAAACTGTGCACCTAGTCTGTGTCAAGGACCATAGACTTGTTCACAAACCAAGGCTCCCTGTGGACAAACTCAAAGGATAGAAGAAGCAATGAATTTAACAGCAAGAAACCAGGCTTCAAGGGTTCAAGAAATACTATTTTTCAAATACACAGTATACATCAGGTACTTAATTAACTAAGCACTTTATGTCATATGTTGTTGTTGTTAAGTGTTGTTGAGTTGTAGGAGACTCATACCGTTCCTATGAACAAAAGTCCTCAACATTTGTGTGACTTTCATCCTTTCTCCAGGTTCATAGGGTTTCTGGAGGCAAGCTATTATGGAAGTGGATGCCACTCCTGCTTCCAAGCTTGTTTTAATAGGTGAGCTCCACCACTGTCCGACATGGGTAACCATTAAGGAATTTAACACATCAGTGTTAGAGTGTTCAGCTTTGCAGCAACCACAAGTTACTTCTGTACTGCAAGTGGACACACCAAGGCTATATGACCTAGAAGAACGTTTTACTTAGAACCATTAAAAACAGGCCTGAGGGTTGCAGATTAAAGTCATCTACCTTTAGCTTGGTGGCATCACTTTCTGTCCACTAGGTCAACTGAGCTCTTTCTTTGCTATTATATAGTGTCAATTAATCTTTAGAACATTCTTTCAAGAAAAAGATTGCAAGTCCTTTCTTTTCCCCCTTTTTTTTCCCATGTGAAAACTGAGACACTGAAGAAGAAAACTGTCAGGCTATCTACAGAGAAAGGCCTTAGCTTGAATTTAAACCAAGGCTTACTTGACATTGGACAGTCCAAGGTTTCTTCTCTGTGAACTCCTTTATGTTTTATAATCTTTGCTTGGTGACACCTTGCTGACCTGATAATTTACTACCAACCTTTGCTACTTGAAAGGGCTTCTTAAAATCTAGAAGTAAATCAAAATAGGTCAGAGGGAAGACACTATGTACAATTAATATAACTGATTATGAAGCCTTATGTGGTACCAATTTATTCCAACCTTGAAAAAAATCTTAGGAATGCAGTGTTTCCCTGAAAAATGACATAATAAAAACTGACTAGGCGAAAACATACATCCTGCCTCGGGTAAGCATACTACCAAAAGCAGCTAGAGATGGAAAAGCTGAAGAGCTTATATAAGAATCCAAAGAATACTAGTATCTAGGGCAATTCAGAGAAGGGCAAGCAGTGTGAAATGCCTCAACAGTGCCTTGAAACCAACTATAAATCACTATCCCACTGCACAATTTGAAGTTCATAATTTGTTATTAGATGTAGTAGCGTCGATTCTGATTCACAGCAACTCCACGCAGCAGTGTAACTGCCCCACATGGATCTTTTGACTGCAATCTCTACGGGAGCTGATTTCCAGGTCTTTTAGTCTGCAAAACCAATGGATAGGTTCAAACTGTCAACCTTTCTCAGTAACCACAGTCTAGTCATTGAACCTGAAGGACTCCTTATTGCAATGCTCTAAAAAATGAATAAGAAGGAAGTTCTGGTGGCCTAGTGGCAAGAAGCTGCACTGCAGTCCCCAGAACATGGTTCAAATCCACCAGCTGCTCCATGGAAGAAGGATAAGGCAATCTCTTCCTATGCAATTAACTGCCTCAGAAAACTCGCTGGAGGGTCAGCTATTGGTTGGTTCTGACTCTACAGTATACAAAAACAAAAATAATGATATTATTTGGATATTATAATAATATTTACCAAGCTCAGTAAAATAAAATATACCGAGGAAGATCATTTAAACAAGACTAAATTGAGATATCTCACTCAGCATAAATACTACATAATACCACTGCTACAAACAGGAGCATGTGGGTTTGGAAGGAGAATAGGAAAACAGTGGATAAATAATGGACACTGTGTTGGAACAGAAGAGGGAAAGAATCGTCCAAAAGGAATAATGATCAGGTATTTTATGTATGATAACAATCTGGAACAAGAAGTATTATTGCAAAGCAGTCTGAGAGGAAGGAGGAAGAATAAAGGAAGAAAATGTGCAACAATGAATGAATAAAGGGGGGGAGCCCCTCAAAAATCTAAAATAGCTAGAACAGCACACAGAGAACTGAAAGATGTTTAAGCTGGATTTAGAGGTTGTGACACCAGAGATATAACTGCTGGTATCAGATGGCTCATGGCTGAAAGCAGAGAACCAGAAAAATGTCCATTTGTGCTTTATTGACTATGCAAAGACATTTGGTTCATAACAAGTTATGGATAACATTGAGAAGACTTGAAATCCCAGAATACTTAATTGTGCTAATGTGAAACATATAACTAGACTTAGAGGCTACCATGTGAATGAAGCAAGGGAACACTATATGGTTTAAAATTAGGAAAGGTGTGTGTCAGGGTTATATCCTTTCTCCATACCTAATCAATCTGTATGCTGAACAAATTATTTAAGAAGCTGGACTCTATGAAGAAAAATATGGCATCGGGATTGGAGGAAGACTCATAAATAGCCTGCATTATGCAGATGACACAACCTTGGGCAGGACTTGAGTGCTTGCAGCAGAAGACCAAAGAATAGAGTCTTCAATACAAATTGCTTCTCAACAGCAAGAAAATAAAAATTATCACCAATGACCAATAGGCAACATCATGATAGATAAAAAACTGAAACTATAAGACTTTATCTTACTTGTATCTACAATCATCACCCTTGGTACCAGCATCCAGGGGATCAGGAGACTGGCTGCATTGGGAAAGTCTGCAATCTGGGATATCTCCAAATTATTGGAATTATGTTAATTTGAGGACTAAGGTGTGCCTGACTCCGTCTATGGTTTTTTCAATCACTTGCTATGAATCTACTAGATGGACAATGGATAAGAATATCAGAGAAAGAATTTATGCCTTTGAGTTATTGTGTTGAAGAGTACTGAACATTCCACGGACTGCCAAAAGAACAGACATACACATCTTGGAGAAGGAGCAGCCAGAGTGCTCCTTGAAGGCCAAAAAAAAAAAAGCTTTTTCTCACACATATTTTGGGCATTTTGCTAGGAGAGAGACATTATGTTTGGAAAGGTGGAGAATTAGCGAAGGAGAATAAGACCTTCAAACAGATGCTTTGGTACAGTGTCTGCAGTAATGTACTGGAGTATGGCAGAGATGGTGAGGATGGCACAGAATAGGACAGGGTTCAGATCTTTTGTTCATAGGGTGACCATAAATTGAACACAATGGAACGTAATAACAATAAAACCTCATCCCTCCACAATGTCTGATTCATTTCATAACAGGAATACATGCTATCATCCACTTTAAATTCTTACTAGTTCTATAGCCTAGACTAAGTTAATTTCGTTCTCAACCACATTTTCCCATTCTGTAAGTTGGAGTGGTCTGGCCAATGTCACATCAGAGTTGTAAGACTTTTCTAAAAGAGAAAGAGCTTAAAAGAAGATAGAAAGACGGATAGATACTTAATACATAAACAATTATTGGCTCCAAGTCAGTAATTTTCACTACCCACAAAAATTCACAGTAACTCATCCTTTAAATCTCAAGATAACATTTTTTTATAACAATTGGTAGACTCGAATTGCAAGCTTTTGGATTGTCAGTGCAATTCTTTACCAGTACACCACCAGGGCTCCCTAATTACAATGTGGCCTACTATACATTGTCTATCTGTGTTTCATTGATTATGCAAAGGCATTTGACTGTGTAGATCATAACAAACTGTGGCTGACTCTGAGAAGAATGGGAATCCCAGAACATTTAATCGTGCTAATGCGAAACCTATTCTTGGACCAACAGACAGTCATCAGAACAGAGCAGGGCAACACTGCATGGTTCACAATTGGGAAGGGTGTACGTCAGGGATGTGTCCTATCTCCATACCTTTTCAACCTGTATGCAGAGCAGATTATCCAAGAGGCTGGGCTCTATGAGGAGAAGCGTGGCATTAGGATTGGTGGACGAACTATCAACAATCTGCGTTATGCAGATGACACAACCCTGCTTGCTGAAACTGAGGAGGACCTCATGCACTTACTGTAGAGGGTCAAGGACTGCAGCCTTCAATATGAACTGAGGCTCAGTGTCAAGAAGACAAAAATTCTCACCACTGGACCAATCGGTAGCATCAGGATGGAGGGTGAAGAGATTGAGATTGTTCACAGCTTCAGTTTGCTCAGCTCCACGGTCAACACTCTTGGCACCAGTATCCAGGAAATCAAAAAACTTATTGTGATGAGAAAGTCTGCTGTTAGGGACCTCTCTAAAGTACTCAAGAGCAATGTTGTCTCTCTGGAGACTAAGTAAGGTCCGTCTGATACAGGCCATGGTTTTTGCAATCACTTGTTATGCATCAGAGAATTGGGCAATGACTTGGGAGGATAGAAGGAGAATTGACGCCTTTGAGCTGTGGTGCTGGAGAAGAGTATTGAATGTACCATGGACTGCCAAGAAAACAAACAGATTCACCCTAGAGAGGGTTAAACCAGGCTGTTCCTTGGAGGCAAGGATTCTGGGGCTTCATCTGACATACTTTGGACATGTTGTAAGGAGAGACAGGTCTTTAGAGAGGGACATCATGCTGGGCAGAGTGGAGGGACAGCGCAGGAGGGGAAGACCTTTTATGAGGTGGATTGACTCAGTGACTGGTAATCAGGATGGGTGTGTCAGAGGCAATGAGATTGGCACAGGATAGAGCACAGTTTAGGGCTGTTGTACATAGGGTCGCTATGAGTCGCAAGCGACTCGGTAGCACATAACAACAACAATAAACTATATATTGGGATCCTTCTGTTTTCGCCTGAATTCTGTGATCTGTTTCAGTTTCTGACAATTTTAGAGAGCCCTTGAAATGAAATGACTCACAAATATAGCTGTATTTTCCAGCCTGATAAATGAAGACAGCTTCCAAAACACCAACTATGCATGAATGATCCTATTCTTGGAGGTCTACTAGAGACACAAGAGACCAATGAGTTCAGCAACAACCCATTAAAACAAATAGGGAAAGGTGGAGAGAAGGACAAGGAAAGGGAAAATACTGAGGGAGTAGTGGCTAAATAGTCTCCATCAAGTCTGAACCCCAGCTCTGGGAAGCATCATATGACCTCTTTGGGGGAGCCAGTGGAGTGGTTTAGTGTCGTGATGAAGTGCTGAAACAATGGCTTGTTTACAGTTGAAAGAAAATTGGAATGTCCTGTTTATAGCTGTGTGAAACATGAGGAGGTAGAAAAGACCATAAGCTTTGGGCTAGGGAGAATCTTATATTCCGGGATCCACCACTGTCTAGTCTGATGTCGTAAATCAATTACTTAATGTGCTTGGGCTACCATTCCCTCAATGGTAAAACTGGGATGCTTGTTTTGTGGAGCTCCTGAGACAGAAGTAAAGCATACGAAAGCACTGAACACACTTCCTGGTACTATGAACAAAGTATATAGTGATTCTTGTTATCTTTTGTTTGTCTATCTAGGTGACGTGTTTTTATACTTCTGGGCATAAAAAAATTTAAAAAAAAAGATTATTCTTTTCCTTTACATAATTAAGTTTGTCTAAATTGGGTCTCCAGAGGACACTGGAATGTCTTAAACAGAAAGCTGACACTCCTGTGAATAGCAGAATTTAATGATAGAGCTTCATTCTCTCTAAGAAGCAAAATACAACTCTTAAAACTGGTGTGAAATTTGCACCCTGGAGACGTCTACATCTCTAAACATCATTGTTCAAGGGTTTGTATACGGCCAAGACTAGTGAGTCATGTCTGGCGGGGAGCTACCAAAGAGTGAACATTCTATGCTATTGGAATGCACCCGCACAATTTTCAAAGTGATTAAATTCTAGAAGGACCAATTTGTTTACCATATTAAGATAGATGAGTATCTGAGTATCTGACCTTGCAGCCATCAAAAATAGGCTGGGTTTTCTTCCAGATATAAAGTGGGTCATGATTCATATGTTTTTAATTCTAGTAGTAGAAAGATGTTTTCAAGTAGGCACAAATAGACAAAAATATAGAAACTTCTCCAATAACAAATACATATGTTGTTGTTGTTGTTAGGTGCCATCGAGTTGTAGATGACTCATAGTGACCCTATGAATGAAAGACCTGAGCACTGTTCATAGAGTTTCCAGAGACAAGCCCTTTCAGAAGTGGATGCCACTCCTGCTTCCAAGTTTGTTTTAATCGAGAAGCTCCACCAAACACTGTCTACCGCCTGTCCAAGGCCATCTACCCCTAGGCCAAGCCTCAGGGGACTCACTTCTGGGGGGAAGAGCAGTAACACACACCAAACACAAGCCCCCCCCACCCAAAGCACATAACCCCACAAGCTTGTGACCGCCAGCAAGAAGCCAGAGAGAACCCTGGGTAGAGTCATCCAGGAACAGCATGGCCTCCCCTCTCTCTTCGGGGCTTTAAGATACCACCTGCCTTAAGCCTCAAGTGCCTCACTAATAGCCTCATTCATATTATTAATATCAAAATTAACTTTAATAATCAAATGCCTTTTTAAAATTTTTATTGGTTTGAATGTAATAATTCATAGACATCATTATTTTATATAGCCATTCACAGATGTTGTTTCATTCATGTTCCTTATGTTTTACATAATCATATATATATAATGAATTGCCACTGATCAATACTTATTATTAATCCATCTTTTCAAGTCTCCACTGAAACTTTCCCATTCATTAACCCCCTTCCACTCACCAACCTCTAGCCCAGTGATTCCCTCTCCCCCGTTTTTTGCTCCCTCATTCTCCCCTTCCTCTTTTCCTTTGGAACATTTGTATATATCTTGATCTGTTACTCCATTTTTACAATAATGGTCTTATGCAATATCTGTGCTTGTGAGAATGTGTTAGGTCACTCAGTATAATGCTGTCTAGACTCTACTATGTTATATAGTATTTTACAAAATTGTTGCTCCTTAGTGCTGCATAGTACTCCATTGGGTAGATGTACCACAATTTCTCAATCCATTAGTTTGATGGACATTTGTGCCGTTTCCATTTCCCTGCCATTGTGAATAACGCTGCTAGGAATGTAGGTGTGCATACGTCCTTCATTCATGCTGGATTTTTTATTTTCTTGGGAAGCATTTCTAGCAGTAGAATAGCTGAGTCATATGAGATGTCTATGTTCAGCTTTTTAAGGAAAAAGCAACCTGTCTTCTACAGTAGTTGTACTATTTTACAACCTTACCAGCAAGATACAAATGTTATAATCATCTCTCTGCATCCTCTCCAATATTTATTGTTTGCTGTGTTGTTAAACGTTGTTACTGCTATTGGGGTGAGATGTTATGTCACTGTTATTTTGACTTGCATCTCTCTGATTGCTAGTGATTGGGAATACTTCCTCCTGTTTCTTGGCAATTGAATGTTCTCCTTTGTGAAAGTCCTTTCCTGTCTTTTGCACATTTTGTGATCAGTTTATCAGTCTGTTTCTTGGTGGCCCTATGGTACTCTAAACTTTGTTTGTTTGTTTGTTTATTCATTTTATTATTTTTTTAATGGGAGAAGCCAAAGCAGTGGCTAGTCCTTTTTGGAAAGAAGGTAACATTCCGGCACATTAGGCCACATCAATGGCAGTATGAGCACATTATGGGGCTCGCTCAGTGAGTTAACTGATGGGGCACCAGCTTATAATGGGTTCCACATTTAGGGCATCACTGAACCTCACCTTTGTGTAACCTAAACCAGATCACAGCACTGCCATCTTCTTCAGCAATCCAGCCTACTATTTTATTATGGATGATAGAGGGAACTAAATTAGGATCTTCCTTGGTGCCTACAGGTGCCTTTGGAGCAAGTATATTGTATGGCTCCTGGGCTTTCCAAGTAGCCATCATGAACCCTGTCGCCAGTTCATCTTTGGTCAGAAAACCACCTCCAGACACCATAGATTCTGTCAACTTTAGTTATGAGACCCTTTATGAAATATTCTCAAATGGTCCAAACCCTCCCCAAATCTGTGGGTTTTCTTTTCACCCTATTGGAAAAGTTTTGATGCACACAGGTATTCGATCTCAAGAAGATTCCATTCATCGATTTTTTTTCTTCTCAGAGTTTACATTTTTTTTTTTTTACTATGTCTGCAATCCTATTATGCCATAAACCAGGGATTCTAACTTTATTCTCATTGGAACTTTGATCTTGGATTTTATCTGTAGGTCTCTTAACAACAAACAAATAAGAACAAGCTAATCCCACAGTCTCTAGTAGAAAGGAAATTATAAGGATAAGGATGGAAATTGTTGGAATAAAAACAAAATAATGGATTTAAGTCATAAACAAAACCAGGACCTAATTCTTGAAAAGGTTTAATAAACTAGACAAACCACTGGAAAATTCAAAAAGAAAAGACATAAAGACATAAGAAATAAAAGAAAAAGAGACGCTGGTGGCCCAGAGGCAAGAAGCTGAGCTGTAATCCCAAAGGTGCATGACTGGAATCTACCAGATGCTATGCTGGAGGAAGGGCAATCTCCTCCTGTGCCAGTAGGATCCAATTCAATGGCACACAACAAGGAAAAAAAAAAAGAAAAAAGAAATGGAAGAAGTAACATAACAACAGAATCAGCCAACATTAAATCAATAGTATTACAATATTATGAAAAACTTTACTCCAATAAATTTGAAAACCTAGATGAAATGGATAAATTCATAGAAATCCACACACTACCAGATAGGTACAGACAGATGTAGAACACTGGAACAGACTCATCACAAAAGAAGAAATCAAGCATGTCATAAAAAAGACTACACTCCTTTCCCAAAAAAAGTCCTAGCTCAGAGATGAATGATCCTCATTTCTACTTAATTTATTTCATAAAATGGAAACAGAAAGGGGGCTCTGATGGTCTAGTGGTAAGAAATTGGGCTGCAATCCCAAAGGAATGTGGTTTGAATCCACCAGACACCTCACAGGAGAAGGATGGGCAATCTCCTCCCATGTGACTGTAAACACCTGCTGGAGGATCAGTTCCAACTCAATGGCACACAACAACAATGGATCACACAGAAACATAGACAAAATAAGGAACACTCGCAGAGTCATTCTATGAAGCAAGCATAGCCCTAATACCAAAACCAGGTAAAGATGACACTAAAAAAAGAAAACTGTAGATCAATATTTCTCATGATCTTTAACAAAATCCTGGACAATAGAATGCAACAATATATTTAAAAAAAATAAAATTCATCGTGACCAAATAGTATTTGTAACAGGAATACAGGGATGGTTCAATATAAGAAAAATTATTACTGTAATTCACCACATTAACAACACAAAGAATAAGAAATAGCCTGACTATCAAGTGATGCAGAAAAAGCCTTTGACAAAATCCAGCATCCCTTCTTGTCAGCAAAATAGGAACAGAGGAGAATCTCTTCAACATAGTGAAAACTTACACACAAAACCAAAAGCAAACATTATTTTAGCTGAGAGAGACTAAAATTCCCCTTATGAACAGGGACTAGGAAAGGCTTCCCACTATAACTGCTCCTACTAAACAATGTATTAGAAGTTCTATTTAAGTCAAATAAGGTAAAAGAAGGAAGCAAGAGGTATCCCAATTGGCAGAGAAGTGGTGAAACAGTTACTATATGCAAATGACATGATAGTGTACACAGTAAACCCCAAAGGCACAATCAAGATCAATCTACAAAAATCCATTAGATTTCTCTACAACAACAAAGAAAGCACGGAAAAATAAATTAGATACAAAATACTATTTATAATAGCCAACAACAAAAGAAATACTTAGGAATAAATTTAACCAGAGACAAAAAAAAAAAAGGTTTTTATAAGGAAAATTACAACATTCTACTATAAGGAACAATAAGAATGGAAAATATTCTCTATTCATGGATAGGGACATTCAACATTGTGAAAATGTTAATCCTATTGAAAGCAATATACAGATTCAATAGAATCCCAATACAGATACCAAATTCATTCTTCAAAGACACAGCTTTGGCAATTTCTAGTTTCATTTTTAGAAAGGAAAGAGACTCAGAAAAAGCAAAGCTCTTCTGAAAAACAAAAATGAAGTGTCTCATTCCCTGATTTCAAAATCTACTGCACAGTCGTATTAATCAAAACAGCATGGTACCGATACAACAACAGACACATAGATTAATGGAATAGAGTCAAGAATCCAGAAATCAATCTATCAACAAATATGGTTAACCAGTATTTGACAAAATAACTGAAGCCATTAAAAGGGGAAATGACAGCCTCTTTGACAAATGGTGCTGGCAAAACTGGACATCTACTAGCAGAAAACTGAAACAGGATCTACATTTCATACCACACACAAAAAATCAAATCAAGTGCTTTTTAAGTGTCAGGCTCTGCGCAAATTTCATACATTTATCAGGTTACCAAACAAGCACACACTATGAATTGTCATCCTCTTTTTATAGATGGGAAAACTGAGCTGCTGGAGGTTAAGTAACCATTCCAAAGCTGTTACTTCTAAGTAGTGTATCTAAAACATAAGCACTGACATGATTAACTCCAAACTTGGTGGGAGGCACTTTTTGCCTCTCTCTTTCATAAGCAAACATGTACTTTTGAGTAACCTTGTAAACTTTTTCTTAGAACAAAGATTTGCATATACTTGAAACTGGTATGATCTGCGTTAACTCAGCTGTATCTTTTTATATTTGCATGATGCTAGTATTGAAAGATGGTCCAAGACTTCAAGGCATTCACAGCTCAGTGTGGACAAACATAGAAGCAGATATTTAAAACACAGTGTACCCAAAGCTTTAATGGAGGGAGAAATAGACAACTATTAGGATAGAGAGGAAAAGCCCCACCTAGGTGGGGTCAGAAAAGGTTTTCCAAAGATAAAAGGTTGACTGGAGTGCCAGGGCATTCCAGGAAAAGAGAAATTAGCTGTATGAAGTTAGCTAATACAGGGAGTGTGAAAGGGGAAAGCAGTGGGTGGCATTAGCTACAGAAGGCTTCAGGCATTTAATTTTCCATTTTCTTTTCCAATTCTTTATACACCCATGTCAAAAGATGAGCAGGAACCACCACTGGCTTGCTAGATATCCATCCATTGTATCACAAGTTTCCATCTAAAGAGCAGTGTACCACAGAGACAATCCACCTCATCTAAAACCACAGCAAAACGGAATTTTGTGTTTTCTCACTTTAAAGTCCATTGGCAATTAGTATCTGCTACAAAACAAAAAGTCTAAAAAAATGTAGTCAAAGGTGACTACTAAGTAATTTAACACTAATCTTGGAAGGATCATTAAAAAGTATCACACACAGCTCATTATAAATTCTTGCAGAACCCCACTGAACAGTAAGTCTGGACTTTGGAAGCACACAGACCAAGTTTGAATTTCAGCTCTTCCACTTACAGACGTGTGACTAAGAAAAGGCATGCTACTATACTGAGCCTCTGTCTTCTCATGTTGTTGGCATGAGATCATAGAAAAATGATCACTGTAAAGTATGGAGACTCTAGGGACAGCAGTTCTCTAGAATATTTCTAAATGCATGTTTACCCAGTATTTTGTTTGGCATTTTTGTAACCATCAATATTTTATTGTTTATTTTTCTCTAATAATCTACAAGTTATATGAAAGCAAGAATCTATTATTATTCATTCTAATCCCTGTGGCTTAACGCAGAGTGCCAGTAAGTAACTGGAAGCTCTGTAGAGTTCATTGAAAACTGCTTTATTAACTCAGAGGCCATGCATCTCCGGCTGTTTGAATTCACGAGCGGCTCTAGGGGAGAAAGACAGGCTATTCTCCTGTATAAGTTACAATCTTTGAAAACCTGCTGGAAAGTCAGCAGGTTCTGACTGGACCACAATGAGTTTAAGTTACTTTAGTATGTACAAGGGATTTAAAAAGGCAATGCAAACAGAAAGATGACAGGCAAATGGATAGATGAGTAGAACATGTAGAAAATGACCAGACACCTGACAATTCACATTCTTCTAAATCTCTTGGCAGAATCACTGGAGCCCTGAGCAAAGGGATGTGCCACTTTGCATGTTACTATTACACACCAGCAAGACTTGCAGGCCTTGTCCTCGCCACGGGCTGAGAGATGGAGCCTTTCTCTTCAGAGCTGCTGTCCAGAAGGCTGGGACCACCACCTAATTCTGCTTTACAAGGAAAGCTTCATGAGAATCTTCTGAATAACCCTCTCCAGGTGGCCCTGGGAACCTAGAGCAAACCTCCCAGCAAACTCTGTAGTGTATTCGATTACACAGATCACTTTTTCTCCAAACCCACAGGAATGTAAACTTAATCATGAGCAAAGTAGTCTAAAAAAGGAATGTCACTTTTGTGCAATTATTAGAAAAAAGTAAAGTCAAATTTTGTCCCTCCTAACATAGCCTGTGCTTTTGGTAAACCAGTAGATTTACCATCTCTTAAACAAATAAGCCCTGTGCTCTTTGACTTCCACAGATTTTTTTTTTCTTTCTGTAACTTCTACAACAAATGTGATACACAAGAGAGAGAGGTTGGCTTCACAATCAATTGCTTCTAAATTCAGATTAACACTCAGATCCCATATGTTGTGTTACTGTGGATCTTATCCTTAAGGTTTCTAAAACTCAGTTTTCTCGCTGCACAACAAGGATAGTGAAATGGAGAAGCTTAGTGGTAAGAAGCTGCACTGCAACCCCAAAGGCACACGTTCAAATCCACCAGGTGCACCATCGAAGAACAAAGGGATATTTCCTCTTGTGTAATTAACTGCCTCTGAAAACCCTCTGGGGGTCGGGAGGTGTCAGCAATGAGTTGTTTCCAAGTTGATACACGACACAACGTTTGTTAGAAGAAAGGAATTTGTCCCACATAAAGTTGCAACAAACATTTCATTTTCTTGGCTATGCTATGTATCTCCTGCTTGCTAGCTTTATTCTATCCATGTGAACGTTCTACGAAGTTTTCTAGCTCATTCTAGTCCAAGCTGAAGTGACAAGGATCAAAGTCAGGGCTAAAGCTCTGCATTTCCCTCAGAATCCTAGAATTGCAACCTGACAGAGCTGACTGCCTGCATAGAGTATCAGTGCATGTTTTATCATCCAACAGCAGATTAAAACAAAAACAACGTTGTCAAAAGAGTTGGGTCCAACTCATAGTGACTCCATGTGTGTCCGAATAGAACTGTGCGCCATAAGGTTTCAAGGCTGAGACTGGTCAGAAACAGACCACTCGGCCTTGTCTTCTGAGTTGCCTTTGGGAACATCTGTACCACTAACCTGCCAGGATTCTGGTCCACAGCCAAGTGCTTAACACAGTTCCCAGAAGTTATGGTACTGTGAATTTTATTCTTAAGGCTTCTAAAGCTCAGTTCCTTCACTGCAATACAAAGATAGTAACATGGACAGGCTTAGTGGTACGAAGCTGTGCTGCAATCTCAAAGGCATGCAGCTTGTATCCACCAGCTGTACGGCAGGAGAATAATGGGACAACATAACACTTACGCATCATTCAGTTAGAATTGACCCGTAGCTGACCAACATTCCCCACCCCCAGCAGGTTTTCAGAGGTAGTAAGTCACACAGGAGGAGAAGCTGATGGATTTGAATCACATGCCTTTGGGTTGGCTGTGGCCACAACACTAGAGATTCTTAAAAACAGAAAAGAACTTTGTATTTCTGTGTACCTCTCAGAGGGCCTAACACAGGGCCTTGCTGTCACATATACTGAATAAAGATGCAAACTGATAGATTTGGGGCTTATGCCTTCCCTTTTGAGAACACTAAGTCCAAATATATCAGTTGTGAGCTTTTCATTTGTTTGGGATTTATAGGTCAACTGAGCCAGTGAGTGCTGGGTCCATACTTTTTCCAAACTGTGAAGCAGGCAGAGGGGTCTGGAGGGGGCTTCTACTTCAATGCAATTTCAGTCTCAAAGGAGCAACACGTGGAGATGGACAAACAGGGCTGTCCCGTGAAGTAAGAGGAAGGCAGCCTGTTCATTGTTTTTCCATAGGGAAGAAACTATTAATTAAAATGCTGGTGAAATTGGAGAAGTCTTTATTTAGCTGGGCCCATCCAAGCCAAAGAAGCATCAGACGAAAGGTGTGAGGGTTTGATAATAAGCGTTGTGTTCGAGAAACATTTTTTGGCCCCGGTGGAACGTAGGAAGGATGTGGTGAGGGACGAGCCTGGAAAGTACCCAGAGCCAAGCTGAGCAGTATGATTTTGTTTATAGAGGCAATAGAGCCTTCAAAGTGCATGTGGAGGGGTATTACATTATGAAAACAGTCCTTTATAAGACTCCACACTCAGCAGAATGAGGATTAACCTGCTGGTTGGCAAATTAGACAAGCCCACACCAAGGATTCTCAGGCAGGGCATCATGCCACCCTAGCTTTGGGGAAGTCGTTGTAAGAGAACTGCTCATGCAGGCAGTTTATTAGTTGTCGTTAAATGCCATCAAGTCAAGTATGACTCACAGTGGCCCCAGGAACAACAGATCTGAACCCTGTCTTATCATATGAAATCCTCACACTCTATCTATTCTAACACACTCTATCAGTCCACGAGGTTGAGTGTCTTCCTCTCCTTCACTGCCCTCAACCTTTTCAAGAATGAAGTTCCTTTCCAAGGAATAGCCTCTCCAGGCAACATGTCTGTAGTATGTGAGATGAAGCTTCATCATCTTTGCCTCCAAGGAGCATTCTGGCTGCACCTTCTACAAGATATATGTGTTTGCTTTTTTTAGCTGTCCATGTTGACCTAGTGGATAGAAAGTTATACTACCAAGCCAAAAATACTTTATTTTAATCTGTTGCCCTCAGGTCTGGTTTTAATTGTTTTTGGTTAAACATTCTTCTAAGTGTTATAGCACTGGTCTGCCCATTTGCTGTAGAGAGGTAACTCTTGGTTGCTGTGATGCTGAACACTGTGACACTGATGTGTCAAATGCAATATTGGTCACCCATGGTGGACAGGGTTTGGTGGAGCTTCCCAATTAAAACAAGCTTGGAAGCAGGAGTGGCATCCACTTCCATAATAGCTTGCCTCTGGAAACTCTACGAACATGGAGAAACAGTGAAAGTTATACAAGTGTTCAGGTCTTTCATTCAGAGTTGCTATGAATCATCTATGACTCAACAGCACTTAACAACAACATTGGATATTCAGTACTCTCCATTAACACCACAGTTAAAAAACAGCAATTCTTTTCTGTCATCCAGGGTAGGTGGTACAACCTGTGCTCTGACCTGTAATGTTGTAGCGTACCATAGAGTCAGAAATGATCCATAGCTGACTCTCCATAGCATCTTATAATGTGAATATTCTGACATGTTGCACATGAATTCATGTGTTGAGTTCACACACAAAAGATGTGTGACGTCTGCTTTTTCTTCCCAGAATTACCCTGTTATGAAAACTGAAGTAATGATCAAGGCGATAGAGAAGCTGTTGCTATATACCATTGAGGTGGGACCCACCAGGTGGGGTTTGCAGAAGGCAGTAAATAGCATGAGAAGAGATTGCCCATCTACTTCCAAGAACTGCTGGTGGATTTGGTCTTTAGATTGGCAGCAAAATTCCTTACCACTAAGCCTGCAGAGCTCCCTATTGGAGAAGCAGGTAGAAGTAATAAATGACAATTGACTGAGCTCAGGACTTGAGGGTAGGAAGAGGCTAAATCCAAATTCAACTCACTTTTTTAAAATCTATTTCAAAATGACCCTGTAGAACTGTCCACAGGGTTTCAAGGGCATAAATCTTTACAGAAGCAGATTGCCTCATCTTTCTCCTGTAAAGTGTCCAGTGAGTTTAAACTGCCACCCTTCTCTTTAGCATCCACTGTGTCACCAGGACTCCTGAGAGTGAGACTAGGAGGTAATATTTTAAAAGGGTTTGAAGATGACTAGGAGTTCCAGCTACAAGCTTGGAGGAATTCTGAATCTCAGCTGGGATTTTTC
This sequence comes from Elephantulus edwardii, assembly GCF_000299155.1. Lineage (NCBI taxonomy): Eukaryota > Metazoa > Chordata > Mammalia > Macroscelidea > Macroscelididae > Elephantulus > Elephantulus edwardii. The sequence continues at coordinate 1,745,453 of NW_006399925.1, forward strand.
CATTGCTCCTGTTTGGACATAAGAAGAGACTGAAGCTGAAGCTATGCTTTGGCTTTGTTCTTTCACAGAGAAAAACAAACCATTTAAGCCCCTTCCCTAATCTCTCTGAGACAGAGTTCTTCTGGTTTAGAGACTCTGGAGAGAATGTGACATTCTATCCAGAGAATGGAGCACATATTTTTGCCATCATGGTTCTAATCCAAGCTGTAAGAAAAGCAACGGTTGTTGACATCATGTTCTACGTGTTTGATATTTAAACTTATTGTCAGAGTGGAGCAAAAATTAGTATGTGATTCAACCAAGTCTTTAGAAAGAACTCTCAGTGGAGTGCAAAATAAACATAGTTGTGTAGGAAAGTATCCAGACAAGCAACACCAAACTTAAAAGACAAGTACATTAAGAGGGTTGCCATCTCATCCACCCAACAAATACTCAATGACTCTGAACCAAGGGGGTTCAATAGAGAGAAAAACATGGTGACTCAAAAGTTTTAATAAATTCTAAATTTTGAGTGTAGCTAAAAGCTTAGACCACACCTGATCTGTCAGTTTGCTGTACTGTGTAAGAAGCCAAAACTATAAAAGCAATAGATAAGCACAGATTGGATTTTTATTCATTCATGGCTGCCATGGAGTTGGAACTGATTCATAGCTGACCCTCTGGCAGGTTTCTAAGGCTGAGAGTAACATTAAGGAGATGGCCCATCTTTCTCCCACAGAGAGGCTGGTGGACTCAAACCGCCAGGCAGGCACAGGCTTTGGGATAACAGTGCAATTTTCCACGACAAAACCACCTCAGCTCCTTTGCATTATTGTTGCAGGTTGAATAAGTGTACTTCTGTGTTAAACTGTGTGACATCTGTTTATGTGTGAATTTCAGTAGACATGTTAGAGAAGTGTATGCAAATACAAGATGACTTTGAGAGTTTGATATTTTGATAATGTGACCATTTGAGTAAGGACTCAGTATTACTGAAGGTCAAAAAACCCTCATAAGGCAACAACTCATTAATTTAGCATCTGCATTTTCCAGACAACTAATGTATATGCCAACAAATGGTGGGATCATGAGAAACTTTTTGTTTTGTCTCATAAATAAGAAAAGTTTTAAAGAGATCTTTAATGGGAATGAGAATCATAGGCAGGAAATAGGAATATTACAGTTGTATGTGGGCATTATTACCAAGGTAATAAAGTGCTCTCGGATTCCCATTCTTCTCAAAGTTAGCCATAATTTGTTATGATCCACTGTCAAACGAATTTGTAGTCAATAAAGCAGAAATAGACATTCTTCTGGTATTCTTTACTTTTAGCCAGGATCCATCTGACATCAGCAATGATATCCCTGGTACCACAGCCTCTTCTAAATCCTATTTAAACTTCCGGCAGTACCCTACGTATGTACTGTTCTAGCCATTTTTAAATTATCTTCAGCAGTATTTTGCTTTCATGTGATATTAACGATATTATTTAATAATTTCTACATCTGTTAGATCACAGATCAGTTAGATTTCTTGGGAATTGAAAAAATACAGACCTCTTTCAGTTCATTGGCCAGATATCTGTCCTCCAAAATTTCCTGGCATAGTTGGTAAGTGCATAACAAGACTGCATCTGTTAAATGAAACAAGTCAATTGGCATCACATTGATTCTTGGGGCCTTATTTTTTTATTTTTATTTTTTTTGCCAATGCCTTGAATGCAGCTTCCATTTCTTCCTTTTTACCACTGACTCCTGCTCTTATGTTACTTCCTGAAATTTTTCAGTGTCAATAAGTTCTTTTTGGTACAGTGATTCTGTATATTACATCCATCTTTTCTCTACTAGTTTATTTATAAAATTTGAATACAAATAAATAAATTGAAAGAATTTTGTTCCATCCATCTTCTATTGATGCTTTCTGGGTCATTCAACTTATTGCCCACAGCATCTTTCAATATTGCGACTTGAAGCTTAAATTCATTTTTCAATTCTCT
>NW_006399925.1:1747818-1750242 GCF_000299155.1 Elephantulus edwardii
AAATAGATTCAAGATATTTTCATTTCTGTGGACTTATTTTACTTTTCTTAGGCCTCAATTTGAACTTGCGCATGAGTAATAGATAGTCTGATTCACAGTCCGCTGCTGGCCTAATTTTGATTGTTGATATTGAGGTTCTCCAACAATTCCTTCCACAAATGTAATCAATGTGATTCCTATGCAGCCCATCAGGTAAGATCCATATGTAAAGTCGCCATTTGTGTAAATTTAAAAAGGCATTTGTAATGAATAAATAATTGAAAATACAAAATTCAATCATTCATTTTCCAGCATCATCTCTATCACCACGCCCTATTTTCCATGCCCTATTTTCCAACTACTATTCCTTCTCCATTGTTTCCAACTTTTGCATTCCAGGCACCGATTATCACTAATGCCTCTTGATTGCATGTTCAGTCAATTTTGGGTGGCAAATTTGGTAAAAATTTTCAATTTTTTGGGTTGCAAGTTTGGTAAAAATTTTCAATTTCTTCCTCTATGGTTGGTCTTTACTATATGAGTAATATCCTATCACTCACAGCATTTTATTTCAGGATAGAAATTGACTTTTTAACTATGAATGCAACACCACTCTTATTCTGTTATTCATTCCTAGCATGGTATACCATATGATTATCTGATTCATATCATATGATCATACTATATGATTATAGGATTATTTGCATTGTATTATACTATGTAATAGAATTCAAATCCTATGTAAATAGCACTTTGTTTCCTCTTAGCCTTTGAAGGAATGAATTACCCTCTAACTCCCAGATCAGTGGTTGTTTTTATGAGGTTGAGAATTCCCTGGATTTAACAAAGTTTTATGAGAAACAAGTGGGACAGCTAGTAAAGCACTGATTATATACTAGATAACCAACAGATGTGACACCCATCCTCTTGTACTAAAATATAAAAATTCAATTGCCATCAAGTCAACTATAATCCATGGTGACTCTGTGTGTGTAGGGAGAAATGTGCTCTGCAGGATTTTCAGTGACTAAGATTTTTTTTTCCCAGAGAGATTTTCAGGTCTTTATTCTAATGCACCTCTAGATAGACTGTAACCAATCTTTTGGTTAGCAGTCAAGGAGGTTAACTGTTTGCAGGACCTAAGAGTTTCTGAAAGTCAGCAAAAAAGATAACAAAAACTCTTGTTATAGCCTAGGAATAGTAGTAGTAGAGAATGTGAGGTGTCTGGGCGCTGCCTTAAGACAGCAGTGTTCTGAAGCAATTCTGTGTGCAGAGAACACAGGAAAGCACTCACTGACTGAGTTCTTTACTTTGCGGTCATCCTGGTGCCTGGAAGCCACAGCTCTCTGGCCTATTCTTAGCTCAGGAACTCACCCTGCACACCTCAAGCCACCCCCACCCTGTAAGTCTGCCTTTATCTGAGGAACAAAACTCTCCACTCAGTAGACAAACTCAATTATGGAGCTGATCAGACAGACCATGCTGCATTTCTGAGCTGCTCCCATTGCAGAGGAGACAGACCTGATCTGGAGCAGGGTCCTCGGAAAACATCTCTGCCTGTGTGCAGGACAGAGACAAGCAGTGAGCTGTTTGCCTTCAAGCCGAACACAGGCAGAGCAGACTTGCTTTCACATAGTTTGTATATGTTTAAACTTTACAAAGGGACTTTGAGCTACAGAATATTTTGAATACTATTGCTACTAGAATACTACTTCTGACACTGCAAATTACCAAAAGACACACATAGAATGTGAGGATGAGACTGAAAGCAAAAGGAGCAGAAAGAAGAGGTTACCATTTTATTTAAGATATGCAGAATTGAGTTTTCTGGTACTTGCCTAACTTAAGCAAGATTCAGTTGTATTGGGTCTGGGAACAGAAAAAGTTCACACACGTCTAGATTTCAAAGATAGTCCAGATTGAGTAATCTACTTTTCTTTCTTTGGTGAAAAAAAGTGAGGCAATTTGCGTAAGATTCTTACACAGTTAACAATTTGTTGCCATTGGCTCATTTCTGATTCATACTGAGTTTATGGGATAGACTGGAAGTTCCCAGTTGGGTTCCTGAGGTGGTAAATTTGTATGCGGACTGGCTGGTTAACACATTGCCACAAATGATGGCAAATGTGTTTCTAAGCAGTGTTGTCAATTTTAAAAGTGTGAGGCAACATGTTAATTGAATCCACTGAGTTTGAGATTATAGACCAAGTATTTGTTTTAATTATTAAACTGTCGGGGCTCCTTAGATAATTAATAGTGGAATTAATACCTGAATATCAAACCTAGAAAATACCTGGTTTGTAATCTATGAAACCTATACTTGAACCAGGAGGCAGTTGTCAGAACAGCAAAGAAACACTGCATGGTTCAAAACTGGCAAGGGTGTACACCAGGAATGTGTCCTATTTCCAAACCTTTTCAATTTATATGTAGAACAGATCATCC
>NW_006399925.1:1751362-1762096 GCF_000299155.1 Elephantulus edwardii
TGGAGGTGGGCTGTGGCACCGGGGCCAATTTCAAGTTTTACCCACATGGATGCAGGGTGACCTGTATTGACCCCAACCCCAACTTTGAGAAGTTCTTGATCAAGAGCATCGCGGAGAACCGGCACCTGCAGTTCGAGCGCTTCGTGGTGGCTGCCGGGGAGAACATGCACCAGGTGGCCGACAACTCCGTGGACGTGGTGGTCTGCACCTTGGTGCTGTGCTCGGTGCAGAACCAGGAGAAGATCCTCCGGGAGGTATACCGAGTGCTGAGGCCGGGAGGAGCTTTTTATTTCATGGAACATGTGGCAGCCAAGCCTTCGACCTGGAACTACTTCTGGCAACAGGTCCTGAATCCTGTCTGGTTCCTTCTGTTTGATGGGTGCAGTCTGACCAGGGAAAGCTGGAAGCCGCTGGAGCGGGCCAACTTTTCTAAGCTGAAGCTGCAACACATACACGCCCCGCTGACCTGGGAGCTGGTGCGGCCGCACATCTTCGGATATGCTGTGAAGTAGAGCCGAGAGGGCAGTAGACAGAGTGCCAATGGCGCTTCAGTTGTACAATTAAAATGCTAATTGAGAGAAAGGAAAACCTCTGTTTTCAGTTAAAGTTGAATCTGTAAGTTTTCTGTTATAGTCCATATTTTTCTGTAGTATTCTGTTATAATTTCTCCTATCTCCCAAAGAATTAAAAACAACCAGCTCTGAGCTCTCAAAAAAACAAAAACACAAAAACACAGATGTAGTTTTTAGATTCTAAGCTTCCTGCTTGTATGGCTTACTCTTGACAAGAGGGTCAATATCTTAAAGAAGAAGGTTTAGAGCTAGGCATTTAAATAGCGGACAAAGCACAATGCACTCTCTCTTCACATTACTATCCGATTCAGCTAATATAGGTAGCTGCTGAGGTTTCTTGCTGACAACATTTAATAAATTTCTGGTTCTGTTATCTGCATGAGCTTTCAAGTGTCATGCATGTGCAAAACAAAAAGAGTAATTTCCATGTGAACTTTGAGAGATGATGTCCAAGCTGTGGAGGGCTTAACAAGGCCGACTCCAACTTGAAGATCAGGAGTAAGTACCTCCTGTTTTTGATAATGTCTCCATTTCTAAGAAAATGAGCATTTTCCTCTAAAAATATATATAAACATGAGATCTTTCCTACACCCTTAACCTAATCTATAAATATTCCCTTAAAAGTTTGCTTTTTTAGGTTGTATTTTTCCAAAGCACTAGCCTCCGTCCCCTATTCACTAACTGCAAAAGAAAATGTTCATCCATGTGACTTTTCTAAGCAAACCAGGGAATGGGGCAGTTGGACTCTGAGTCCAACTGGGACCCTGTTGAAAACATCAAGACTATTTTTTTCCTACTGCCTGAATAATTTAACCAAAAAGAATGTCCAAGTGGTCACCAGACATGTGGGAGAAAAATACTAAGTATCATTAGACGTCAGAGTGATGCACATCTAAAATACAGTGAGATCTCATTTCACTCTTCTTAGAATTGCTATGATTAAACACACACACACACACACACACACACACACACCACCAAAACCCAAAACCAAAAATCAACACCACCAACCAAAAAACCCTACCAGAAAAGATTGGTGATGATGTGGGGAAATCTGAAACCTTAACCACTTCTGGTAGAAATGCAAAATGAGACAGTGATCGTGGCAAACAGTATGGACCAGCAATTCAACTGCTAGGTATATGCCCAAAAGCCTTGAAATCAGAGACTCAGATTAATATGTCCATGCTCATTGTAGCACTACTCACACTATTTATAGCTTTTTATCATACTTTCCCAAGGTTTTGTGTGGCACAGACTTAGCCTAATAAGACCTATAAACATTTTATTGTGATTTGGTGAAAGTTTATAGGGCAAATCAAGTTTTCCATTCAGCATGTAACAGCACTTTTCTCACTTTCTCCCTGTTTCCTTTCAGTCTTCTTCTCTAACCAGTGTCTTTTGAACTTGTTAACTGGGCAAATACTGCCTTTTGAGCTTGTATAACTAGTTTTTCTAAGGTGCACTTAATTCCTGATGTTATTGTTCATCTTACCTATTATTAGAAAGTTGAGTCACTAGTGTGAACGTGAGTCTAGGTCTGCAGTGACTTAAAGCCACTCTTTGTTCCATCAGTTTCTATTCAACCAGCAAGCCAATTGCTCTTTGTTGTTGTTTTGAAATAATTTTGCATTTTGTTCCAATTTTTTTCCCTTTATCTTGCTCCTTTTCAGAGTAGTGTGGGTAGGGGTACCTGGGCACCACCTGGTTCTTTTAGTCTTAGGATCATGTGGTCCACTATCAGTAGCCAAAATGTTCCCATGTGTGTTTTATTTATTATCTTCACTCTTCTCTGCTTTGAATGGAAAGAAATAAAAAGTGCCCCTCGATAGCCACTCAAGAGCTAAAAGTTGAATATTTTAAGGGATAAATGTCCATTTTTAAAACAGGTTTGGATAGGCTCATTCATATATACTAGGGTTTGTACATGTGCTTTGTGTTTTACACATTCATATACTTTGTATTTTATATCATTATCATTGCTCTGTGCCTATTATCAGCCTGTCTTTTCAAACCCCTATTAAACTCTACTCTTTTCTACCCAGTAACCTCTGCTATCCCAGTGATCCTACCTCTTCCCCTTTTTCTGCCTCCTTCTCTCCTGTCTCTTCTGAACATTTATACATATCTTAGTTATCCCATTTTCACAATAGTAGTCTTATGCAATATTTGTCCTATAAGACTGAGATATTTTACTCATCAAAGTGCTCTTTTGTCTCTCCCAAATTACACAGTATTTTACAAAACTGTTGTTCCTTAGTGCTGCATAGTATTCCATGGTGTGAATGTACCACAATCTTTCAATCTATTCATCTGTTGATGGTTATTTTAGCTGCTCCCACTTTCTAGCTATTTTTATTATTGCTGCTATGAATGTAAGCATACAAAGTTGTCTATTTTTAAAATCATCAAAGGTCTATTATCTAAGTGATAATAACAAGAACTTCTAATAAGTAAGTAATAACTGTTGTTGTTGTTGTTGTTGATTGTCATCGAGTCGAGCACGACTCATAACCACCAATGAAAAAAAGGCCTGAAGCTTTTCTATAAGTATCGTCATTTATCAAAGTTCATAGAGTTTCCAGAGGCATGTTGTTTTCTAGAATCAGATAATACATGAGTCCAAGGCAAAAAAAAAGTTTATATATTATTTGTCTTACTTAATCTTGTCACTGTTAAATATTTTCACTGAACTTGCCTTCCCTTCCTTTTTTTACAGTTCACATAGAATTTCTGACATTTCTATCTTTCCAGATTGCAAGAGAACTGTGACTGCAGCACTGAGCTCAAGTGTGTCAGAGATGATGAGGATGGCACGTGTGTTACTCATAGAGTCCACTGTATGGGTTGGAGTCGACTGCACAGGACCTAACAAAAACAGAGACCTAGGACTTCAGGCTGGAAACTAGCTCTAATCTTTTTGAGCCTAAAGTCCCATCATCCCTAATTCTGACAGTCTTAAGGTTGTAAATTATATTCTCAGCAACAGAATAAAATGAACAGCCTGAGTTTAACCATCAAATGCTACAAGTATGTTGTTGTTCATAGGCGCTGCCCAGTCAACTACAACTCACTGTTACCCTATGAATAACAGATCAAAACCTTTCCCTATCCTGCTCTATCCTCATGATCTAGAGCCCATTGTTACCCTCACTATGCCAATTCATCTTGCTAAAGTTCTTCCTCTCTTTTGTTGACTCTCTACCTTTCCTTGCATGATGTTTTTTTTTTTTTTTTATAGAATGGTCCCTACTGACAACATGACCATAGTATGTTAGATAAAGTGTCACTATGATTGCTGGAAGAAACACCCTGGCTCTCCTTCCTCCAAGGCAGATTGGTCTATTCTTTGGCAGTCCATCTACGGTATAGTCAATACTCTTTGCCAGTGCCACCAATCAAAGGCATCAATTGTTCTTCAGTGTTCTTTATTCATTGTCCAACTTTAGCTGTAGAGGAAGCAACCAAAAAATACCAAGGCTTGGATTTGGCACACCTTAGTCTTTAAACAGGTATCCTTACTCTTTAGCATTTTAATATGGTCCTTGACAGAAGGTTTGCTCATGAGCATAGAGAGACTTATTTATGTGAATAGTCAATAAGCTGAGGACAGAGGGCATCTGAAGATCAAGAGAATGTACCCACAATAGAGAGGAAGCGCCTCTTCTTGATTCCACCCAGAAAGCTCCTCCCCATGGACTGTCTAAGCTATGTAGACTGGAAGCTCTTTCACACTGGTAGGAGAGACTATGAACCTTGGCAATGTGGCCCTACTGTCACAATCCAGATGCAGTTCCATTGGTAAGCTCTTAAACTTGGTTAGCCAAAAAAGTGTTCATCAAAGACTTCCACCAGGGTCTTTTCTGAAATTCTGCCATTCCACCCACTAGAAGAAACACTAAAGCTATTTTAAAGCTGAGAAAAGCAACACACTTCCACAAGTAGCTGAGCTGGGCGTCCCTCACGGAGTGCCTTCAGGGCAGGAAGTCCTTTTCAGATGCCCGTTCTTATCTGGACATGCTCCAAAGCCTGGCCACATGCCTCTGATCATAAGGAAGTAGACTCAAATTTTTGTAACAGGACCTATTTTAGCATTTCAGAGTATGAAAATGCCTACAAAGTTCACTCACTATCTGATGAGGATTATAGAAATATATATACACCTCTAAATGCGACTAGTCTCTCCCCATTGAAAGTTTTCAACAGCAGGAACGTTATCACTATGTAAGGCAGCTGAATCCAGAATCAGAGCTACAAGGCCTCTTTATAACTCCTACTCACACGATCTTTTTTTGGTCACTGCAGCCATGGGGCTGATTGACTTCTTACAAGCAAAGTAAAGGGCAAAGAAAGACTCAGAAAACAATGAAAAAAGTAACTCCGTGAGCATTCTAGAAAATTTCTATATTTTCAGTTCCCTTTGGCCAGTTCTGAACCCCATCTCTGACGTCACTTTTCCTTATCCCCTTTCTTTCTTTCATTCATTATTATTTTTCACACTTCAAATATTATCCCATTACCTGCCTGATTGCCTCACTGGACTATCAAATTCTATTGTTAATTTTGCCTATTCTTCATTTGTTACTTATTTATTTACCTGACTACACGTGGAAGGGGCCACGATGCCCACTAGCACAGAAAGGCTGTTCAGCAGCAGTGTGGTAAACTGCATAGACTCTGATTAGTGGTTCCATGATCCTACACCTTCCTAGTGAAGGCCACTACTTCCTGTGTACAGTGCAGCTTGTCAGGTCTTTGGTAAAATGTATAGCCAAGAAACAATCTTATGTTCCAAAGGTGATCTGATCAAGACAAGGAGAAATGGAATGAATGGTTGAACCACACCATGGAAAACATTCATGCTGGTGACCAATTCTCTTCCACTGAGGACACGGATGACTGTATTTTCCACCTCTTGAAGTGTGGCTACAATATTCACGTTGGCCAATAAAACAGAAGCAGAATTAACACTGTCACTTTTAGGGAGAAGCCAGTGCATGGTTTGCTATGTTCAGTCTACCCAGACACAGTGGGGACAATATTTTAGACATGAAAGGTTGGCCAAGAAGCATCTTCCAATGAGAATGCAGAACTTCTCCAATCCAAGCTAGAGCATAAAATCGCTAAGAAATAAAGTGTAGAAGTTTTTAAACAACTAAAATTTGGAGATTTCTTCACTCCTTCCTTTTCCCCCCTAACATGTCCTATGGCATCCTGACTAAACAGATATCTCTCCCCCCTCCCCTCCGTGTGTGTGTGTGTGTGTGTGTGTGTGTGTGTGTAAAGAGAGAAAGAGAGAGATTTTCTAGATGACTGAGTGTTTCTTTACATGGTCCACTACAAAAGTAAGAACTAAGTTGAGGCATAGCCTAAATCATGACTCTACCCACTTGCTCATAGAGACCCTATAAAACAACACAGAATGGTGTCCATTATCACTTCCTAGGCTGTCAATGTAAATGTTCTATAAAAATTTCTGGAACTAGACTGTCTCATCTTTCTCTCACAAAGTAGTTGGTGGGTTTAAAACCCTACCTTTCTGTTAGCCACCCAATTCTTAAGCTGCTGCACCACTAGGACCCATCACATAGCTCCAAAGCAAGTACAAAATTGCCTTAGGTTAAAGGACTTTGGAAATTATAGATCCTAGTTCACATAAAATCTCCTGGGCCATTATACACACCTCAACTCAAACCCAACTCACGGCCCTAGAGTCGGAACCAACTCATAACTGACCCTCCAGTGGGTGTTCAGAGACTGTAAATTACATGGGAAAAGACTGCCCATCTATCTTCCTCCAGGTGTGCATCTGCTGGATTTGAACCATCTGCCTTTAGGACAGCTCCCTGCCCACTAGGCCCCTAATTAAAGGTTTATGCAACAGGTTGAGAAGATGAAAATGAGAACAGCTTTTATTTGAAACCAAGACTACCTTATTGATATATGTGTCAACAACTCCTTCTCTCCTAAATATTCACACAAAAATTATTCTACATACTTACAGGTTTCATTGTTTTATAGACACAAAGCTCAAATTTACATTTGGCACTTTACAATTTCATTGTTATTCTCACCCTATATGGAACCCTTGGAGATACCTGATACATCTCAACATCTGCAGTCCCGGTACAGAAGCTGTAATGTGCACAGTCCTAAGATAGTTTAACTGAGGTAATTCTTCCCCGGTGTCCTCTCTGCACTCTCACACAGACCCACCACAAACCATTTGACGTAGTGACTATTAGAACCCTCACCAAAATCACGCATTGCCATAAAGCGACAGTGCGGCCTACAAACAATTAAAACATACCCAGATAACATTTCTCATGATAATCGTGTATTAATTACTAGTAGGCAAAAAGTTTTTATACTCAAATATATCTGTGCAACACAGATGAACTAACTAGTTTGTCTCTACTTGTTGATTTTTCCATGCTGTCTTCAGACTGCTGGGCACCCAGAATGTCTTGGATACGGAGAAGAATACACAGAAAAGGGCATAACATTGGAGTCAGTACACATTTAACCGAAAACGTATTTCTTCATTTTAGTGCAGTGTTTAAAAAGGTATGTTTGAACAAAACTGTCGTAAACAGCCCTTTTAAGAAAAAATTCTCCTGCAGCACTAAGCCCAAATTTAGAAGCAAAATGAGAAGGAAGTAGGCTTATTAATACAGACCCTGTGACAGGGACTTTGCATATGTTCTTCCATTTGAAGGTCATAACCACCAGTGAAGTAAACTATTTATATCCCTATGATACAGGTGTGTCAAATGGGGCATCCTAAGGTCACTATGCATTAGAGAGCTGGACAATGAGTAAGGATGACAGAGGAAGAATTGATGCCTTTGAGTTACGGTGCTGGAGAAGAATACTGAATATACCAGGGACTGACAAGAGTGAAACCTGGCTGCTACTTGGAGGCTAAGATTTTGCAGCTCTGTTTCACACACTTTGGGCACATGGCCAGGAGAGGTCCCTCTTCACGGAAAAATATCATGCTTGGAAAGATGGAGGGACAGCACTCCTGATGAGATGAACTGACACAGTGACTAGAGTAAAGGGGGCAGGTGTGTCAGAGACAGTGAGATTGGCTCAGAAAAGAGCAGAGTTCAGAGTCATTGTACATTAGGGTCACTATGAGTCGCAAGTGACTCAATGGCACATAACAACAACACCAAGGTCAGAAATAACTTTGGTGGTGCAACATTTAACTTAACTGAAAGATTTGTGGTTCAAATCCAACCAGGAGCTCAGTGGAAGAAAAGTCTGGCAATCTGCCCTCATGAAGATTTTTTAAATAACATGCCCTCAAAATGACTGCTGTCAAATAATGCCAGCTCATACACCAGAATAGATTGGCTGTAGGGTTTACAAAGTTGTAGTGTGTAGATAAGGGAGCTCTGGTGGTATAACCTAGCTGTGGCTCCTTGGGAAGAAGTTGTGCAATCTCCTTCTCTGAGACAGCCTTGGAAACCCATTGGAGGGTCAGCTATGAGTTGGTTCAGACTCAAAAGCAGTGAGAGAGAGAAGATTTAGGAAAGAAGACTAACACATCTTTCTTCTGTGACACTGCTGGTTAAGTTAGAACTCCTAACCTTACTCATAGCCGCTAAGTGATTAATCACCACATTATCAGAGTTGCTCCTCATAATGTTTACAGCCTACACAACCCTCTGGGACACATCTTTTCTGTTATTAATGGTTGCTTAGTTGGAACTGACTTAACCGCACCCGTTAACAGCAAGGCCTGAAATAAAGCTGACCTTTGAACCCAGGAACTCCTCAGTGACACTCCTTTTTTTTAAATTTTATTTTCTTGATTTTAATGAACATTTACAGAGATTTTAGATTTCCATTCATTCATTGTTGCACTATTTTCTCTACCCACCCCCAGTTTGTTCCTCTCTTTTTTTTCCCCTTGAATGTCTGTTTTAATTAACCTATTGCCACAGTGTTTGTCAAAACCAGTTCTGATTAATCTCCTTTGTCAGTGTGTCCTTTGCCATTTCTTATCACTCCTCCCTGAGAGAGACTTCACCCTGATCCATAAGGAAAAGGGGATGGCGTATTCTCTTAGCTACTTCCTGCTGAAAAGGGACGCTGTAGGTTTCAGGGTGAAGATCTTTTCTCACTACTCTAAAGGGCTCCTTTGGCAATAGGAAACACGTAGACTATTGAGTAACACTCCTTTTAACCTCTCTCTGATTTGGGATAAATTTACTTTGTCACCACAAAGTAAAGTTATGTGCCATCGAGTTGCCTGAGACCCATAACAACTCTACAAACAGAAGCTCTGAAACCTGCCCTCTCTGAGCCAGTTTCATTAATGCTGACACACCTACCCCTGTTGCCCCAGTTACTGTATCAATCCACCTCATCAGGGGTCTTCCTCTCTTGCACTGTCTTTCCACCCTTCTGAGCATGACGTCCTCATGTCCTTCTCCAAGGACTGGTCTCTCCTGACTACATGCCCAAAGTAGGTGAGACAGAGTTTCAAAATCCTAGCCTCCAAGGAAAGACTTGGTTTCACCCTCTCTAAGACAGATCTATTTGTTTTTTTGGCACTCCATGGTATGCTCGAGACTCTTCTCCAGTACCACAATTCAAAGGCATCGATTCTTCCGTTATCCTTAGTCACTGTCCAACTCTCTGATGGATAGCAAGTAATTGCAAAGACTGTGGCCTGGATTAGGTGCACCTTAGTCTCTAGACTGACATTGTTCTTTTCAGTACTTTGGAGAGGTCCCTGACAGCAGATTTTTCCAATTCAAGAACTCGACTATAATGACCAAGGATAATAGAAGAAGAGTTGATGCTTTTGAATTGTGATGCTAGAGAAGAGTAGTGAACATACCATGGATGGCTAAGAGAACAAACAGGTCTGTCTTGGAGAGGATCAAATCAAGCTGTTTCTTAGAGGCAAGGATTTTGAAGCTCCATCTGACATACTTTGGGTACGTTGCAAGGAAAGACCAATCCTTGGAGAAGGACATTATACAATAGCACAACAGAGGAAGATCTTGGAAGAGATGAACTAGGGTGAGATGGACTCAGTGACTAGGGTATTAGGTGTGTTTTAAAATATTAAAAACATTTTCATTTTGTGTTTAAAAACATTTTCATTTTGTGTTTAAATTACTGTAGTGTAGCCCATATGCCCTGGAATATTTTCCTAGCATCTGTCTAAGGCTTGAGGTAACCAGTGGCACAGATAGAGGTGGAAGTGCGCATGACCAAAGACATCATGACAAACGCCCACCCCTCCCTATTCTCCACCTCTCAACACCAGGTGCTTCCTTTGCTTCACACTACACTAATTTAAACACAAAATGGAAATGTTTTTAATATTTTAATCATCAATAAACAGTTGTGAAAAAAAGGCAATTGTCACACTGTTTCTCCATATTGTAGCAATCTTTTTTTTGAGAAGAAAAAAAAAGTGTTCTTTTCCTGCTTTTTTATTTAACAGAAGTGGTCTGAATTAGGCATGCTTATTTATTTTTACTTCATTTCTCTAGAAATAGAAAAGTTTTTAAAGAAATAAGTAAATAAATAGAAGGGGGGGGGGGGGTCTTGCCAAAATGAGGAGAGGAAGAAATGGAGTATTTCAAGGTAAAGGGCACAAACCGTATCCCCCTGAGGGTATCCCCCACGAGGGCTTGCAGATGAAGCTGACCACAAATGTGTTCAAGGGGACAGTCCACAAAGTGAAAGCCACACAATTAGTTGACATTGGATGACTTCAGGCAAGAGGAAAGCAGTTCTGCATAAAGCTAATTCATTAACCCATCATGATATCCTTGACCATCCTGGTTCAACCTCTAGAAAATAAAAATTAATCCAATCCATTCTGTTAATTAAATGGAGGTCTGTCTTTCCTCCCTCTTCCAATGCCACCTTTTTCATCCTTTCCATGTCACAAAAATGGCAAAAGCAATTTCTTCCCTCAAGGGTGAAGTTAATTTTCTGGAATTATAATGAGGCATGTTCTTTTGATGTCAATTACAAATATTGAGATATATTCATGTCAGTTAAATTTTGTGAGTCTTTATTGATTAGCTATTACATGTCCTGCACTAAGCTAGATTTTTGAGTGAATGTAAGATGAGACAGAAATTATTTTGCCCTTAAAAGAGCTATCTTGGTGGGCTGCCCTCGG
>NW_006399925.1:1762646-1765549 GCF_000299155.1 Elephantulus edwardii
TTGTCATTCCTCTGTAGCATCTGGTCCCCACTGGACCCTCATCATTTCCTTCACCTGCTCCCCCCACCGACCAAACTGTGCAGCTCTGCAACTGCATCCTGGCCTATCCTCACCCTTCTGCCCCCAACCCTCACCTCCTTGTACCCCCAATATGTATTTCCCAATTGAAAAAAAAAGAGCTATCTTATGTAAGCAAGGATCAGGAAATGTCTATTTCAATGTTGTAAAAGCTAAAAGTCTTTATCAGTAAAATCAAGGTGATGATAGTCTTGTGGTGTCCAATATCACAGAACAAACAGTAAGGAACAATAAAACAAAGTCTGTAAAAGAGTAAGAAACGGACAGTGCACCTTGAGTGCAAAAGGATAAGAAACACTACTTAAATGGGTAATTGAATTATTATAGGAATTTTTAAATAAAAGCATTTTGAAATGTAGGCACAATATCCAGATATAACAGGAGTTAAATTAAAAAATAGCTTTTTGTTTTCTTACACTTTATCTTGGCAAGCCTCAAATGGGAAAAATTAAAAAAGTAAAACTTACTGAAATCAAGTGAAAATAAAATAGAAGCCTTCAGGTTTTGTTGTTTTGTTTTTTTTTTTCTGAGGGATACAAATTGCAGTCAAGTTGGATCGCATATAAGCAGAAGCCATTAATTCATTGAGAGGATTTATTCGGCTTCCGTAGTATGCTGGCTACCACTTAATGGAATTTAAATGTGATTTCCAAGGGCTGTGGTTGTTGTTGTTGTGTACTGTAGAGTTGGAACCAACCCAAAGCTGACCCTCCAGTGAGTTTTCTGAGGCAGTTAATTGAATGGGAAGAGATGGCCAATTCTTCTCCTGTGGAGCAGCTGGTAGATTAGAACCCAGTGTCTTTGGGATATCAATGCAGCTTCTTGCCACTAGGCCACCAAAACTCCCTATTTCCAAGGGTAGATATTCAAAATTAGCACCAAACCAATGGAAGGTAATGCAAATAAATGAACATTCAAATTCTGGTGATGTAGTCCATAGGGAGGTTTGCTCCTAGCCCAAAGGCTGCACTTCTCTAGCAGTGCAGTGCCACAAGAGAAAGATGGACAATTTCTTCACGTGTGCGTGATTAACATTCTCAGAAAGTCCAGTCAGCCAGCAATGAGTTAGTTTCAAGTGGGTGACAATGGAGAGAAAGCTAAGCACATTAACCATGCTAGAACCTGAAACACACAAGTATTAGATTTAAAATCAAGTCATAAAAGCCACTCATGCCACAATAAGGTTTTCTAAATTGATTTGCCAGGTTCTAAAATTCCATTTGAGTGTCTGTTTTTGCATCACAAACAACTGTAACGGATACCCACTTAAGGAATAGGACAGACTTCGAGAAGAATTCTTTTAACAACTGTGTTTAAATCTCAATAAAGAAGGCTCTGTCACTAAATAAAAGTTAGTCCAAAGGTTTGTTTGATGTCTCTAAGAACTAGAGTAAAAAGTGCATCCTGAAATTATGTAAAGCATGTACTTCATCTGAAAAGACTCACCAGGGTACAGAAGATGCATTGGCACTGAGCTATCGTCGTCATCTGCTCCACGGGATACTCCCCAAGACAGAGCTTACAAGACACCAGTGGGTCGAGGGCCAGGTCCCATGTGGGCCGGTACCGTGCTGTGGTCATTGCAGAGCAGTCTGAAAAGAGAGAAGCAGGGAAGGTCACATTTCCCTGCTCTGGCCTTTATCTAGAACCAAAGGCAGTGATCAGAGCGCTCTAATTGGATTTGCAGCACAGAAATTGGTGCCTCGATTTGGGATTTTAGAGACAAATCATTTCATTACAGAGATGTTTCAGCAGAGGTCTCTAACTTGAGTCTTACATAATAGTTTCCTTTACCATTTTAATGTTAACTTTGATGCGAGCCCTCAAAGTGACAAACAACCTAACTCACCTTGTTTAGTCTCTGGGTTCTTTCCTCTGTCCCTGCAATATTCATTTAGTAAGACACCTCCTGCAAACCACGTAGCAAGGTCAGATTGACAAACCTTATTTTGTAACTGCAATAGTTATGTGTGTGTTTTATGATACTGATATCTCTTATTCTTCAAATCTATGCTCTTTACATGAAGCACATATTCATTAAGCTTGAGAATATATTTCTAGTAAATTGAGATAGTTTGAGATTCAGATTTCAGATAAATACCTGACTGTCTGAACACTCACGACTTGCTTCCTAAAATTCAAATTCTAATTTGATTTCCACACCGTTTGTACCCTTTTCTATCTAAACTCACTCTCTAAAATAGAGAATTGAACGGATTTGGATAATAATGGATGGCTGTATTCCCAACTAGTTTGGGAGTTCTAAAAGAGCAGGGCCCTTTCCATCCAATTTCCTACCTTACAACAGAGAACAGAGGGCTGTATCTATATAACAACAAATTTACAACAGAGGCAAAAGGAAACAAAACTTCAACCACTGATTGGCCAGCCATTTACACAGTCACTAGGATTTGCAGAGGAGATTCAAAGACACAGATCCTACCTCCAAGTCTTCAGACAGAATTCAGTCAAGTATTTTAATACTAAAAAAAAAATCAGTTGATAACACCAATAATACAAGGTAGCATGTGACTAGTAACCAAATAAGTGCTAAGACATTTGATAATTCTGAGAATACGCATGGAGTGTAAAAAAAAAAAAAGAAAAGAAAAGTTAAAGGGTGAAAGTGAATCTTGAGTTCAGGGGTGTGGTTACATTTCACCCAGATGAAGAGGAAATGGTTTTCAAAACAGAAGGAAGACATGTCTTAGCATTTTTTTCAAGACAATAGGGTGTGGAGACAAAACACTGTAAGGAACAAACTCTGTGATATGTAATCAAACAGTTCAGACCCTGTCCCTGACCAGGAAAGGTGTGCATCAGTG
>NW_006399925.1:1766893-1885895 GCF_000299155.1 Elephantulus edwardii
ACTGTGAGAGGCTGGCAGAGGACTGGACATTGTTGTGTGGCATTTGCATGGCATCTAAATACAACAGCCTTCATGCTAACATACAACAATTTATGCTAAATACAGCAATCTACCAAGGAGATGCTGAATGGGTACAAACACTTGATTTTTCAGTTAATAAACAAGACCTTAACCTTGTGCTATGAGATAGATCTAAAAGAGATTAAAAACTTAATGCAAAGCATTGCTGATCTCAGATGAGTTTAAGAAAGCAAACAAGAGAAGTCCTAATCCACAACATGAACAACCTTGCAAGCATCCTGAAAAACCTATAACCAGGAGAGAATAAAATAGATGAATAGGACCTTCTAAAAATCAAATCCCTGCGCACATCCAAAACTTTCTCCAACAGGGTAAAAAGGGAAGTCAGAGACTGGGAAAGAATATTTGGTAATGACCTGTCTGATAAGGAACTTATAACTAGAATTTATAGAATAACTGACTTACACAAGAAGATAAAGGTTAACAACCCTGTTGCAAAATGGGCACAGGATATGAAGACACTTCACCAAAGAGGACATTCAAGAAAGTGAACAAGCACATGAAGAAATGTTCAAAATCCCTAGCACTAAGAGAGATGTAAATCAAAACAACTATGAGATATCATCTCATCTCAGTAAGAATAGCAAAATTCTATAGAAGAGCAAATAACAAATGCTGGTGAGGTTGTGAAAAAACTGAAGCCTTTATTCACTGTTGCTGGGAGTGTAAAATGGTGCAATCACTATGGAAGTCAGTATGGCGCTTTCTCAAAAAGTTGAAAATAGAAATACCATTTGACTCAGCAATTCCACTACTGGGAAGAAACCATAAATGCCACCCAAGCAGATATATGCACACCCATGTTTATTGTTGCATTGTTCATAATAGCAAAAGAGATGGAAACAATCCAAGTGCCCATAAAAAAAATGAATGGATAGAGAAGCTGTGGTAGATTCACACAATGGAATACTATGTAGCACCGAAAAACAAGGAACTCGTGAAATATTATGCAAAATGGGTGACCCTGGAGGATATTATGCTGAGTGAAATATCTCAGTCACAAAAGAACAAATACTTCATAATGCCACTGTTATAAAACAGGACTGATATCAGGGTTGGGGAGGAACTAATAAAAGAGGGGATAAATAATATGCACTGAATTGAAACAGATGACGGAAAGAACTGCTTAAAAGGAATATATGATTAGGTATTATTTGCATGTTAACGATCCAGAATAAGAGCTGCATAGTAAAGTGGACTGGGGTGGGGGTAGGGAATTATACATCAGTGAAAGAATTTTTTTTCTTAAAGAGAAAAGCAAACTGGGGGGGGCAGGGTTGGACAGGAAGGAAAATGTGCAACATTCATTCCATGAATGAATGGAAATCCAACTTCTCTATAAACTTTCATTTAAAAAAAAAAGCAAACAAGGTTGGAAATGTACACAAAGGGCAATGGCAGAGGATTGGCTTCTCAAGCTGGAGATTCCAGAACTCTGTGTTTTAAAACTGTTGAAAAGGTAGAGAATTTGTAGCATAGTGCAACAAGAATTTTTGTTTATAAGCTCACCCGTATGAATAAAACTCAGACTAGGTTCACATTCTTGTTCTTCCATGTGGTTATATGATTTTTGTAAATTAGTTAGCCAATACAGCTTCAGCTTGCTTGATTCCATAGTCAAAAGTCTTGGCACCAGCAGCCAGAAAATCAAAACACAAATTCCATTAGGAAAATCTGCTGTCAGGGACCTCTCCACAGTCCTGAAGAGCAACAATGTCAGTCTAGAGACTAAGGTGTGCCTGATCCAGGCCATGGTCTTCTCTATGCATCCAAGAGATGGACAATGACTAAGGGTGAAAGAAGAAGAATCAGTGTCTTTGAATTGTGGTGCTGGAGAAGAGTATTGAACATAACATGGACTGCTAAGAGGAAAAAAACAGGTCTAGGTATGTCTTGGAGAGGGTGAAACCAGGGTGCTCCTGGGAGGCAAGGGTTATGAAACTTCATCTCACATACTTTGAGCATGTTGCCAGGAGGGACCAGTCCTTGTAGAAGGACATCATGCTTGAAAGGGTGGAGGGACAGTGCAGTAGAGGAAGACCCTGGATGAGAGGAACTGACCCAGTGACTGGGGTAGTGAGGGGAGGTGTTTTGGAGACAATGACATTGGCTCAAGGTAGAGCACGGGTCAGAGCTGTTGTACTTAGCGTTGCTATGAGCTGCAAGCAGCTTGATAGTACATAACAAAAAAAACCATAAATCATACATACATACATATATACATACAAAATAGTGGCTAGATAATGAACACTGTAATAGAATAGATGAGGGGAAGAACTGTCCAAAAAGAATATATGATTAGGTATTATATGTAAGACCACAATCTAGAACAAGGGGTTCATTGTGGAGTGGACTGGGGGCGGGGAGAAAATGTGCAACAATAAATTTGAAAAAAATAAAAAGAAAGAAAATGTTGTCAAGAGGAAATATTTGTCGTGGGATATACTGCATGTTCAGGAACTGGAAGCTTTATTATCATTAGGGAGCTCTACTGAAGGTAGGGAGTTCTGGTGGCCTAGTGACACGAATCTCTGCAGCAGTCCTGAAGGCAAGTGGTTTGAATCCAACAGCTGCTCCACAGGAGAAAGATGCACAATCTCTTTTTGTATGATTAACTGCCTCTCAACTAGACAGTGCACAACCAAAACTGGAGCTACGATGGCGCAGTACCAAGGATTTGTGCTACCAACCCAAAGGTATACAGTTCAAATCCACCAGCTGCTGGCATCCCATGATGGTGCATAATAACACCTGGCCTGAGCTGTAGGGAGTTGCACTGCTAACCCAATGGTGGATCCTCTGGTAATTCAAACGCATCAGCTACTCTGCAGGAGAGAGGCGAGCAGTCCCCTCCCCTGTGATTCACAGAGTTTAAAACAACCACTTGCTGGTCAGCAATGAGTTTGTTCTGACTTGAGAGCAAAGAGTTTGAGTTTATTTCATTGAGCGTTAACGGTGTGAACATCACTTGATTCTGAGTGAAGAGAGGCGAAAGTTTTTGAGCAGGAAAAGAATATGATAAAGTTAAGAAGTTAAAATCAACAGGTGTAAGCACTGGTGGCCTAGTGGCAAGAAGCTGTGGCACACTCCCAATAGCACGCGGTTTGAATCCACCAGCTGCTCCACAGAAGAAGGATGTGCAATCTCCTCCCGTGCGATTAACTGTTTCTGAAAACCCACCAGAAGGTCAGCTATGGGTTGGTTGCGACTTGATGTACACAACAACAATCTAAAACTCCTAAATTTATCATGAGGTATGCCACATAATCAAGAAAGTGAACATGATCATAAACTTTTATACTATTATTATCTACTGCTATCAAGTGGATACTGCCCCAATGAGATTCTCCCTTGTGTTCCCAAAGCTTTAAATCTTTCCAATTTTTCTCCTTCTGAAAAGCGAAATTGTACTTGAACCAGCAACCTTTCAGTTAACCGTCTGATGCATTAGATACTACATCACTGAGGCTCTTTCAAGGCAGTTTAAACTCACAACAGCCTTGTTCACAACCGAACAAAACCTTGCCTCATCTTTTGCCAGCCTCACAACCACCCCTGCGTTGCGCTCATGGTTGTAGATACTATGTCAGCCCCTCTTGTTGAAAATCTTTGTCTTTTTTGCTGACCCTCTGCTTTAACAAGCATAATGTCCTTCTCTAGGATTGGTCCTCTTTTGGGGCAAGGATGATGTAACATTCTCTCACGTATTTTGAAAATGTTACTTGGAAAAGGCTATCATGCTTCAAAAAGTGGAAGGTCAGGAAAAGAGAGGAAGAGCCTCAACAAGACAGACTGACAAAGTGGAGCAAGGGGCTCACATGTGTCAGAGATGATGAGGACGGTGCAAGATAGGACCGAGTCAGAGAGGCTGTTCGCAGAGTCACTGTGAGTCATACTCAACTTGGTGGCACCAAACAACAACAACAATAACATACCCAAACCATGTGAGATAAAATCTCGCCATGCTGGCCTCCAAGGAGCATTTTAACTACAGTTCCTCCACAACAGATTAATTTGTTCTTTTTGGCAGTCCCTGATGTGTTACAGAATGTCAGAATCCCAGGGAGTACTTGCCTCAGCAGCCAGTCTGCAATAGTTCAGCACCACCATCATCCTGAGTCTTGGACACAGTAACATCACATGAAATGTTCCCTGACGCAATTAACAATTTATACCATTTGTCCTGAACCTTTTCACCCATCACAGCTTGTTACTCATCCCCTAGGCTATTCTCTCGCTTCCCAGCTTTGGAGCTTGGCTCGTTTTCCTGTTTACAGCCTCTATGACGTGACACTTAGCACAGCATGAAGGGCTTAACCTTTTTGGCTTCCACATCCCCCTTCATGATTTCCACTCAAGTCCGAGACAATGCAGCTTCCTCTGAAACTGGACATGTTGTCAGCCCAGGGTTCAGGCAGCCTGATGACAAGATACCTCCAGCCCACAAGCTAGATATTAGACAGTTTAAGTGTAAGTAAGCTGGCAAATAAATTGGTATTCTTTAACTTCTGGTAGATAGTTCCTGAAGTATGTTCAAAATGTGATTCAAATGCCACAACAAAAGGACATTTTTTTTTTTTAAAAAGCATATATTGTGTAGAACCATTGTATGCCTTCCCTACACACAGGATGGGTCCAATATGATTTTGCAAACATCGAACAGCTGCAAACTTGAAATAGGAATTTGCTAAGAGAATCACAATGCACAATAAAAGAAAAAAAAAATATAAAACAACACCCAGTCTTTGTTTCCTAATGTGAATGTGAAGTCATATGAAGAGACAAACTATCTTAAGAACATCTGTCCAGAAGTATTATTTGAATTTAAGCAATTCAAAATGTTTATAAGGAAGCTTACTTATTAAACACTCATCTGTACAAAGGGTTGTGGATTGTGATACAGAATGAATATATACAAGGATGACAATGAGCTTGGAAGGAAAAAGATCGATTGTGGAAGATAATTTGTATATGAATATAAGATCAAAAGTGGTTATTTGGCCTCATGCACCCCTATCTCTGGACTTCTACAGGCTTCCATTGGTCTGTATTTCCCTCACTTTCACCACTTCAGTAGAGGAGGAGAAAGTAGCTCTCAGCTAGTAAATATCTATCTTTACCCTTATGACTCCCTCCAGTCTCTGTTCTCCAACAGTGGCTGAAGCAAACATACGTTTCTTACCCAGACATAGTTTCCCCTTCCTCTCCACTCTTCTGAATCCTACCATTCATTCAAGCAGAGTTCCAGATGCTTTTCTGGTATCCAAACCCCTCAGTTCTCAGCTTTCTGAGAGGCTTTGTATGCTTGCGGTCTCTCAGTTATTGTCAAAGTGTGTACCCAAGAGCAATTACATATCTAATTTGATAACTTATGTTCACCTAAAAAACTGGATATAAATACTCAGAGTAGCTTTCCAGCTTACAGCTTTATTCATAATCATCCAAAACTACAGACATCCTAGATTATTTCAGTAGTTAAATGAATAAAACAATCCAAGTAAAATAGAATGTTATTCAGTAACAAAAAGTAATCAGCTATCAGGCATGGATGACTCTTAAACTATCCTGTTAACTGAAGAACCAATAAGAAAATGTTAGAACCTGTATGATTCCAAGAGCATTCTGGAAAAGACGAATATCACAGAATCCGGAAACTGATAAACGGCTGCAAGGGCTTGAGTATGGAAGTGAAGGAAGGTTGAATAGGGTAAGCTCTGTACTGCTGTTATGTGCTGTAGAGTTGCCAGGTGTGTGTGTGTGTGTGTGTGTGTGTGTGTGTGTGTGTACACACACAGTCTGTTAGGTGTATATATACAAAATGTCTTCCTATCAGTTAAAAAAGTCTAGAAGTAATGGCAGGTCATTTTGCAATGAGCACATCTAGTGCACAAATTGCAGTTTCTAAAACTATGCTTCAATAAAAGGAACTTCCTTGGTGAAATGGTTTATTCTAGTGCTGCGAAAGGAAACTTAGTCAAAGCCTGGAGCACCACCTTATGTTGCAAGAGAGTAAGAGTGCTGAAAACAAGCAAGGAAGCAAGCAAATGAAACAAACAAGCTAGTAAAGCTAGTAATGACAACACTGGGTCTATAATCTTGAATCCGATGATACAGGAGCCAACTGAAAGAGCTGAATTGCGCAAAAAGTCGGACTGGATTATAATAAAAACTGTGAAATGAAGGTCCATGTGTCTATATAGATATAAATAAGTAATTGAATAAATAAATAAAAGATAAATCTCTTGTGTGGAAGAGTTACAAATAAGTTATGTAGATATGCTCCCTTAAAAAGGAGACAGAACATTAAGTGTGGGCTGTGGACAGTTGACTGCCTTCCAATGAATACAGTACGGGCAAGGGAGAAAAAAGTCAATTTACACTGGAGAAACATGACAAGCACGATTACAGTCAGGAGATTAAGGCATTAACAGTGATAAGACACACTGGCATCTGCCTTAGATAAAGCATGGATAAATGGTGTTGTACAGCTCCTTGCTTCTCCTTCTAAAAACGCAAAACCTAGTCTAAGCATGAACAAAGCATCAGGTAAATCCTAAGTGAGGAATATTTTACAGAATACCTGCCCAGTACTGCTCAAAACTGGCCAAGGTCTGCACAAACAAGAAAAGCCAGAGAAACTGTCACATCCTGCCAAGGCAGATAGTGTGACTCCTGGAAGGTGATATTCTAGGCTAGGCCTTGGAATACAACAGGAACACTGAGCAAAAATTAACAAAATATAAAGTATGGGATTCAGTGGATTCATTGCTCATGACTATAGATAGTAATATAGGATGTCAACAGAAGAAATTAGAATTTGGTGAACTAATTTCAAAATCTGCCATCCTTTTTAAATGGAAAGATTAAAAAAAAAAAAAAAAAGGCAAACACTAGTTTCATTTAAACCCAGAGAAGTCAATTGAAATGTAAAATCAACTTGAAAGAAATATTTGAAGCTAGCATTTCCCTTAAAATGGTATTATTAAGTGTGCCACTAAATAGCTGAGAAGCCTTGAATTAAATCAAGTTAAGCAAGTTTGTTTCTTTTTAACCCTTGAACTCTTAAATTTTTGATGCACTAAATGAGCACTGTGATGGTCCACACAGCATATACAGCAGAGCTCAATTTGACCACAAAATGTTTTCTCAAACACCGAGACAAAAGTAAGCTTCTCTGAAAGAGGAAAAAATAAAAGCAATGTTTATGCTTCTCCTCTCAGTCATTTCAGTCTTAGTCATTTCACTATAACAGGCTTCTCCAAATTCAGAATTTGCAGAGGAGTAAGAGCACCAAAAAAAAAAAAAAAAAAAAGAGAGAGAGAGAGAAAGAAAGAAAAGGCAAATCAAACAAAGGACGCAAGAACTAGAGAAAGAGTACCTACTTATTTGACTACTATTTGCACAGGAACACTCCTTCACAGATTTTTTGGCAAAACAGGCCCAAAAATTGAACTGTGTAGCAGTCAGTCATTCTTTGAACCTTTAAAATACACTGCATGAACAAGAGAGCTCCAGTGGCTTAGTGGTAAGGAGCTGCACTTTCTACTCAAAGGCAGATGGTTCAAATCCACCAGCTGCTTCACTTACAGAAAAAAAGATGCGCAATCTCCTCCTGTGCGATTCACAGCCTCTGAAAACCTGCTGGAGGATCAGCTCTGAGTAGGTTCTCACTCAACAGCCCTTAGCAACAGTAATATCTACAGATGGCTGTGTGAAAAACTACTATGATATGTAAACCATTCAAGTAATAAAAAAGTAAAATAAATACTTTGACTTGTATAACAGACAATACCTGTTGAACTCAAGATAAGGTCAGTCTATCAATAGGTGGATACTGAAGTGTAGAGTGTAATGAGCAAAGTATCTACTTATATTGCTTTCCTTTCAGAGATCAAGCTCCCCACTGTTCAAAGTGATGTGCTTTTCCTTCTATTATTCAGAATGTTCTTCCACAAGGCTGCACTTTTCCAAAAGGAAAAGTCTAGGCTCTTGGAGGCTCTGGGAGCAGAGTTTCCAGCAGCAAGAGCCAAGGCTTCCTGCTGATGCAGAGGATGTGGATTAGGGAAGCCCACGTGCGGACAATAGAAAGCCTACTGAAAAGGACTATAGAGAAATCTCAACCATCAGCTGAGACTGTTGCCTTGAGACTCTTCACTGCTAGCCTTTAACAGATCTGAAGCCTTGCTTCCAGAAGCAGCTGCTGTTGAAAGCTGCTGAGCATTAAAACAATTGGCATTCACGGTAGAGAACTAATTGTTTCACCCCTCAGACCAAAACAGTTGAGGCAACCCTTCCCCAGAGTGCTGCTAAAATCCTCCACATGCAAGCGCAATATTTCTTGTGAGTTTCAACATTATGGTCCGCTTCCCACAGATGACCCAGACACAGGCAGCCGTTCTGGTCCCCAGCTCGGAATGAAATGCAGAGGAAGACACAAAGGGCCTATTATTGAAGCTCCAATTTGCCCATATAAACATTATACTTCTGCTACCAGAGAGCAGTGCTTGAAAAACCAAACACAAAATCATTACACTTGAAAATGAAAGCCATTTTTAGTATTGTCCCTCTTTTTTGATATCATGTGCCCACTCAGATTAAAGATTTGCTAAGAGCAAGCCCTCTCCCTTCATACCAGCCTGACTTCCTTCTGTCTGCTAATGAATTAACCTTTACATCCTAGTGCTGAACCTTAACAGGGACACAGTCATTATCTTGGGCTGTTTTTTATGTTTGTTTGTTTCGCCCTCCCCCACCCCAGATAAAGAAACAAACAGAAGCAGGAGATGACATGACATGTTCTATAAAGATGGAATAGCAGTCTGCCACCCTGGTCTGTGTATTGAATTGATATTGATTGAACTCTTCTCTCCCAGACAAAATAATTTGTAGGGTAGGAGAAACTCATTTATGCTGTCATCTGCAGTTTTTTCTGTTCCTTTAAGTCAGTATGGGTTGATGGCAGGAGTGGTTTGGGAGCCTGCCTTTGGCTAGTTTAGCACTTGGGTGGTAGCATAAGCATAATTACTTTTTCCTTCAAGGCAGCAAACAGAAACCCTGTTGCTGGGACAACAAGCCTGGGAAATTTCTGGGCTTGGAGCTTGTCAAACCCTTGAGTTAATGGAACAAGATGTAATGGAGGAAGAAGCATGAAGTAGAATGGAAATAGGCTTCTTTGAGGATTCAGAAAATCTGGATCCTAATCCCAGCTCTTCTGTGAAGTCATTAAGGGTGATCTCAGAGGCTTACACTTTACCTTCATGAGTGAATGTAAGTTCTCTGGAAAGGATGCTCCCAGCATTCCTTTCTCTAAGCCTTTCAAACCATCATTCCTAATTCTCACAGAACAAGGTTTCACCTAGCTCATTAGTAAAGGCTTCATCCTCAGGTTGCTGTAGTGGCCACAGAAGGCCCTCCTCAGAGAGACAGGCATAAAATTTGATGCATATCAGTTTTCGATAAATTCTAAACCTATGGCCCTGACTTAATGCTCTACCCATTAAATCATCTAAGCATTTCAGTGCCCTCTCTTTCCTAAGGGGAAAAATTAAAAACAACTGACATACAACCACTGTGGCTCACAGTGCCAAGAGTAGCAGAATTAGAATCATGCTCCCTGCAATGCGAGATCTGGAAAGAATTCCAGACACCTCTGGGAGGACTCGAACCTGCACTCTTATGAGTAACAGTGCATTCACCATTTGCATTGACGATTTGTACTCCTCAGGGCCTCTCTTTATGGTAGAACTCACACACATGAGAAGTCCATCATGAGAAGTCCTTCTCCCATTCTTATTTCTATATTTACATATGTCTGATTCTGCCACTCATTCACCCGTAGTTAGTAAACAGGTATTATGTTTCTATAATGTTCTACATACTACTCTTCACAGGAGATACAAAAGGCAAGAAAGACAGACTAGCAACTCACTAAAAACACTGTCTGATCAAAGCCTTTTCTGCTTCAGTTAAAATACCGCCTTTGTAAAGGAGAAGGAATATAAGAATTTTTTTTTTTAAATAAGCATGGAATTTCCCCAAAGAAACTTTGAGAGGATTCAAATACAAATTTGAAAATACAAATACTACAGAGTGCCCAGTGCAGATGGACATGAGGAAAGGCCTCCACCTCTGACCTGCAGGAGATCTCTTCTCAGGGCCAGCCCTAAGCCCTACAACCCCCACCACCATTCTCAAGACTGACCTAGTGCTAGGGGCTAGGCCTGTGGAATCACACTTTTTATTAACACTATTGTGTACGTGAGTCGGAACTGAGCCATAGCTGACCCTCCAGTGGGTTTTCAGTGGCAGTTAATCACATGGGAGGAGATAGCCCATCTTTTTCCCACAGAGCAGCTGGTGGATTCAAACTTCAAGCCTCCTAACAGTCCTCCTTTCCAAGGCTGTAAATCACCGTGAGAGGAGACCGTCTATCTTTCTCCCATGGTTAAACAGCTGCTGTGACTGATTTGAGCCAGGAAAAAGTGAGGCATCCAAACTTTACACAGCAAATTTCCTACTCTGTGTGTGTAGTAAATTATAAATGTCTCTGCCAATGTTGTGTGGTTTTTGTCTTTGCATTCCAATAGATGACTAGAGACGTAAGAAAAAGTGAGGAAAATGGAAAAGGGAAAAACAAAGAGAAAGATTCTCTGAAAACATAAAAAAAAAAAAAAAGAAAAGAAAAGAAAACCAAAACCAGTTAATAAGTAAGTTACAGAACTTCATGGGAGGAGTTTGAATTAAGGAAAAGGGGGGAAATGTAGGGTCTGGTTGTGCCCTTCCATCTAATGACCAAATTAAGCTTCGGGGCTAAGGAACATTAATGATCCATGTGAATGAAAAACTAAAGTCTGGTGTGCACATAAACCCCTAATTTACAAATAAATGCATGAGCATTGGCCATCTTTGCTGCTGGGAGAAATAAAACATAAATTCTATTAGAAGTTGTACTGGATTCACACATGATACAGCAAAAGGCAGAAACTTCCTTTAAATTAACAATTAAACACACTCGTGAACTGCATTCCAGGCATTGTACTAGTTATTGGAAACATAACAGTAAGCAAAACACACGTGCAACTTGTCTTCATAGAGCGTCCATTATAGTGAGGAGACAAGAAATATTAATAATTGTGTGAATAAAGACCACACAGTAATTCAACTAGATATAATGGGGAAAGTAAAGCAGGGGGAAAGAAGCTGGATTTTTCAGGACAGGGAATTGGTATAAGAAGTGTGTTTTGAGCACACAGGATGCCTCATACTGTAGTAGGTAAGTGCTCTCCTGCTGACCAAATTGTGGGTGACTCAAACTGACGAGCTGAATATAGGGATCTCCATCCATAAAGATACAGTCAGAGAAGATCTACAAGGCACTTCTAAAGAGTACAAAAAGGACGGCATCCACAAGTATGTTAGGATTTACATACACGCACACAGAGCAGGGTGGCAGGGAGTGGAGGATCCAAGGTGGGTGGTTGCTGTTAGGTGCCATTGAGTCGAGTAAGACTCACAGTGAACCTATGAACAAAAGATTTGAATCCATTTCTATTCTGAGTCATCCTCACACTTCCTGACACACAAAAGCCCACTGCAAGTGTCTCTGTATCAATCCAAATGGATGAGGGTCTTCCTCTCCTTTGCCGACCCTCCACCCTTTCCAGCATCATGTTCCTCTCCAAGGAATAGCACCTCCTAGCAACATGCCCAGAGTATGTGAGGAGAAACCTCATCATTCTTGCTTTGAAAGAGCACTCCGCCTGCACCGTCTCCAGGACATATCTGTTCTCTTGGCCATCCATGGAATGTTCAGTGCTTTTCTCCAACACCACAACTCAACTATTTCATCTATAGGCTGGTCTGTACTATATTTAAAAAAAAAAAAAAAGTAAGAAGCTTCTGATGCAATGGCAGTTTAGGAATAGATGTGAGAGAGAACAGTTATGAGGTGCAGGACCAAGGGTTTTGACCCAAACAAATGGAAAGAACAAGTTGCCATTTCAGAGACGTCTGAAGGAATAGCAGGTTTTAGATCTAATCAAAAGCTTCACTTCCATATACTCAGAGGAGTTAGAGAAAACCAGTGAACTAAACTGATTGAGAACTGTTCTTCCCCATAGACAAATTCTATTTTATCAGTTGGAAAGAAAGGCAGATACTGAACCAAATTGTAGTCAACAAATCTTTACAGCACACCAGGAGACCTGGGGTACAGTGGGTTAAGGATTGTTAACACTAACCTAAAAGTCAGCAATTGAAATCCACCAAACACTCTGTGCAAGAAAGATGAGTCTTCTTCCCTAAAGATTTACAACCTCGACAATCCTGAGGGGAAATTCTACCCTGTCTCAAACAGCTGTTATGAGCCATAAATGACGTGACATCAGAGGGTTTAGCGTTTGATTTAAAGCTTTAGGGCAGAGGTCTGGGAACTATAGGCCAGGCCTTTCTCATTGTCGTCCAGCACTTTCCCTCCCACCCAGCCATGCCCACCATTTTTTTTTCATGGTTAAGAGTGCTTCTTAGATGTTTAAAGATCACAAAACAAAAGACAAAAACACAAAGAAATGTAGACCAAGAAACCTAAAATATTTACTCTCTGGCCCTTTACAGAAGAAGCTGTTTGACTCCTGCTTTCTAGCTGCAGCCTCTGCGATTCTATGTATGGGAAGCTCAAAAGCAGGATTCCTGAGAAAAGCTCAATCAGGAGACTTTTGCTGGACATCTTATCTTCCTCAAGAGTGGGCCAGAAATCAGCATGAATGCAAAGATCTGAGCAGCTGGCAGCCTGAAAATGTCACTGGGAATGTGCATATTAATAACAGCTCTCTATAATCCTCTGATCAGGAGGAATGAAGATGCAAAAACCAAGATCAAAAGGACTGGAAATTAGTCCTCCATTTCTCAATGACTCTATATAATGTGGCAGTGGTTTATGGTGGCAAAAGGCCTCTGCTGAAGGTGGATCAATATCCGTTTTCCCATCCTTTGTACTCTGGTTCACGGAAAGCCTTGGTTTCCTAAGGAGGTGTTCTAGAAATAATACAGCATGCTATTAGCCCGCAGCACACAGCACACAAGCTTGGACTTTTGGTGACTTTCTGTGGGGAAGAAAACAGGAAGCTTTCCACTCTCCTTCCGCTATTTGGAGCATACCAAGCAGCAAAAATTAGGAACTAGCAAAAAACCCTGCAATCATCTTAGTAATCCAGGCCACCATCTCCTCATCGTTGAATGTGGGAGCAGTGAAACTTGATATCTCTCTGTACAGGAATGAAAGAGATAAACAAAAGTTGAAGGACAAGAGAGATAGTCACGGTCCAGAAAATATATAGCATTTCTCTGGTGAGTAGTGTTATGTTCTTTCCAAATTCTCATTTGCATCTTAATATATATTCAGAACTAACTTCTATCCCACCAGCCCTCTATCAGGTAATCATACAGTGGTGG
The DNA here is from genome assembly GCF_000299155.1 of Elephantulus edwardii. Taxonomy (NCBI): domain Eukaryota; kingdom Metazoa; phylum Chordata; class Mammalia; order Macroscelidea; family Macroscelididae; genus Elephantulus; species Elephantulus edwardii. The sequence goes on from NW_006399925.1 coordinate 1,780,424, forward strand.
CCTGTATGTTGCTAGGATGGTGAAAGCTATGTCACCGTTATTTCAGATACCAGCAGAGTCACTTATGGTAGAGTCAATGGACTGTACAAACTAAGCCTAGAAAGAAAAGGTTGACAATCTACTTCTGAAATTTAGCCAAGGTAAATGAGAAAATAACTAGAGAAATCTGCGTTTTATAGTGTGAGAAGAAGAGCCTTATAAATAAGGGGGAGAATAAATAACCCAAAACACTTGCTACCATCAAATTCATGAAGATTCTATGCATTACAGAGTAGAACCACGAAGTTTCTGTGGTTCAACTCTACCTGGGCTCCATGGGAGAAAGGCAAACTCCTCCCAGGAGATCTCTATCTTCAAACCCATTGGAGGATGATCTATAAGTCAGTTTCAACTCAATAGCAATGAGTATGAGTTTTCCATGTTTGTGGAAGCAGATCACTGGGGCTTCTTTCACAGCACCACTGGGTAAATTTGAACTGGGTATGTTTTAGGTTAGTAGATGAGCATGAGCCATTTGACCCACCCAGGGCACTGGTGACAATAAAAATACAGTGACTACAGCTATAGAGACAAGTAAATAAACAAAAACAAAAAAAGCCCCCAAATAGTGATGATAGTGTGAGACTGGTTCTGTAGTGCGTGTAGGATTAGGAAGAAGAGGAGGAGATGCAAGTCATTGTCAATTGGATGGCGACTAAGAGGAACAACTTTTAACTACAAATTCGTCATAGTGATCTGGGCTGTAGGTATAGAATGTTGTTCTATTTTATGGAACCTAAACTATTTTCTCAATGTAATCATGGCCTGAGAAGTCTTTAGAAGAGTTCTCAACTTGGCAAATAGGTGCAACAAGTCAAAAGAATTCCCATGTCAGTTGAGCAGTGTAACAGCTGTGACAACATCACCAACCGTAAGGAGTTGTGATGCCAACCCAATGGTACCCCATTCCAATCCTCCAACTGCTTTAGTGAAAGAAAGATGGGCATTCAACTCCTGTGCGATTTACTGCCTGTGAAAACTCACTGGAGAGCCAGGCTCCAACTCAGTGGTACATAAAACAGCATATGCATTAAATCACCTACCTTTTATTCACCCAATCACCAGTATAAAACCACCAAGGGTCCCAAACTGCTGTTATTCTCCAAACTCCCTTCCTTACCATTGCCATTTTCTGATATGCTAGATATTTACTTTTTAGCTGTTGCTAGTCTCTCTCCAGAATAATGTAAGATTCATGAAAGGAGCCATTTTTATAACTATTACCATCCAACAGTTTTAAAAAAAATAACTATTCAATAATTTTTTAAAAAAATGTTATTGTATGGTGGCACTAATGCCTTTAATAAATGAATGCACATTACTATGCCTAATGCCTAGAAAACTATGAGCCTTCACTTCCTAAGCAACATGCCTCCAGAAACTCTATGAACTTTGATAAACGTTGATATTTGTAGAGGGGCTTCAGGCCTTTTGTTGATAGGGTCGCTATGAGTGGTGCTTTACTTGAAGGCAATCAACAAAAACAACAAAGGAGTACTGCAGACTTCTGTGGGGTGGAGGACAATTCCGCTTCTCCGATGACTAAGGAGTCACACAAATACCATGTCACAGTCTCCTTGCAGTTAGTAAACTACGGGGAGTGCCCACTATACTAATTCTGACAAATAATGCTAAATAGCATCTTGTGGTGCCCTTATAAGGAGCTGCATCAATTCTATCATCCTCTTAGTACTCCACTTTTTATTAGGCAGTTCATCCAGTCAACAACACAGCACTATGAAAACTCAAAAAATCATCACCATCAGGTCATAATTAACTCTAGTGGCCCCTCTCCTGGTTTCTAAGGCTATAAATCACAGGGGAGGGTGACTAGCGACAGCTAAAAAGTAAACATCTAGCATTTCAGAAGATGACTTAGTAAAGAAGAAATAAGAAGGACAGTCTCTTTCTCCTGAGAAGTTGCTGGTGGATTTGGACCACCAGAGAAGAGAGGCCTTTGCATTCGCAGCTCAAGTCCCTACAGATGATACTAGTAGAGCTCCTTTCAGAGATACGAGGTTAGGACAATTGCCTTCATTTAATAAATAAGGAACTGAGGATCAAAGGGTATAAATGCATTGGCCAAAGTTTCAAGCTAGCAAGAGGCAAATCAGTATTCTAGGCCAAGTCTCATGGTTTCCAAAGCCCATACTGCATCAAATCCACCTACTATTCTCACAGCCTACCTGGTGCTCACACACCCATTGCTCTGATTGCATAATGGTGAGTCAGAAGTGTTCTCTGGAGCTTGGAAAGGTTCATTCACTAACAATAAGTCCACCCACCATCCCTCTGTTCCTATTCTCTGCAGGCAAAAGAAGGTGACAGTGTTAATTTTGTTGTTTCACCTGTTACCATTTGCAGATAAATGTAAGAAACCCCTCTTGGAGGGGAAAATAATACCTTTTCTTCATTGGGAGTCTCAAAGTTAATTAAGCACATGGCTTAAATGCAAACATTATTTTACATTTAATTGGTTATACTAGTTGGAGACTATTTAATTGGTTACAATACAGAAATAAATCTTGGGCTCTACCTCTCTGATGAGAAGATCAGCTTACAGCACACTGAAAGCCTTTTCCAGCTTTCCTGGGAGCCAAGGCCTGATATTTTGTTTTAATAATTGAAAGAAATAAGGAAACATTATTTCATTTGAACCTCCTGTACCTCCATAAGGAAGGCTAGGTAATTAGTTTATCTTAGCACAAAACTGACTGTCAGGAGTTGAGGGGCTTAACCAAGACTGAGTCAGGGGGAAGTCCATGCTGGGGGAAGCCAAAACACAGCATCTCACAGTTTCATCTCTGCCATCCCCAACTCTGGTCTTCTCCACTCTCCTTGGCCTCATATATCTAAGAGATCTCAGCCCTCTGTATCTTCCTCCTATTATTCACTATTCTACAATACAGGCTCCAATATAAACTCTGAAACCGCTTTGGGCTGCTCCAATCTATTACCTAGAGACCCAGGAGTCAAAGGAAAAACAAAAGTGATCACTTTTTTTATCCAAAACAATTTGAACGCCCCGGGGTCAACTTCAAGGTCTGCCATTTGTACACACCAGCCACACCACAACAGCAGAAAGAGGTGGCAGTCAGTTTCTTTATAGATTCACAGTCTAGGAATCTTCATGGTGAAGTTCTACCCTGCCCAACAGAGTCACTAGGACATGGAATTGAACAACAGCAATGGGTTTCCAGGGAGCTCAGTGGTGCGGTCTGAAGCAAGTTGTGTTGCTAACCAAAAGGCCGCCCTTCGGTGGTAATCCCAATCCACCCACAGCTCCACTGAAGAAAGATGGGCAATCCTCTCCCATGGGATTTACAGCCTCTGAAAACCCACTGGATGAGTGGTCAGCTATGAGTTGGTTCTGACTCAATGGCAATAGGTTCTTTAGAGTGGGTTTTGGCAGGGGATAGCACAACCGCTGATAAATTCACTAGGTGAAGAGGCTTCCACAGAAGTCGTAACTGAGAGACAATGGCAGGGCAATACAAGCTATCACTTTGTTTTTCCTTTTACCAAATGGTCAATACCTCCTCCATCGCTCCCCTCCATCCTCTAGGCAGACATTAGAATGAATTCTCTTATACGTAGAAACAAACCATAAAACTTACTCAGAATAATTTCCGACATGGTGATGGTGATGCCCCCAGGTACTGAAGCAGAGCTCTGATTTAAACACAGTATTTGTACAGAAAGGAGAAAAGCCCCAACATGAGCAAGGTCAGTGCTCAAGCTGTAGAACCAATTCAAGTGTTTCCTGAATATTAAGCTTTGTTCTGTGCTTGGTCTTGGGGGGATTGAGCATAATCAAATAAACTGATGCAACCTTTCCTGAAGGAAAACAGAGAGGTAACTTCAAATTATTTCCAAGAAAACATCAACAACTGGGAAACAGTGTTCCAAGATGGGAAGAATTCCGCCTGGGAATAGCCATAATCATACTGTAAAGCATATTTATTTCCAGCCCAATGCTGAAACTTGGGTTTTCACTCTCAGGTCGTCTGTTGTAAGGGGTGCTTATGCTTGTAACCACGAGTCATGGGGCTCACATATGGAGTAAATGCAGGGTCTGTTTTATGGAAACACATGGTTGCAGTTGCTTGAATGATAATAGGTCTAATGGGACTATGTAATCTTAAGGATGTTAACTTCTTTGGCCTCTTGGGAATTATTAGTTTAGAATTATAGCATGTGAGCACACACACACACTCAAGAGAATCCACTCTGTCTAAGAAATGATTTCCTAATTTACAGATTTTTCACAAGCTGCTAGCACATTATCATTTCTGAGCTTACAGACTCTCCAAGAAGACACAGACCCATGTTCTTCAGTATTACGTAACACTACAGACTGCTCCGGCTTGCCAGAGACTGTCTTCTTCTCTCTCCTGGTTTGTTTACCTTTGTGTACACATGATGAGGGGTTAGGAGGCTGTGAGAGCTTCAGCTCTGGGTACCACAGCCAACTGAATACCTGCCAATGACACTATTTCATCAGGCCTCTCCCAACTTGAAAACTTCCAATGACTCCCCAGTGATGCCATAGGAAATCCAACCTTGAGAACCACTCCCACCTAATACGTTGTCCTCCTCCTCTCTGCTGTAGTCTCTTGGACATGATGACTGTCCATTGTCAAACTTATTTATCATGTTTATTTTGCATGCCCTTTCCAGAATGTACACACTACGAGGGCAGTTATTGTTATCTGTTTTGCTTAACATTATATTCCAAGAACTTAGCATCTAGCACACACTAGGTGCTCTATAAGTATGTGTGATACTGATTTGACACTCCAAAACTCATCCCCTGGAACAAAAGGACAATAGTGAGGGTGCTTGGAAAGGTGGAGGGACAAGAGAGCAGAGGAAGAGCTTCCAGGTGGATGGAGACGGTGACAGCAGCAACAGGCTTCAGTATAGTGGACAATGTGAGGACGGCACAGTAGTGTGAAAGTTCTGATCTGTTGGATGTAGAGTCACTAGGAGCCAGGGTCGACTTAATGGCATCTAAACAACAGAACTTATGTGGATATAAGGATTCCCTCCTCAAAACACACAGAAAACTTCCTAGCAACAGGGACCATTTTATACCCAACTAACATCAACTTCATCCTATAATACACTACATTATACATGGTACAATCACTACTTTATGCCCTGTAAAATGTACTAGATGTAGAAAGCAAATATTTGCTGACTGGATTGCTACATAACTGCTTGCAATTAGGTGTGATTTTCTCTGCAGGGAAATAAAAATGTTAGTTAAATGTTCAATATTGATTTTGGCCCAGTAAAGTTTGGTTACATTTTCAAAGGAGCCATGGCCAGTCTCCTGTACTTTGGTGTGGTCTGCACAGGTTCAAGGGTGTCACATTTTTCTTTGCAGGAATCAGGAGACCTGGCTTCTTGCCCCAGGCCTGCCTTTAGCTAGCTCTGTGGACTTGGCATGTCTCCTAAACTGTATGAACCCTGAGTTATTTATGTGGAAAATAACAGAGCTCATCTTGCATCTACAAAAGCCACTAGAATTTTTACATTTATAATAATTTGTCTTATATTCATGGAGAAACTATTAAACTAATATTGCTAGTGGTACCATTTGTTGTTGTTGTTATGTGCCGTCAAGTCACCTGCCACTCACAGCAACTCTATGTACAACAGCCCTAAACCCTGCTCTATCCTGTGTCAATCTTATTGTCTCTGACACACCTACTCGTATTACCCCAGTCACTGAATCAATTAATCTCATTGAGGGTCTTCCTCTCTTATGCTTTCCCCTCCACCCTCCCAAGCATGATGTCTCTCTCCAAGGACTAGTCCCTCCTTTCAACATGTCCAAAATATGTCAGATGAAGCTTCAGAATCCTTGCCTCCAGGGAGCAACCTGGTCTCATCATCTCTAGGACGAACGTATGTGTTCTCCTAGCAGTCCATGATATATATATTCAACACTCTTCTCTAGCACCAGAGCCCAAAAGCATAAATTCTCCTTCTTTCATTCCTAGTCATTGTCCAACTTCCCAAACCATAGAAAGTAATTGCAAAGATCACAGCCTGGATCAGGCGCATCTTAGTCTCCAGACTGACATCATTGCTCTTCAGTACTTTGGATATGTCTCTGACAACAGACTTTCCCAATGCAATTTGTCTTTTTATTTCCTGGCTGCTGGTATCAAGTGTTGATTGTGGAGCCAAGCAAACTAAAGCTGTTAACACTATTGATCTCTTCACCATCTATCATGATGCTGCCAATCAGCCCAGTGGTGAGAATCTTTATTTTCTTGATGTTGAGCTTCAATCCATATTGAAGGCTGCAGTCTCTCTGCGGGCTGCTCCAGTCGGGAGGGGCTTATAAGCCTGAGGTCTAGGGTCTCGAAGAGGGAACACGAAGGTGGGTAGAAGTTGGGCGAAGGGACGATGAAAGAACACAAGACAGTCAAGTGATCTTGATGATTTTAATTCTGAGTCACTCTAATTCCCCTTCTTCTTTCTTCCCTTCTTTTCCTTTTCCTTTTCCCTTTCCTTTCCTCCTTATTACATTTAGCATGATACATTTATATTCCATTTTTACAATTAGAGGCTTAATCAACAGCCAGAAAAACAACAAAAGTAAGAATAAAGTTTACATTATTTTCTTGCACACAGCTATTTTTTATAGTCATGGTTCCTTGGAGAGCATGAAAGGCTATTCTTAATGGTCATGGTTCCTTGGTAATTGGAGAGCCTGGTAGACAATGGCTTTTCGCTTAAACATTTTCTTTTTAAACCTGTTTTTAAACCTGTTCTTCAACTTGTTTGGTAGCAAAGTTACAAAGTAAAAAAGTTACATTTTAAATTTAAGCTGATACATTTTACGTTTTTAGCTAAATATACAATATTATTTATTTCCATTCAAAAGACAACACTTTTACACTTTCCATTATTCCAGGGGTGATCACTATCTCAATAAGAGGGTTTTGGTTTATAAAAAAATTGTTTTGGGGTCATAATATCGCCTAAATTAATCATTCCAATCTTATGTTTCATGATTTATTTTACCACTTATACCTTTCATAACATCTTCCCCTCTGGTCACTTTCAAACCTTTTGAAAAACATATCCCAAAAACCATCAGGGTGTTTTGCATTAAATTCATCATATTTTCCAGTATATGGAAGAGGTTTATCGGTAGGCTCTGGAATTCTGCAAGGGCCTCTCCCAATAGGGGACTGCCACAAACAACCATTACCTAACAGATAAACAATTCTTCCACCTGGTGTTCTCATGGTGGGGGGCAAGGGTTTGGGTTTTTCCTTTGAAGTTCTTATAAGCCCTAGAAATCTAGGAGTCTCTGGAGTGGTCATCTCTAGGATTTCCACCATTAATTCTTTTTGTTATAATGCATCCATGAATTCCCTTAAAATCATATTGTTCTTGAGAAATTTTAACAATGCTAAAAGAACTGGAGATAATGTTTGCATAGCAAAGTTGTCACCTCCATTTAGTTCTTTCTGGGAACATCTAACAAACTTCTAGTAGGAACAATTTGTGTAAAGAACACAGCCTTTTTTCCCTGTTCCACATAGAAAACACAAAGAGACAATAGAAGAGAAATTACAGAAAGGCCAAGAACAATCATGGAGAAAGCACACATTCCGAGAGGCTGACTTCCTTGAAGTTTTCGCCTCAATTGGGTGATTTTGTCACGCAGACTCCCTTGGAGTTGGTGTGGCATTTCTCCCTTTTTAATTTTTAATTGAAGCTCAAAGATATCTTGGCGTGAAGAAGAGACAGCTTTAAAAATTAAACTGAAAAGTCTGACCTGCAGCAAGCACTTCAGGTCCTCCTCAGACTCAGCAAGCACGTTTCTGTCATTTGCATAGTGTAGATTGTTGATGAGTCTATTTCCAATCCTTATGCCACATTTCTCCTCATACAGCCCAGCCTCCAATACAATCTTTTCTGCATACAGATTTAAAAAGTATGGAGACAGGATACATCCCTGGCCTACATCTGTCCCAATTTTGAATCATGCAGTGTTTCCTTGCTCTGTTCTGACGACTTCCTCCTGGTCCAAGTATAGGCTTCGCATAGCACAATCAAGTGTTCTGGGATTCCCATTCTTCTCAGAGTCAGTCATGGTTTGTTGTGATTCACACAGTCAAATGCCTTTGCATAGTCAATGAAATACAGTCAGACATTCCTCTGGTACTCTCTGCTTTCAGCCAAGATCCATCTAACTTTAGCTACAATACTCTATCTAGTACCCAGTATTGTAGAACTCTGGTAGTTCTCTGTTGATGTGCTGTTCCAGTCATTTTTGGATAATCTTCAGCAGACTCTTGCTTGAATGTGATATTAATGATATTATTCAATAATTTCTGCACTCTGTCAGGTCACCTTTCTTTGGAATGGGAACAAATATGGACCTCTTCCAGTCAGTTGGCCAGGTGGTTGTCCTCCAGATTTCTTGGCACAACCTGGTGAGCACATCTAGGGCAGCACTTGCTTGTTGAAATATGCCAACTGGTATGCTAAAATGCTGGACAGGCATGTGATATGTATCAAAAAGCTTATAAACGTTTACATCAATTACTCAAGAAATCTCATTTCAAGGAATACTATAGAATATAAAAGATTCAGCATGAAAATTTTCATTAATGCATAGCCTATAATATTAAAAGTGTGAAAAAAAAACATACATTATTTTAAAAGACTTTCAAACTAGTAAAAGCAGATTATTTTTAAAAATGTGCCCTACCATGATATTTTGCAGTATTATCAAGTGTTTTTATAATTTTGACAAATAGTAAATGAGTATGGAGACAGGATGTATCCCTGCCACACTCTCTTCCTGATTTTGAACCATGCAGTGTTTCTCTGCTCTGTTCTAAGGAAAGGTTTCGTATAAGCACACAAGTGGTCTGTGATTCCCATTCTTCTCAAGGCTAACCACAATTTGTTGTGATCAACGCAATGGCCTTTGCATAGTCAATGATACACAGATAGATATCCCTCTGGTAGTCTTTGCTTTCTGCCAAGATTCATCTGACATTGGCAATAAGGTCTCTAGTATCATGACCTTTTCTAAGCCCAGCTTGTATTTCTGGTAGTTCTCTCTCTGTCAAAGTTGGGCTTTATTAGAAGGAATGTGACATCAAGATTGGAGGAAGATTCATCAACAATCTATATTATGCAGATGATACAACTTTGCTTTCTGAAACTGAGGAGCATCTGAAGTGTATGCTGTAGAAGGCCAAGGACTGTAGTCTTTAATATGGTTTGAAGCTCAACATCAAGAAGACAAAAATTCTCTCCATTGGGTCAACTGGCAGCACCATGATGGATGGAGGAGATATGTCAGTTTTTTACAGTTATAGCTTGCTTGGCTTCACAAACAATTCTCTTGGCACCAGTAGTCAGGATATCAAAAGATGAATTGCTTTAGATAAATCTGCTGTCAGGGACATTTCCAGAGTACTGAGAAGCAACCATGTCAGTCTAGAGACTAAGATGTGCCTGATCCAAGTGATGGTCTTCGCAATTCCCTGCCATGCATCAAGAGCTGGGTAATGACTGGAAGAAGATTTGGATATGACTGGATAATGATAGAAGAAGAATCGATGCCTTTGAGTTGTGGTGCTGGAGAAGAGTCTTGAACATACCATGGACTGCCAAGAAAACAAATAGGTCTTTTTTTGGAGAAAGTGAAATCAAGTTCCTCTTTGGAGGGTAGGATTCTGAAGCTCCAACTTACATACATTGGGCATGTGGCCAAAAGGGACCGATCCTTGGAGAAAAAACATCATGTCAGAAGGGTGGGTGTGTCAGAATCAGTGAGATTGGCTCAGGACAGGGCAGGCTTCATAGCTATTGTACAAAGGGTTGCAATTAGTTGCAGGCAACTCAATAGCACATAACAACAACAACAACAGAAAATTAGTATAATAGAATAGCCTAGGTGGTAAGAAATTACACTGTCAACCCCAACGTAGGCAGTTCAAATGCACCAGCAGCTCCTTAGAAGAAAGAGGGGCTATCTCCTCCCATATGATTTACAGTTTCTGAAATCTCACTGGACGGTCAGCTATGAATTAGTTCCAACTTAACGTTATGTAACAATACTGTAATAACTACTACAGTCAGAGAAAAGAAGGACATACTTTTCACCTCTCAAGAACTTCTATAAGGCCAGGGAAAGGTAAAGTATAGGCAATCCCTAGGTTACAAACTTCTGACTTACAAATGTCTGACTGACTCACAATCTGTACTCAAGTTCCAATCCTTCCCTTATTATAGTGAGGATTCTAGGTGTATAAAACAATTCATTGTAACAATGGGTGCTACTGTGTGATCTACATCAATCCATTATTACTATTACTATATATAACTTTTATGTGAAAAAAATGTCAGTGTTTCCTGCACATGTTTTCTGCATAAAAATATATACTATACATTAAGACAAATATTTGACAAATGCTACACGTGAACTGTATAGTTAACTGTTCGTCTGAGTATAAATCTAATATAAAGGCAAATTTAGAAACAGAACTCGTTTGTTATCTGGCGATGCCTAGAAGTATAAACTGAGATATAATCAAACACAAGCTTACAATATTTATCTGAGAGAAAAGTTACTTTTCTTGATAAGTACAGAGTTTTAGAAAATAAGAGGCAAGGAAGTAGTTGCTTAAGTGTTGTTGATTGCCATCAAGTACCACTCATTGTGACACTATGAACAACAGATCTAAACCCTGTCCTATCCTGTGGCATACACATCATCTCTATTTTAATTGAAATTTTAATGAAAGTTTACAGAGAATTTGGGTTTCCATTCATACATTGTTGCACATTTTCCTCCCTGCTCACCCCCCCACCACAGTCATTCTCTTTGAAAAGAAAAAAAAAATGCTTTCATTGTTATACAATCTCCCCACCCTCAGTCCACTTTACTATGCAGCTCTTATTCTGGACTCTTGTCATTAAAATAATACCTAAGCCTATATTCCTTTTAAACAGTTCTCTCCCTCATCTGTTTCAATGCAGTATACATTATTTATCCCCCTTTTTTCTCAGGTTCTCCCCACGCCCAATGTTAGTCCTGTTTTACAACAGTAGCATTATGCAGTATTTGTCCTTTTGTGACTGAGATATTTCACTCAGCAAAAATGTCCTCAAGAGTCACCCATTTTGTGTAATATTTCATGAGTTCCTTGTTTTTCAGTGCAGCATAGTATTCCATTGTGTGACTGTACCACAATTTCTCTATCCATTTTGATGGGCACTTGGGTGGTTTCCAACTCTTTGCTATTGTGAGCCAAGCAACAATAAACATGGGTGTGCATATATCTGCTTGGGTGGCAATTCTGGTTTCTTTAGGGTATATTCCCAGTAATGGAACTGCTGGGTCAAATGGTATTTTTATTTCTAACTTTTTGAGAAAGCGCCATACTCTCTTATACTTGATCCCATCGCTGCAGCCACTATGTTAATCTCTGAGGGTCTTCCTCTCTTTCACTTACCCTCCACCTTTCCAAGAATAATGTCTTTTTCCAAGGAATAGCTTAGTGGAAAATAATCAATATACAAGAAGAAACTGTTCACTGGAAAAAAGTTTCCAAAGCTACTCACACACAAGAAGAAAAACAGGAATTAAGTCAAAATACCACTTGTCACTAATAAATAGAAGGAAAAAAATATATCGCCTATTTGCCAACACATTCTGTTGGCAAATTTGTGGGTCAAGAGTCACTCTCATGTATTACTAGTTGGAGTTCAAAATTACATGTGTAAATAAGGGTATCATTAATATATGCCGAAATTATACCTTCCTTCACCACTGATTCAATAATCCAGCTTCTTCATCTATGACCAGTATACAAAGTTAGTCACTGCGGCTTTGTTTGAGTTAGCGAAAGTTTGAAAACAACCTAGGATCATCAGTAAGGGGCTATTTAAATAAAGCACTGAATGTTCACTCAATGGAATTCTACCATAGAGAAGAACAGGATATTCTATGTGCATTAAAAGGTAAAGACATTTAAAAAAAAAAGTAGTATTTTAAAAAAATCCAAATATCTGTACAGTCTAGAAACGGAATTTTGCATATACATTGTATACCTTTGTACTTGCATAAAGAAACATTAAGTGAATGTATAAAATTCTAATTAAAATCATTCTTTACAGGGGGATGGGGGCTGAGTGGTGAAGAGAAAGAATAGGGACAAAGGTCATTAGACAGAGCTGTTAATATTTGCTTTGCTTATTTTGCAGGTCTATCATTTGGTGCATAGATACTAATTATGGTTATGTCCTCTTGTTTTATTGACCCTTTCAGCATTATATAGTGTCCTTCCTTGTCCTTTGTGATAGTTTTTATACTGAAATCTATTTTATCAGAGATTAATATAGCTACTCCTGCTTTTATCCTGGATACCATTTAGTATATTTTTATCCACCCTTGGATTTTTAGTCTGTCTTTATCATCTTTTTTAAAGTGTTTCTTATAGATATCATATTGATGAGTTTTAGGTTTTTTATCCAATCTGCGACCCTTTTTCTTTTCACTGGTGTATTTAAACGATTCACATTCAGTGTAATTATTGAGAGGCAAGGTTTTATTGGTATCATGTTGTTGGGTTCTTTTTGGTATTATTGCTGGTTACTTTGATCCATCCACCTTTCTATGGGGTCTCTGTGAGGACTTCCTTCAGTATTTCCTGCATCCTTGATCTTGTTTTCACAAACTCTCTTAGTTTCTGCTTTTCTGAGAATATCTTCATCTCTCCATCATATTTAATGGGCAGTTTTCCTTGGTGCAATATTCTCAGTTAAACGTCATGTTCTTTGAATGTTTGATACATATCCTTCCACTGTCTTCTTGCTTACATGTTTTCTGCAGAGAAATTAGCACTAAATCTTCTTTGCTCTCCTTTATAAGTCACTCTTTGTTTTTCCATAGCTGTTTTTAGAACTCTCCCTTTGTCTTTGATTCTGGCAAAGATGACTATGATATGTTTTGATTCTTTTGGAGTCTATACTACATGGAGTTTGTTCAGCTACTTGTATGTGTATTCTTTTCAGTATTCCTGGAAAATTTTCTTCTAGTAACTCTTTCACAATTTTCTCAGTGCCTTTTTTTTTTTTGCTGCTTCTTATTCGGTGATCCCAATTAGGTGCATGTTTTTTCTCTAGATGGTGTCCCACATTATTCTTAAGTTTTTTTCATTTTCTTTCCTTTTTGATTAGGTTTTTTTTTTTTTTTTCCTCTAGCAGCTCAATGCTGAGAGCTCTCTCTTCTATTTCTCTGACTCTGTCTCTTCAATTCTGCTCATCTGCCCCTGCAACATGTTGATGGTTCCTGAGGTGGTGGTCTTGACATTCTGGATTGCAGTTTCTTGGTGTTTTAGGGTTCTGGATTTTTTTGTTTGTTTTAGAGGTTTTTTTTGGGGGGGTTGGGATTTGGTATTTATTTTTTTTTTTTTAGGATTTCTAATACTTGTTTCGTTTTATCTGCATTGTCTTGATTTTTTTTAAAGTTCCTCTTGGCTTTTGCTTGTAGATAGAGCACAAGCGAAACAGAAAAACAATAAAATAGATATAGATAATAAAACTAAAACCACATTGCTATCAGGTGGCTGCTCATTGATAGTGACCCTCCCTGCCTTTTTGAAGCTGTAAACCTTTTCAGGAGGAGAGTGCCTATCTCTCTCCCATAAAGCTGGTGGTGGATTCGAACTGATGCCCTTTCAGTGTAGCACAACATATATGGCATTATGCCACTAGTTCTCCTTCCTGATGATAGTGTTGTTGTTATGTGAACCAATTCACAGCTGGCCCTCCAGCAGGTAATCGGAGACTGTAAACTGCACAGGATGTGATCATCCATCGTTCTCCCTTGGAGCAGCTGGTGAATTTCAACCACCATATTTGGGCTGGCAATGCAACTCCTTACCACGAGGCCACCAGAGCTCCCTCCTAATAATAACAGCTAACATTTAACAAGTATTTAGGTAAGTACTATTATTTGCATTTCATAATAGGAAAAGGAAGTGCAGAGAGGCTATTTTAGAGTTATCATAAGAAATGTCATCATAATGTCATCACAGTCATAAATGATGGAGCCAGGTCATGAACATCCGTTGTGTGGGTTCAGATCTTATTGTCACAGTGTTATATTTAAATAGTTTCTTAGATTAAATTAGAATATGTTGTTGTTGTTAAGTGCCATCGAGTCACAGGCGACTCATAGTGACCCTACGAATGAAAGACCTGAACACTTGTATAACTTTCATCTTTTCTCCAGGTTCATAGGGTTGCCAGAGGTAAGCTATTTCGGAAGTGGATGCCACTCCTGCTTCCAAGTTTGTTTTAATGGGAGAGCTCCACCAAACCCTGTCCCCATGTGCCACCAATTGCTATTAGACAATTATGAGCAATGTACAGAAAAATGTTGCCATTATTTATCTTTTCTTCCCCATTCTATATTGTCCAGTTATAATAAACCTGGTGAGCAGGTATAAGTAATCAAGTTTTAGCATCTCATGTCACACATTATGAATATATATGGTACCAGTAAATGACTAATCTGAGTTCACTAATATCATTAGTCATAGTGTAAAAATATTATTGACCTCACTCTGACTTTGCAACTAAGGAAACTGAAGCTTTGAAAAAGGTCAGACCTTGCCCATCATTTAAAAAAATTCATTAACATCAGAGCCTAGTTCCAAATCCTAGGGAAAACAAAGAGTCAGAGACAGATAGGAAGACCCTCAATGAGATGGACTGACAGACAGAGTGACTGCAACAATCCCCTTGAGCTGGGCAGAAACCACGAGGATGGAGCAGAACAGAGCACACTTTTGACCCATTATTCACACAGTCGCTGTAAGTCACAGTCTACTCATAGATGGCACCTACCTATAATAAGAAGCATTTTCAAATCCAGTCAGTCTGGCTCCAGAATATGATTTTTTTAAAACAAAATTCTACACCTCTTGGACAGTACTGCTGACGTGTTTTGTTATTGTGACTAGTTTCCTATCCCTGAAAGGAGGACTGGTCCTCTCTGTAGATTCACGTGCCTTGTAACCAACTCTATGGCAATGGGTTTGGATTTTCATTTAAACCTTCACTAGTAAACAACGTCCACATTTTTTACTCTTCCTCTTTTTCAATGTTGTCAAGTCAGAAATTACTTATCCTTGACCCTCCATTCAGTTTTCAAGGCTGTAAATGACCTGGGAGAAGACTGCCCATCTTTCTCTCCTGGAATCACTGGGCAAAATGGACACCTTTCTAGAAGAGCTAATCACCCCGACACTTTCTTTCTTGCCCAGTTCTCTGTGTTGCCAACCACAAGCATCAATAAGCTGTTTTTCTACAGAAATGTGAGCCTCAGAGTTGCTCAGAGTTTGAATCTCTCCCTTGATCTCATCCATAGACACAGTGCCCCCACCCAAGAATGGAGACCACCCTGAGCACAGCTAATCACTGTGTTAGCCACATCATTAAAGAAAACAAAAATGAAATAAACAATTTTGTGCAGCAGAGAAAATAAAATCTCTACGGTAAGACGGCTCATTCACTAGAGAGGCCAAAGGTGCTGGGCATGGCGGAGCCCTAAAAGGAAAAGAGTTAACAAGGGAAATCTTCCAACTCCACATCCTCACTCCAAGAAACAATTAGCCCATAGAGGAAACCACTTGGGGCTGTTTCCATTCAAACTTACCCACTTAATTTTTATTTTTCTTTTTTGTTATAAAAAGGGGAAGGGGATGGTTTAAAAATGCGAAGATGTACATTTTTTTTAAAAAAGTGAGCATAAAGAGGTTATATAATATGCTTTTGTGGGCTGGGGAAGTTATTTCCCAAAGTTTGACAAATGAACAAAAGCTTGGCATCAAGCAGGATAGTTACTCAATCTTACAGCGAGGTTGCCATGTGGATGAGTATGTGCCCTGCAGCCAGGGTTTGAGATGAGGAGGAGGAGACGGAGGTATACCAGTTAAAATTAGAATCCACTCTGCTGTTTGCTTTTGCTCAGACTTGGAAGGAAGTGGGTGGATGAAGATGGATCCAGCTTGATTTGCAGACTTGTATAAGGCAGTGGGGATAGGTGGGAGTCCCAGAGGAATGGGCATATTCTCCCCAGGAGTCTGAAGGGAAAAGCAGCCAGACTCTTCCTCCAGGGCCCACTGTTTGGGGACTAAAGTGCAAATGTCTTGCAAACTGGTAACTTTTTTCCCTAAACCAGTAAAGGAAGGTCAGCTAGAAAACAATACTGAATGCAAAAGAAGTGCTAGGTATCCAGAAACGGACATGCTATAGTTTCTCAATCTACACTAAAAACAAAAAAAAATTTAAAAATTAAGTAAAAATCCTTTCTGGTAGTTTAGTCCATTGGGAGCTGTGCTGTTAACTAGTGTTAACTATTGTGCTCTAACTATTGGCAGTTCAAATCCATCATAGGCTCCATGTGGGACAAATATAGGCCACCTCCTCCCTACATGATCTACATCCTCGGAAACTCACCAGAAAGTCATCTATGGGCTGGTTCCAACTTGACAGAAATTTGAAAAACATTTAAGGCTCTATTCAAGAGTAAAGATACCAAATTCAATAATTGAAAGTAAGAATTTAACCTATACCAAAATTAAAAGTCTGAGTGTTTTAGGAACCCCAAGGTTCAAATGCTCATTCTATAATGTCAGGTAGAAACAAGTGACTTTTCCAAGGTCACAGATGTGAGTGGCAGAAACAAATTAGAATGCAGAATTGCCGATTCCCAGAATGATGGTCTATCTGCTCTAGGTCTGCTGTCTTGCATTCAGAATAACCAGAAGCCACTCGTAAACTGTTCAACACAGTTAGAATGACACGCAGGGCCAAGAAATCACTTAGATAGAAAGTTTATGGAAAAATCTCTCATTACAAGACTGTTTTCTATTTTTTTTAATCTTAATTATTACATCACAAGAGAGTCTCCCACTGCCATTATCTATGCAACATTATCTTTTTTGCTACATATGCTGAAAGAAATCAGAATTATCGTTAACATTAGACCTACAAATCATGTCAAGCCGACACCTCACGTATTCCTAACATCCTTCCAGAAATGAAATCAGCTCACTGCCTTTAAGTTGATTTTAACATGATGATTTATGTGTGCAGAATAGAGCAGGGCCTGGTTTTCAAGGGTGTATCCTTTGAGAAGCAGATTGCCATGATTTTCTCCCAAGGGTTCCTGTGGGTAGGTTTGAAGCCTCAACCTTTCAGTTAGTAGTAAATGATTAAATGATAGCACTACCCAGAGTCTTTCTCATGATTCACTAAAGCGAACAAAAAACTCAGTTGTGGTAGAGTAGTTTCTGACTCATGACAACTTCATATGGTACAGAATAGAAATGTTCTACAGTGTATTCTTGGCTATAAGTGTTTTGTTTTTTTTTTTTAAGTCAACCATTAATTCTTTCTTTTGCAGTGCTGCTGGATAGATTTGAACTCTCAACCTTTAGGTTAGTATTTGAGAGCAAACTGTATCAGTCATGAAACTCTGTCTCAGTCACCCACTAAACCCACTGCCATCTGGTCTATTCTGAGCCACAGTGACTCTAAAGGACAGAGTAGAACAGTTCCATGGGGTTTCCAAGCCTCTAAAGATTTATGGAAGCTGACTGCTGAGTCTTTCTCCGGCAGAGTTACTGGGTGGACTCCAAACAAGGCAACTCAGACTATAAACTTAGGTAGTGAGTGGTTCAGAGACTCAGGGGAATCAAAGGGGACTAAAAGAATGCTGCAAATTGTGCACATCTTCCCAGAGACCCCTGTACAACTTCCTGGTAAAGCTAGAAGTAAGCTAGAAGCTTTGCTTCAACCCAGTTGGACTTGATGGACGAAAGGTAGTGTAAAAAGACAAGTGGGAAACACAGTGAACATAATCAACAAAATATAATTAAGTTTTAAGAAAATATGTCTGTACATTATGCCAGCTACCTATCTCATTGTTCTCAAATCTGAACCAACTCATTGTTGACCCTCCATTGGATTTTTAAGACTGAAATATGCATGACAGTAGATTTCCACTCTTCCTCCCATAGAGCTACTGGTGGATTTGAATTACCAGAGAGGCACAGACTTTGGTTAGGAGCACAGTTCCCCACGGACGAGGTCATCGGAGAATCCTAGTTGGCCACTGGTGCTGTAATACGAATATCCCAAGTGAGTGGTTTTAAAGAAGATCAATATATTTTCTCACAGTTTTGGAGCTAAAAGATCCGAATTAGGGTCTCTGCTCAGCCAGTGCCTTCTGTGGCTTTACTCTTAGATTTCTGACATCTGCCAGCAATCCTTTGAGTTCTGAGCTGTTCTTTGGCATTCTTTGGTGGTTAGGATCTGTACTCTGTCTTGTGTCTACCCTACTCTTCTTACAACTAACAAGTGTTTAAGATCTGCCCTCTTTAAATTACAGCCTCAAACACCCAAAACAGGGTCAGTTATGAGTTAGTCCCAACTCTATCAGTTATTAGTTGGTTCCATTGCCAATGAGTTTGAGTTCTGTGTATGCACTAGTGTAGTCTCATTAACATAAAAGGAAAAAAATAGCAATAACCCTATGTCCAAACAGGATCACATGCACAGGTACAAAGGACAGAATTTATAACATGTATTTGGCAAAGGAACAGTCAATTTATAACATTTACATTTGCCCAATAATCTACACAGAGTATGTTTATACTTTGTCATAAGAACATTTGGGGAGTAAAATGGCACAAAGAGTTTCATACACAAAACCGGTATCCTAAAGTTTACTTTAAAAATTACTTTGTGTATTACATTTTATACAAGTTCTATGTTATAAACTGAACTATGAACAGCTATGTTGAAATCCTAGTCTCTGACACTTGTAAACATTACCTTGCTTAGAAGAAGAGCCTTGGAAGACATTAGCAGTTGTTAACAGGGGGGCATATCTCACGTAAAATAAGGTTGTTTTTACTATTAGGCTATATTGAGTCGGCCCTGATTCAGAAATACCTTATGTACAACAGAACGAAACTCTACGATGTCTTGTGCCATCTTACAAGGTCTGCTGTGCTTAAGGTCATTTCTGTGATCATGTACGTGGACTCTAACTCAATATGAATGGCATAGTTATAAGAGAGAAAGGACATAAAGGAAAAATGCCATGTGATGACAGAAGCAGAAATTGAAGTGACGCTTCCACACACCATCGAATGTCAAAGGCTGTCAGGAGTCAGCAGAAGCGGCAAAGACAGATCTTGTCCTAGGCTATCACAAAGAGCCTAGACAGCCTGTCCATATTTTTATTTCTAACTTCTTGCTTCTATAAAGACAGTACATTTCTAGCTATCAAGTTGTTTCAAGCTATCTAGTCTGTAGCATTTGTTACAGCAATCCTAGGAGTCCTAGGCATAAAACTGGCTTAAAACTTCTAATAGGAACTAGGGTTGTGGAGAGAACTGGCCACTTAAAAGAACTAATAATATGCAGCACATAGAAGCAATGATTTTTGTAAATTATTACTTAACTTGGGAGGGACTGGAGAGCATTATACTGAGTGAACTAACTCAGTCCCAAAAGGACAAATACTGTATAAAACCATTATTATAGAATGAGTATTAGGATCCAATAGGGGTGGGAGAGGTTAGAAACAGAAGGATGAGAACATGTGTTTGTATGAGGGGGGATTAATCATGGGGTTGTACAATTTGATGGGCGTGGGGGTGAGGGAAATTGAAAGAATTTGTTCTTAAAAACAATGTATTCGAATTTTGTCAATAAATTAGTAGATAATTAAAAAAAAAAAGAATGCAAAGTGACAAATCTTAGTCCCTAGTACAAATGCAGAAAATACAACACATCACCCAGACTCATAATCTGGTGGTAAACACCTTGACCTCTAGAACTATATTGCTTGGGTTCATATCCCCTTGCCATGGTCAAGTTACTTAACCTTTCTGGGCCTCAATTTATTCCTATAAAATAAGCATTATCAGTGACTATTCCATTGTTACTGGGAAGATTTGGCAAGTTAACAATGTGCTACACTATTAATGGATCATGTAACTAAAAAGGGAGGGGGAAATACAAGGAATTACAATGATTACCATTTCTAGAAATAGTAAAACTTCATTGGAGTGTCAAGAAGCCAAAACAAGGGAAGAAATTCTGAAGCAAAAGAGATGGACAGAAGATTTCAAAGGGCATCTGGAGAAAACAAACAAAAATAGCATAAAAAATGTGCAAAGAGGTGGAGATGGAGAATAATAAAAGGCAGAATATGATCAGTATTTCTCATGGTGAAGAAACTGAAAAACAAATTCAAGCCTTGAGCTGCAATACTGAGAAAAACCATGGGCAAAATCTTGAAAGATCCGGAAAGCATCAAAAGAAGATGGAAAGAATAAATAGAGTAACCATACCAAAAAGAAGTGGATGACACCAAAAAATTTTAATGAACAAGAGGTAATGGTAATGAAGGAAGAAGTTGCACTGAAGGCACTAGCAAAAAATAAGGACCTTAAAATTGATGGGATAAAAATTCACATGTCCCAACTAACAGTTGCAGCCCTAGATGTGTTTACTTATGCATGCTAGGAAATTTGGAGGACAGCTGAAATTGGAAAAGATCCATAGTTTTGTGGTTTTTTTTTTCCCATCCCCAAGAAAGGTGATCCAACAGATTGTGTAAATTATCAAACAGTATCATTAATATCAAATACAAGTAAAACACAGCTAAAGATCATTCAAAAATAGCCAGAATAATACAGTGACAGAGAAATGCCAGAAATTTAAGCTGGGTTTAGAAGAGGCTGTGGCACCTGGGATATCATTACCAATGTCTGCTGGATCCTGGCTAAAAGGAATGTCCACCAGAAGAATGTCTATTTGTTGTTATTTGAGTATGCAAAATCTTTTGACTGTGTGGATCAATAAACTATGGCTAATATTGAGAAGGATGGGAATCCCAGGACACTTAATTATGATTATACGAAGCCTATACCTGCAGTAGAAAGAATTTACACTGCAATACCAAAGGCAAGTGGTTCGAATTCACCAGGTGCTCTGTAGGAGTATAGGCAATCTTCTCGTGTGTGATTTACTGCCTCTGAAAACCTGCTGAAAGGTTTGCTATGAGTCAGTTCCAATTTGACAACACACAACAATACCAAGAAGTTGTCCAAAAAAGGCAAGGGAACACTGCATGGTTTAAAATCAGAAAAAGTATGTTAAAGTTGTATCTTTTTCCCATACCTATTTCAAAATGACTCTATGGTACACAAGAACAACCATAGTCAATATGTATACCAAGTAAATTAATGGAGAATCTGGACAATGTGACACTGGAGAATGTGACATTAGGATAGAAGGAAGACTCTTTAACAACTTGCAGATGACATGACTTTACTTGCTGAAAATGAGAAGGACCTGAAACATTTGCTGCAAAATATGAAAGACTTCAATATAGATTGCATCTCAACATCAAAAAGAAGAAAATCCTCATCACTGACCAATAAACATATTCATGAAAGATAGACAGAAGATTGAAATTATCAGCTATTTAATCTACGTGCATCCATAATCAATTACCCTTAGTACAAGCAGTAAGGAGATCAGGAGACATTGCATTGCGAAAATCCACTGTGAAGGACTTCTCTAAATTCCTGAGAAGCAATGATGTCATATTGAAGACTAAGGTGTGCCTGATTTAGGTCACAGTCTTTTCAAACACTTGCAATGCACCTGAAAGTTGAACAATGAATAAGAATGACAGAAAAAGAATAGATGACTTTGAGCTGTGTTGTTGGAGAAGAGGACTAAATTGACTGTCAAAATAATAAACAGGTATGTCTTGGAAAATGTGTAGCCACAGTAACTACACACTTATTTTTGGTGCATGTTGCTAGGGAAGGCTATTCCTTGGAAAAGGACATCTTATCTTGGAAAGATAAGGGTCATCAAAAGACAGAAGATTGACACTATGAATGCAGTAAAGCACTTAAGTGTTTTAGAAACGATGAGGATGGCACAGGATAGGACAGGTTCAGATTTATTGTTCACAGGGTCACTATGAGTCATGCTTGACTTGACTGCACCTAAAATAACAATTACTGGTATTACTTCCTCCTGATAAAGTATACCTTCAAATAGTAGACACAACACTGGACAAAAAGACAAGAGACCAGGAATACACTATGCCCAGACGTTTGTTTGCTATGCAATTTTGTATTAACCACCCCAGTGTCACTTAGCCTGTGGCCTCATCTGTCACAAAGGAAATAATCCATGCTCCGAAAACTTCACAATGTCACTGCAAAGATTAAAAGAGATGGCGTGAAAGGGCAACATGCATGGGAAATATCATGGTTATTATTATCCTTCCCAATGTTTGAGGACAATTCATGGGGGCATTGGCAGCTGCTTTTCCTAAGTCTCAAGTGTCTACTTTGTCCAGAGGAAAAGTTAATGTGTTTTTCTAGAAATGTTGGCTAAATTAATTTCTGAAAACAAATCTGCAGGTAACTCTGGGCTTTAATTTGTATGGCTGGAGAAAATTAACGTTTTTGTCAAATTTGGTTTTGTTTCTTGTACAGAGAACAGACTGGCCACTTCTTCAACACCAGTGGTCTTGCTATAAAGTGCTGGCACCTCATTATTGGTAACAGCCACAAAGAACACATTTTCATTCCTGGAGAAATCTTCCACTTTCCCAGAATAAAACATTGGTTTGCCCTAGCTGAGGAGGAGAATAGTAATTGGCTAAATGGTAACATTCAACCAGGCATTTGTTCTGGAGTTACCCTTCTTCAGACAAAATAATATAAAATGGCACATAGCCAGCATACTTGAGAGTAATGCTAGACAATGTTATCATTCTGAATTTTCTAATGCAAATAAGGAAAGCCGTGGAACGCTAGAACACAACACAAACAAACCTGCCAATGGAAGCCAATAGAAGAGAAAGAGTTTGATAAAGATACACTCAGAGTGGACAAAGAGGGTTGCCTATAGTTTTTAAATAAATGTCGTGGTTTAACCCATGCCATGTTGTTCTACATAATCCCGCCTCGGTAAGTAATATGCTATCTTCATATAATATTCTCCTGATTCATATCATAGCTGCAGTGTCCTGGGTTACTACAGCTGTAACGGAGGTGAGATACATACTCAGAAGTTACTAGCACAAGGGTCTACAGAAAGAAGAATGTTTGGAGAAGTAACAAGTTCTCCCTACTCCACTGATATAAAAAAAACCACCCCTCACTGCTTGCTATAACCCATTTCTGAAATGTACCTTCACATAGTAATAGGCATTCCACCAAAAAAGATTTGTGGTTGTTATGTGTTGTCGAGTCTCTTGCAACTCATAGTGACCCTATGTACAACAGCCCTAAACCCCGCTCTATTCTTTGCCAATCTTAATGTCTCTGAAATTCCTATCCCCATTACCCCAGTGACGGATTCAATCCATCTTATCAAGGGTCTTCTTCTCTTGTGCTGTCCCTCCAACCCTCTTAAGTATGACATCCCTCTCCAAGGACTGATCCTGTCTTGCAATATGTCCAAAGTATGTCAGATGGAGATTCAGAATCCTTGCTTCCAAGGAGCAGCCTGGCTTCACCATCAACAGGACAAACTTGTTTGTTCTCCTAGCAGTCCATGGTGTATTCAATACTCTTCTACAGACCAAAGCTCAAAGGCATCAACTCTCCTTCTATCATCCCTAGTCATTGTCCAGCTCTCTGATGCATAGCAAGTAATGGCAAATACCATGGCCTGTATCAGGTGCACCTTAGTCTCTAGACTGACACTGTTATTCCTCAGTGCCTTGGAGAGGTCTCTGACAGCATGCTTTCTCAATGCAACTCATCTTATAATTTCCTGGTTGCTGGTACCAAGACTGTTGATTGTAGAGCCAAGCAAACTGAAGTTGTCAACAATATCAATCACTTCATCATCCATCCTGGTGCTGCCAATTGGCCCAGTGGTAAGACTCTTTGTTTTCTTGATATTGAGCTTCAATCCGTATTGAAGGCTGCAGTCCTTGACCTTCTGCAGCAAGCACTTCAGGTGCTCCTCAGTTTCAGCAAGCAGGATTGTGTCATCTGCATAATGCAGATTGTTGATGAGTCTACCTGCAATGCTGATACCACACTTCTCATAGAGCCCAGACTCCCAGATAATCTGTTCCACAGATAGATTGAAAAAATATGGAAATAGTAAACACCCTTGATGCAAATCCTTCCCAATTTTGAACCATGCAGTGTTTTCTTGCTCTGTTCTGAGGATTGCTTCCTGGTCCAAGTATAAGTTTCACATAAGCACAAACAAGTATTCTAGGATTCCCATTCTTCTCAGAGTCAGCCACAGTTTGTTGTGATCCACACAGTCAAATGCTTTTGCATAGTCAATGAAACACAGATAGATATTCCTCTGGTACTCTCAGCTTTCAGCCAAGATCCATCTGACATTAGCTGTACCAAGTTAATTAATTAATAAGTTAATGCTTTGAGTTTAAACAAATTTTTATGCATTTTAATTCTTTGTTTCTCTTCTAACAAACTCTTGTTCTTTTTCTTCATTATATACATACGAAAAGATGGATCTGTGGAAGCATATTAATTTAGGTTCCTCTAGAACCAGATTTCAAAGACATCAGTTAGGTGCAAGTAGTTTAGTTGGAAATTGATGTCCGGAAACACATTTTTAGACACAGGGAAATGAAACAAGCAGGGTAGGCAACCAATATGGGATTCCTTTGTGAGGATCAACACTGCTGTTAGTAGAAGTTTCATTTCACTTGGAAATTTGGAAAGTTGCTATCAAAGACAAGAATTAATCTGTTCAAATTATGTTTTCACAGATTATTAAATATCTCACAAACTGCCAAAAACCAAACCAATTAGTTTTGAAGGATCAAAAGTGGGTAGTTCTTAAAAGCAAAGATAATGAAACTTGGCCTCTCATTCTTTGGGTGTGTTAAATAGTCTTTGGACCTCAGTTCTCATTTTCTCAGGGTATTTTCCAAGTAGTGGAATAGCTATGTCATATGAAATTTCTCTGTTCAGCTTTTTGAGGAAGCACCAAGCTGCCTTCCAAAATGGTTGTACCATTTTACAATCCCACCAACAATGTATAAGAGTTCCTTTCTTGTCATATCCTCTCTAATACTTATTACTTGCTGTCCTAGTAAACTTTGCCACTGTTACTGGAGTGAGATGGTACCTCATTGTGGTTTTGATTTGCATCTCTCTTATTGCCAGTGAAAAAGGAGATTTGTACATCAATGTTCATAGCAGCATTATTCACCATCACAAGAACATGGAAACAGTCAAAAAGTCCAACCACAAATGAATGTATTGAGAAATTACGGTACATTCACACAATGGAATACTATGCAGTACACAGGAGCAATGACTTTGTAAATTGTTACCTAACTTGGGAGGGACTAGAAAGCATTATGCTGAGTGAACTAACTCAGTCCCATAAGGACAAATATTGTATAAAACCATTATTGTAGAAGGAGTATAAGCATCCAAGAGAGTTGGGGAGGGGGGTGGAAGCAGAGGGAGGAGGATGTGCAGGGGGAGGAGGGATTTATCATTTATAATTTGTTGGGTTAGGAGGATGAAGGAAATTGAAAAAATCTGTTCTTGAAAATAAAGTATTTGGATTTTATAAATAGTAAATAGAAAATTTTTAAAAAATAAACAGTCTTTGGAAAAAGACATTCATGCTTGGCAAAACAGAGAGTCAGCAAAAGAGAGGAAGACTCTCAATGAGCAAGCCTGGCACAGTGACTGCAGCAATGGGACTGAGCACAGTAGAGAGGGTGAAGATGGCACAGAACAGGAAAGCATTCAGATCGGATGTTCACAGGGTCGCTAGGATTATTCATTGAGTCTGGCACCTAACAACTCTTAAACACACTGCCCTTCCTCATAGTTACACCATTTCCGGGGCAAGGGAAAGAAGGTTATCTGATAACTTCTGTCAGTAATTGTTTGAAGCTTTCACAGTGGAGCTGCTAATTATTCTCACACAGCCAGGCAAAGGGGAGTCCTAAAAGGAAGCCTTCACCCAATGGAAGGCAGAACTGACATCTGAGCCAGAGCATATTGACTGGTGTGACAACATCCGGGGCAGCGGGCTGGTACTGACAGAATCAGTATAGGAAATCATCACAGGTCCTAGAACCATTTTCTTCAGCTTCCTTTGCCCGTGCTGTTGAGTGCTCAGGACATACACTCCACAACAGGTTTTCTGTGGAAGGTAACAAATGAACTGTGCTTCCAACAGGGGAAGAATTGCATGTTTAGCAACGTTTTCAAAGCTTGACTTGGAGTCATTTGTCAGATAAGACTCTAATTGGATGGAGAACAACCTAAGTGCATAGAAATGGGTTAGAATTTATTTTATGTTTAAAAAGTAGATAGACTCAGGAGTGACAGTGGGAAACAGAGAAGTCAAGAAGTGATGTGAGGGTCATGTCAAAGAAAGATGTCACAGAGGCCTGGTGACTGATTGTGTAAGGAAGAAGGGTGAGTCAGAGACTAACTAGTTCCAAGAGTTCTTCCCTGGATCACTGGAAAGGCATTAGTATAGAAGCATTAAAGTCAGGAAAGTAGGCTCAGTGGAAGAAAGGGTTCTGTGCAGGGTGGAATTAAGGATTCTCAACAGAGAAAGAAAGGGCTTTGCAGGTGAAAGTGCCCAGGAAGTAACCAGAGATCTGACTATTAGGATCAGAACACTCTACCCATCTGGCACCAAAAGAACTGAACAATGACATTTTATGCAGAAACCTGCAAATTGCCATAACCACTGACTTCCTAATTATCCTATTTCCATAATATTCTGCTCAATTATGATTCTGTTAAACAAGGTTAAGATTCTCCAGACCACGCCAGAAAAGCTCATTTAGATCACGCCTCCTCTCCCACTAATAGTTATTGGACTTCAAAAATGCAAAAAGGAAGTTGTCATGGGAAAGGAATGTAGCTACTTTTGCCTGAAAAATACATCTTTAAAAAAATAGGCTATTTTGGATATTTTTATGATTGGGAATTTCTCCAACAGCAATTTATTCTTCTCCCAAAACAAACCACAGTGCGCCTCCTTTTAAAGTTCTGGGAAGACCAAAGCAGGCTATGTCTACTACAGAATATTTGTGGTGCTTTCCTTATTTTTGGTTTGAATCCTATTATTATACTACTTATTTCTGTGTTTGAATCCTAGCTAGGAGGTGAACAAAACATTCAAAATTTGGGGAATAATCACAGTTTTACAGTATTACCGAGTTTCTTGGAGCAAAACTATCATTATTAAATACACACAGTCATGTCAAATCAACACATTTTCCTTACTACTAAAGATGCAACTTAAAGGACTAAGTAAGTTATTACACACAAGATATCCTTGATTCACCAGATGAGAGAAATAAGTACTTGCCGAGCGACTAGTGTTTCTCACTGGAAAGCTCAGACTTAGTGCTTGTTTCAAAGCACCAAAAAGCGATTGCTAAACTCCAATCTGTAAATGATTACAATAATGTGACTGAGCCAGGCAATGGCTTGTTCTGTGATACAAGGGCTCTTATGAGGCAAGGCCTGATTGGATAGCAACAAACAACAAAAACAATCAGAAGGACAATCTATATTTTTAATTGAATACAATAATATTGTTAAAGTGTCTACCACAGCAATCTATAAATTCTACTCAATACTCATCAAAATTCCAATTGCCTTACTTGCAGAAATGGAAAAGTCAAGGCTCAGATTCACATATGGAATTGCAGAGATCTCCACGTAGCTAGAGCTATCTGAAAAAGAAGAAATTACAAGGATTTAATTATCTTTATTTCAAAATATTCAGTTACTTCCTACGTATGTGAAAGCTGGACAATGACAGAAGAATTGATACCATGGGCTGACGAACAAACTAGCACGCTGTCATGGAGGAAGGACAACCTGGGTGCTCCTCGGAGGCAAAGAAGGGGAAATCTCACCAAACGTAATTGGGGCATGTTGTCAGGAAGGTCTAGTCCTTAGAAAAGGACATCATGCAGGGAAAGGTGGAGGGTTAAGAAAGAGAGGAAGACATCCAACAATATGGACTGACAAGTGACTGTAGTAATGGGCTCAAGTGTATTAGATAGCACATGATAGGGAAAAGTTTTGGAAGTGCTGTTCACACAGTAGCCATGAGTCAGAGTAAACCCAATGGTATGTAACAACAACATGACTTGATAATTAAGAAATGATCTTTCCTAAGTGTTAGGTGGAAATCTGAGGAGGACATGCCATGCCACTCACCCTAGTGCTTCTGCCTCTGGAAGAACTGCAGCCTTCAATATGGATTGAAGCTCAACAACAAGAAAACAAATATTCTCACCACTGGGCCAATTGGTAGCAACATGATAGATGGTGAAGAGATTGAGATGGTTAACAATTTTCGTTTCATTGGCTCCACAATCAACACTTTTTATAACAGCAGCCAGAAAATCAAAAGATGAATTGCACGGGGAATATCTCTACTGTCAAAGACCTTTCCAGAGTACTGAGGAGAAATAATATCAATCTGGAGACTAAGATGTGCCTGATCCAGACCATGGTGTTCACAGTTACTTGCTATACATCAGAAAGCTGGATGATGACTAAGGATGATAGAAGGAGAATTGATGCCTTTGAGCTGTGGTACTGGAGAAGAGTACTGAATATTCCATGGACTACATCAGAGAGTTGGACAGTGAATAGGGCTGACAGAAAGAGGATTGATGCCTTTGAGCTGTGGTGCTGGAGAAGAGTGTTGAATATACCATGGACTGCTAGGAGAACAAACAGGTTTGTCCTGGAGAGGGTGAAGCCAGAATGTTCCCTGGAGCCAAGGATTCTGATGCTTCGCCTGACATATTTTGGGCATGTTGCAAGGAGGGACTGGTCCTTGGAGAGGGACATCATGTTCGGCAGAGTGGAGGGGCAGCGAAGGAGAGGAAGACCTTTGATGAGATGGGTCAATTCTGTGACTGGAGAGGTGGGAATAAGTGCGTTTGAGATGGCTAGGTTGGCACAGGATAGAAGAGCATATAGAGCTCTTGTACACAGGATCGCTATGAGTTGCAAGCGACTCGATGGCACATAACAATAACAACAAGCTAGAGGAACAAACAAGTTTTTCCTGGAGAGGGTGAAACCAGTCTGCTCCTTGGAGCCAAGGGTCCTGAATTTCTGACTGCCATACTTTGGGCATGTCACAAGGAGGGACCAGTCCTTGGAGAGGATGTCATGCATGGAAGGGTGGAAGGACAGTGCAAGAGAGGAAGACCCTGGATGAGATGTATTGACTCAGTGACTGAGGTAATGGGGATAGGTGTGTCAGAGACAATGAGATTGTCTCAAGATAGAGCAGGATTCAGAGCTGTTGTATACAGGGTAGCTGTGAATCACAATTGACTGAAGAGCGCATAACAATAATAACATAGAAGGCAACCTAGGAGCCATACACAGATGTCACTGAAAACCGTGACCTCCCAAATGTAATTGAGTCAAGTATGATTCATGGCAACCCTATGACAATAAATCTGAACCCCGTCTTATCCGTTGCCATCCTCAACATACTTGAGCCCATCACAGCAGTTAATAGTTAATTCATCTCATTAAGGTTATTCCTCTCTTTTTCTGACTTTGTCTCCACCTTTTTAAGTATTATGGCCCTTTCTAAGTCTCTAAGTCTCAAAAGTATGAGAGGTAAAGCTTCATCACAGTTGCCTCCAAGGAGCACTCTGGCTGCATTTTCTCCAAGACATACCTGTCTATTTGATAGTCCAAAGGGTATTCAGTAATCTTCTCCAACACCATATTTCAAAGACATCAATTCTTCATCTATCATCCTTATTCACTGTCCAGCTCTCAGACGTATAGCATGTGATTGAAAATATCATGGCCAGAATCAGGCACACCTTAGTCCTCAAATTTATATCATTGCTCCTTAATAATTTGGAGAGGTCCAATTTAATACATCTCCTGATCTCCTGACTACTGGTACCAAGTATGTGGACCATGGATTCAAGTACGATGATGCTGTTTACAGATTCAATCTTTCCTGCATCTAACATGATATTGCCTTTATTTGTACAATGGTAAAATTTTTTATTTTCTTGATGTTGAGATGCAATCCATTTTGAAGACTGTAGTCTTTAATCTTCAGTAGCAAGCATTTCAAGTTATACTCACTTCAGCAATCAAGGTTGTGTCACCTTCATAATGTCAGTTGCTAATGAGTCTTCCTCTGATAATATTCCTTATGTCCAAGTTGCTGTAACACTCCATCATCTCTGACATTAATTATTCCTCTTCCCGTGAGTCCTCCCACTCCTGTCTATGTCTTCGAATTGTAATTTGCTAGAAGGTCTTACAGAGACTCAAAAATACTATCAAGGGAAAGGGTATGCGGGGTTGTTCTTGAGGTCACAGAGTTATGTGGGCAGAGTGAGGGGTTGAAAGAATTAGGAAAGATCTAGTGGGAACTGGGAAAGGTAGAGTAATGGTAGGCATGGATCAATGGTGATTAATTTTATGAAACACAATGTATGGAGCTTTGGTGGCCTAATGACATGAAGCTGCTGTGCAATCCTAAAGGCATGTGGTTCGAGGCCACCAGCTGCTCTAAGGGAGTAGGATAGGCAATCTCCTCCCATGCAATTAACTGCCTTTGAAAACCCTCCAGAGGGTCAATTATGGGTCAATTCCAACTCAACAGCACATAAAAACAAAATATGTGAATGATAATATGAAATACAATGTGAATAGGGGAATACATGAAACAAAATGCATACAAATTTTGTATGCAATATAAAATAAAAATTATTATTTTTTTTAAAAAATGACTAAAAGAACTATTAGGGAAATGACTCAGGAACACAATCGTAAAAGATGCAGGTATGTGGTCCCAGAGGCTGGGAAGTGATGAGCTAGGAGCCTGCAGGCTGAGACTGTCAGTTGTCTGCTGGTAGCTAATGGTACAGCTGGATGAGGTTAGATGCCGTAATCCAAGTGAACAAGGCTTGAACTTCCTCTATACAGCATATCTTAGGGCTATAAATCATGCCTCCAGGAAATCTAAGGGTGGTCATTCGGGTAGTAGAGAGGGCCTTATATGCCACCCTTATCTATTTCTTTAATATAATAAATAATATTCTGAATGAGGTCTCTGCTGTTGTTACTATTGTTGTTCAGGGTCATGGAGTCCATGCTCTCAAGTTTGTAGTGTAACCCCTTACCATTAAGTCACTAGAGCACCCTCTAACAATACATAATTGTACAATATCATTCAGACAAAGTGAATGAAACAAGAAAAATATATATAAAGGAAAAAAATGAACCAAGAAAGAATTTAGTGTGTATAAGGAGCTCTGGTGAGTGGGACACTCTTATCTCTGTAATGATAAAAATATTTCAGCCCAAAATCTCCAATGCAGGCAAAAGAAATTTTCATCCAAAAATCAGGCTTGTGTTTTTAGGTATGTAGTGTTTACTTGGACACTCTGATGGCATAGTCGATGGCAGTTGAACTGCAACCCAAAGGTGCCATCTTTCTGGTGGGTTGAGTCCACAAGCAGCTTTGAGAGAGAAAGATGGGAAATTTCCTCTCATTTACCCATAGGGCACCAGAGCTCTATGAGATTTTTGAAAACCCACTGGAAGGTCAGCTATGAGTTGGTTATGACTCCACAGTGATGCGTTTGGGATTTGGGGTTTTGTATGTTGGGGTTTTTTATAACAATGTTTCAAGGCCACCAGCTGCTCCTTGGGAAAAAGGATGGGCAATCTCCTCCCATGTGTTTAGCTGCCTCTGAAACCCCACCGGAGGGTTGCCTATTGGTCAGTTCCAACTTTATGGTACACAACAACAACATACATACAAAAGGATGCATTTAAAGACTAAAACATGGCACCCTGGTAGCCAAGAAGTAAGAAGCTGTGCTGCAATCCTAACGTCATGTGGTTTCAATCCACCAGCTGCTCCGAGAGAGAAGGATGGGCAATCTCTTCCTGTGCAATGAGCTGTCTCTGAAAAGCTGCTGGAGAGTCAGCTATGGATTGTTTCTGAATTGCTGGCACACAACAACATAAAAAGGGGCCCTGTATATTTTAAAATCAGGAAAGGTGCGCCTCCTTTTTCCTTACCTATTTCATATGTATTCTGAGCAAATAATTTGAGAAGTGGGACTATGGTGGTTTTCTTCCTGTGACATCAGGATTAGAGGAAGATTTAGCTTAAATTATGCAGGTTATACAAGCTTGCTTCCAGACAATGAAGATGAATTGATGTACACAGTGGAAAAGGTCAAAGACTACAGCCTTCAATATTAATTACATGTCAAGATCAAAAAAACAAAAAAAAATTCTTAAAACTAGACCTATAGTCAGCAGCATAATAAATGGAGAAAAGACTAAAGTTTTACTTATATCTACCATCAATATTCAGAGTAGCAGTGATCAAGAAATCAAAAGATGTCTTGTACCAGGCAAATTAGCCGACAAGGATTTCTTTAAAGTGCTAACAAGAAAAGATGCCAGTTTAAAGATAAAATAAAAAAATGTGCCTGACTCAAGTTATAATATTTTCAAAACCCAGACAGTGAATGTTGTTGCTATTATTATTTCTCATGGAGCCAGACGCAGCTAAGAGCTAGCCCTCTAGTAGGTTTTTGGAGACAGTTAGTCACTCACACAGGAGGAGTTTGCTCACCTTCCACTCACAGAGCCGCTGGTGGATTCTATCTGTGTGCCTTTGGGTTGGCAGTTCAATGCCTTACCAGTAAGCCACCAGAGCTCCCTATGGACATTTTATAACAAAGACTAAATAAGAATTGATGCCTTTGAATGATGGTGTGGTAAAGAGCATTGAATACATAAGGACTGGAAAAGAACAAGTATATCTGTCTTGGAGGAGTGTTAACAGGGTACTTCTAGAGGCAAGTATGGTGAAACTCTGTCTACATACTTTGAATATGGTGTTGAAAGGTACCAATTCTTGGAAAAAGACATGCAACTTTAATAAACAGAGGGCTAGCAAAAAAAGAGGAAGATTCTCAATGAGACTGGATTGACACGGTGACTACAATAATCGATTGAGAGTGGGGAAGATTGTAGAGGAGAGGGTTAGATATTGATCTCTGGGTCATAGGGTTGCTAAGAGTTGGAATCTCCTTGATGACACCTAACAACAGACAATGCCTAAGGAGCCCTGTGGGGCTATAGTCAAGCATCTGGTTGCCAAGTTAAAGATCAGCAGTTCAAATACACCATTTGCTGGACAAAAAAGCCTGATGCTCTGTTTCTACCTAGTGTACAGTCTAGAAAACTCTTTAGTCCACTTCTGCTCTGCCCTTCAGTGTTGCTATGAATCTAAATAAATTCAGTGACATACAACAACAATATACATTTACGCTCCCTGGCAGAGTTTAGATCCAAAAAAGTCTTTCCAAATGCTTTTATCAGAAATACTTATGAAAGAGGGGCTATTTTTGTTATGCTTTAAAAGATTGGTAAGGAAAGAAATCAAGAACTGCTGTCTTCGATATAGATGAAGCGCAGCGTCAAGAACACAAAGATTCTCACCACTGGGCAAATTGGCGGTGATGGATGGAGAAGAAATTGAGATTGTTAACAACTTCAGCTTGCTTGGCTCCACAATTACACTTTTGGCACCAACAGTCAGAAAATCGAAAGGCAAATTACATTAGGAAAATGTGATGTCAGGGACCTCTCCAGAATGCTAAAGAGCAACAGTGTCAATCTGGAGATTAAGGTGCACCTGATACAGAGCATGGTCTTTGCAATTACTTGCTATACATCAGAGAGCTGGACAATGGGTAAGGATGACAGAAGGATCAATGCCTTTGAGTTGTAGTGCTGAAGAAGAGTGTTGAACACTCTAGGGAAGATCAAGAGAACAAACAGGTTTGTCCTGGAAAAGGTGACACCTAGTTGCTCCTTGGAGGCAAGTTTGGAAGGGTGGAGGGTCAGCTCAGGAGAGAAAGGCCCCGGATGAGATGGACTGACACAGTAACTAAGGTAACGAGGTTAGGAGTATTGGAGACAGTGAGACTGGCTCAGGATAGGACAGAGTTCCAAGCTATTATGCATAGGATCGCTATGAGTCGCAGGCAACTCGATGGCACATAACAACAACAAGGTAAGACATAGCTAAGTGAACTAAAAGAGAGATTAAGTAATATACAGAAAGCCCACAAAGTGCTGAGAATTCACAAGACACAGCCAAGAAATGAAGGCATGACCTGTGGAAGTCACCCAGAGCAAGCTTCCTAACTGAAATTCCCATTTTATAGTGTTATTTAACTCTTGAAATAAGACACTAATTGCATTGTTAACATGCATCTTTCCAAATACATTAAAATCCGCTTTAAGGCTGGATACATCATCACTGTCTTCAGATCCCCAAAAGCTCTAATCACAATGCCTTTAGCATAGTAGATGCTCACTAAACATCTGTTAAATGAGTAGTTAGCATTGTAGATGTAAAATGTATTTGTATAGAAATTCAGTTGAAAACAAACACAACAGAACTTCATCCATCAGAAAATAATCACTTTTTCCTGGTTATATTTTTCCTGCACATTATCATGAAAATATCTAAGTACAACTAAAGAAATAAAGCACAATCTGAATATAAATCAAGTGCCTAAGAGGCAAGAGACCACTATATGATGTAGTAAAAGGAAATCAGAATCTCATGGATTGATTTAACATCAGACTTTAAAAATGAATAACATTAATTCTTTATTTTCGAATGGTAAAAGTATCACATGATGTTACATGGGGAGTAAAAAAAAATCATAAATCCATGAACAAAGAAAGACGTCAAGGACAGTAGATTTCTTTTCAAACCTTAAGCAGGTTTTTTAAAGCTTATTACAGACATGCACATTGGAGGAGGGAACTTAAATTGGCATTATGCTGACCAATTACTTCACACGCTCACTTCACTGCCAATTTCAAAATGAAATTCAGGCCAGTCCTTCCTTCAGTTCTTCTTTCACTCTGAAGGAAGTAAACAAACCACTTTTGAATGTGTGTGCCAGCAAAGTTCCTGAAAATTCAACACTGCTTTCCTGCTCTTCACAAAGAGGACAAGAGACACACTGGCAGCATAGCCCACTATCACATTTACCACGGACAATTCAGATGTGGAAAAAGCCTAGGGCTTACCTAGAATGACCTCTTTTTATAATATGAGGACAGCGAGGACCAGAGAGATTAAATATGTTACTTATCTAGGCAGAGATCAAGCCAACATCAGTTTTCTTTTCTCTGCACCCCCATACTTCTGAGTTATGACTGCGTTCTCTGCGAACCCATAATGTGCTTAAAAAAATAATAAATCCACGACGTTGTGTTTCTCTATTTGTATGTTTTGGCTAACACTTCTCATAATACGCTGAGGCTTCCACATTGGATTTTTTTCAACAGATAGCATCAAGGGATTCAGACGAATTCTCCATGCCTAAAGTTCTCGAACAAAAACAAAAGAGAAAGCTCACTTCCTGGTTTTGATTTCTAATTATAAGAAGCAAAGTTTCACTAGGCTAATTAAAAAAGGAAAGAAAATTGTCCATCTGGAAACTTCAAAATGCTTGGTTCCTCTATAAAGGTTCCCATTTCCAAAGGCACAAATTTCCTAACTTATTTCAGAGGAAAAAAGAAAGTGTAAAAAGTTCATTTACATTAGGGGACGGGGCAGTATTTGTTTTCCCTCTCCCTATGTTTCCCGACCTTGGGGCCCTATACCCTAACTATGTGAGACAAAGCTTCAAAATCTTTGCCTCCAAGGAGAAACTTGGTTTCACCATGTCCAGGACAGATCTGTTTATTCTCGTGGAAGTCCATGGTATGTTTAATGGTTTTCTCCA
Organism: Elephantulus edwardii; assembly: GCF_000299155.1. Classification (NCBI taxonomy): domain Eukaryota; kingdom Metazoa; phylum Chordata; class Mammalia; order Macroscelidea; family Macroscelididae; genus Elephantulus; species Elephantulus edwardii. The sequence goes on from NW_006399925.1 coordinate 1,816,404, forward strand.
GCATCACAACTCTAAAGCATTTTTCTCTGTCACTCTTAGCCACTGTCAACAAGTAATTGTGAAGACCATGTGACCTAGATCAGATGCACCTTAGTCTCTAGACAGGCATCAATGCTCGTTAGCAATGTGGAGAAGTCCCTAATAGCAAACTTCCCCAATATAATCCCCCTTTTGAATTCCTGACTGCTGGTTCCAACACTGTTGATTGTGGAGCTGAGCAAGCTGTAACTATTAACAACTTCAGTCTCTTCTCCATCCATCATGGTGCTGCCAGTTGGCCCAGTGGTGAGAATCTTCATCTTCTTCATGTTGAGCTTCATCTATATGGAAGGCCACAGTGGTCCCTCATAATAGAAAACTCACTGTCACTGCAGTCAGAACTCATTCATAACTGACTCTTCAGCAGGTGTTTGAGGTCTGTAAATCACACTAAAGGATCTTGCCCTTCTTTTTTGCCAGTAGAGTAGCAGGTGGATCCAAATTGCCTGAGGTGAGGCTGCTGGGCTAGCATGGCAACTCCCTACAGCCTACCCACCAGAGCTCCCTTAAGCCAGAATAAAAACCCAGCACTAAACTGAAAGAGAAAATAGTTTCTAACATAAACACACAAAAAAAAAAAAACGAAAGAAAAAAACCCAGTTACACCTAATACTTACTATAAATAAATAATTGCAAATGTTTTCAAGAAGTGACCAAGTAGAGTTGGTTAAACTATTCAGACGGCGGTGAGTGGCTTTAGGCTTCCATAACAACACATGTCATTGTTAGCTGCCATCAAATCAATTCCAATTCACAGCAACACCATATGTGAACAACAGAGCTGCTCTGCTGTGTTTCCAAAGCTAGGGTCTTGGAGAAGCAGATTGCCTAGACTGTCAGGCATTTCTGCGTGAATCTAAACCAACAACCTTTTGATGAATAGTGGAGTGCTCAGCCATGCACATAAGTGATAGCAAAAACAAGAGGGGATATGAAGGTAGTTTGAGAGATTAAGTTAAAAAAAAAAGGTCCTGTTATAAAAAAAAAAAAAGCCAAAAATCTGTTAGTAAGCACTTGCCCTACACAGAGGCAAAAGTCCCTCCAGGGCCTGGATTGTGGTGAACAGGTTCTGGGTCTGCCGTCCTGTAAATAAATTAACACTATATGCCCTGATGGGAAAACTGAATCGGAGAGGAAGAAAGCCATGTTTATTCCTCTATAAATTTCTGTTACACGCATGTGAAACTGAAACATGGGGGAGCTAAATGTTTCAACATGCCTAGCCAGGGCACCCTGCTGACGTTCACGGCAGGGACCACCTGACTGGAAAAGGGTCATTCACTTCAGGACCCGCTGGGGACCCAATTATGGCCACAAGGATGCTCCCAGAATCGTGGCCACTGAGGCCATAGCTTGGCACAAAAAAAGCCACATCAAAGTTCCATGTATTTACCTCCCCACTATGATTCATAGTCGAAGCTGACCATGTATGAGTACTTACGGTCCAAGTCACAGCCTGACCTCAATAATTCTCCACAGAGTTGGAGCTCCACTAGAAATTGCATAACAGATTATTTTCTCAAGATAGGTGCTGAAAAGTCTATGGATATCCAAGATATTTTTACCTGAAATATTTAAAAAAAAAAGTATATGGTGCTTCTCCTTGAATGCAAGGCATTTTATGTGCACTGCATATCAGGCTGCAACTCTAATGTCCACCAGGCCCTCCATGGAGAAATAGTCAGCAGCTGCTTCTTGTAAAGCCTGCAGCCTTGGAAGCAAGATGGAGAGTCATTGTGAACCCAAATCAACTCCACAACGGTGTGGGTCGTGGAACGTAAGCACAACTCTGTTGTTCTGATCTTAAACAAGGTGAGAGGCAGCCCAGCGGCTCAGGGGTAAGGAGTTGCACTGCCAACCAAAAGAAAGGTGAGTGGCTTGAATCCATGCAGAAGAAAGAGGGGCACTCTCCCCCTCTGTGATTGCCTGTCTCTGAAAACCCATCAGATTAGCCATGCATTGGCTGCCCTTGTAGGTACACAACAACAACAAACAAGGTAAGAGCATGCTCTGCTGGCACAGTCTGGAGGCAGCTGTACTTAAACCCAAGGGCTACTTCTTTCTGGCAGTTCAAATCTGCCAGTGGCTTTCGTGCAATTTACAGTCTCAGAAACAATTTATGGTCTCGTACAGCCAGTTATGAGTTGATTCCAATTTGAAGGCAATGAGTTTGAGTGTTTTTTTTAAAAAAAAACAAACCCTGGTTAAAACAAGGAAGACTTGCCCCCTTGCCCCATTCTTTTGTGTCTGTCATAGCATTTAGATACTTCTGTGCTTAAAGAATTCTTTGGCCTTCTAGCTCGACCATCACCCTTTCCATTAGAGCAGCAGTACAGACCGGAAGGCCTACACAAGAGACTGGCAGGCACCGCTGAGCGGTGATCAAGTTCCAGCTTCCTGGAAAAGACAACTTGCTAGGCGCTCTGTGGTGGCTACGCATCACAGCCATTTTGCATGACTGCTGCCATGCTTCCTTGCATCCATCTGTCTACTCTTAGTGCAATGTGACAGAAACCTTCCAGAGATCCATATGCTCCCTTGGCATTTCAGCCTGCCTCTCCCCACCCACATTTGTCACTGATGAATGATCCTCAGATGCAATCTTCAAAAGAAATGCCATGAATCTGGTATCATGCTACAGAAAAAAACCCCAAATACATTGAGATTTGGAGATGGGAGAAGAGTTAGATGACCCACAGTACCTATATGGCGAATATATAGTTCAAGGATTGGAAAGAAGGTGTGAAGAAATGAAGGCATTTCTTTTACTTATAATTAAGTCTTTTCAGAGAGGAAGAGTTCTGACCATATACTTTTAGGCGGCCTTCTCTGGAGACTCAGAAGAGACACAAAAGCAAGACAGCAAAGTGTTTAAGTATTTAGAGAAATGACATTTTTATTCCATCCCATAAACCTGAGAGCCAATTCCAAGGAAGTGAGGGTTCAAGTACTGATGTGGAACATGATAAAATCAAGCTGTGTACCCCACCGACCTGCAAATCTGCAAATCCCATAATGCACTGTGTGGTAGCAGACATGACAAACCCAGGGCCACGAAAGCTAAAATGGGCCACAGTGAGCTAGCTTAAAAGCATAAAAGAACCCCAAAACCAAAATTGACTGCCCTCAAGTCAATGCTAATGCATAGCAACCCGTGTGGATTTTGTAAATCTTTATGGCACGAGACGCCCCATCGTCCTCCATGAGAACATCTAGTAGCATCTAGCCGCCGGCCTTTTAGCTAGCAGCTGGACCAGTAATGCACCGCGTTACCACACCTGTTACCTTAGAGTGATCATAACGTCAAATATCCACCTGCACACAATTCCATCCTTTCAAAGAGTCATACAAGAGAATTGAACTCAAGGGGGAATTAAAAACTCAAAATCCACACAACGGTGGCTCATTAATTCACCAAATATATGAACAAGGAAAACCAAAGAGGACTGTGGTGTGGGCAAAATGTATTGAAAACACCATGGAATGCCGAAGGAATAAGCAAATCTATCTTAAAAGGAGGTGCAATCAAAGCGGTATTTAGAGGTAAAGATGGGGAAACTTCATCTCATAGACTTGGGGCATGCTGCAATGGTACCAGCCCGTAAAAAGATGGCATGCTGGGAAAAAGAAAAGATTAGCCAAAGAGAGGAAAACTCTCAATGAAATGGATTAACACAGTGCTTGCAGCAATTGAGTACGGTGGAGATTGTGAGGATGGAGCAGGATAGGGGGAGGTCTCAATTGGTTGTTTCACAGGGTCGCTTCAAGGAGCAGTCTAATCAATGGCACGCAGGAGCGACAACTTCATATTAGACCATCTTTTGTGCTAAGCACACAAGCTACAAGCAGCAGAGTAAATCAGGGTTTCTAAGTACTGAGCAACAAAAATTTTGGTAGAGGGACGTTTAAGAGGACAGGGGACTTCTAAATTAGCAAGAGCTTCCTGCATGCCCTGACCACGGAGAGGGAAGAACCAGTGAGAAGTCCTAGTGCTACGGACTTTATGGCTCTCTTGGAAAACTGCAAAACCCATAAACCATTCCCTTTATGATTTCAGTCAGTTTCATGCTGAAATGTGTAATCCTTATATGTGTAGCTAGGTCAGGAATTGCCTCACAGGTTCAGTTCAAAAGTCTGAACATTGCCCTAGAGGCAACGGGAATGCCACTGCCAGATTTTAAACATAGTATCTGGACATGTTTATCTTCTTAGAAAGATTACTCTGGCAGCACTACTCTAGAGGGAGAAACCAGTTAGAATTTTGTTGCAAATGAGTAATAACTGAAAGTACCTTGCGTATTTTCTGGTAACCAAAGCACACAGGCACTGAAAAGCTATCAAATAATGCATGAGGAAGTGCATTATAAAACCACTAATCCTTCCACAAGGATGGAGATTTATTCTTACATTAAAGCTGAGCATCATCTCAAACACCACTATATTAAAACAAAGCATTTTAGAAGATAGATCAGGGTTTACAAAGAGCTTTGGTGGTACTGTGGCTAAGGCATTCAGCTGCTAGCCAAACGATTCAAACAAACCTACTGTTTCCAAGTGGAAATGTACAAGACGGGGAGGTTGTAAAGATCTCATCCAGTCCTGGCTGGAAAGTAAGAGCCTACTTCACTTGCTAAAATATTACCTACGCACCACTTACAAGACAGAATGAAGTTTCTTAGAAAAGGAAATGAAAAGTAAGTACAACTTAGAGGTGTCAGCAAGGCAGCGAGTTTATTTTAAGCACAGGCATTCTCAATGGAAGGAGAGCAGGCTGCTCTCTGTGAGTGAAGAGAGCCCAGTTCCCTTTGCAGGGATTGGGTTTTTAATCTTCTCTCTAGTGGGCAGTTGTGTGGCATGGCGTGATGTCCAGACACTGCCCAATGCTAAGTTTCAGCCCAGATATGTTGACTTCTGATGTGGGTCTTGCAAAGCTCTTTCCCATAATTCAGTCTGTTTATAATCAGATGCACGAGCTGACTGCGAAGCTAATATATTGTAATGATATTGTAATTAAGTCTTCTGTTACTTCCAGTCACTTTTTCTCATGCTTGGAGCACTTATGAAACTAGGACAAGTCCCTTCTTCTCATCTTTCTCTCGTCTTCTCTTCCCACTGGGTGATCAGAAGTTCTAGTCAGGGGTGCAGTTAGTTTGCGGCAGACTGATTTCCCCACACACCATTTATCTAGCATTCCCCCATGAGACAAGAAACTGATGTATCAGGGGAACCAGGCAACACTTTTTAAAGTCTGCTACTTAATGATGGAGCTGAGTTCTTCTCTTTCAGCGCTTCCATTCTCTCCTATCCTTTCCTATCTAATAGGGATGTGCAACTAGCCATAAGATTTTTCTGAAAGAAGAGGTCAGATATCTACAGAAAAAGTTTTGTCTTGATTAGTCAAGGAAATTTATTGCAACATATGTCCCTGAATTACTTCTAACTTCTTTGGTAAGAAAAGAGTTAAAGGTAAAGGAAATGGACTTAAATATGAGGGTGAGAAGGAGAGCAACAAGGGGTCCAAGGAAAGGAGTTAACTAAAGAATCACAACCAGATATTTACCTGAAAATCCCACCAACCAAAACTTCCTGGTGGTGTTCTTTCTCAAAGTTATGCAGCTTGATCGAGAAGCTTTTGAAGATGGGTTTGGACACATTTAGACTGGTTAAATATAGAAGTAACACTCTTCGCCTAGCATAATGAAGGTTCCTCCTTGTAATGTGGTTAAGGGACAATATGATGAGTTCTAATGCCTGTAACTTGTCCTTCAGAGGGGTCTGAAGTGTATAAGTTGTTTGGTCCTGATAAGGAAAGGTGTGGTCGCAAGTTAAGGCTGGGGATGTCATTTTTTTCTTGCAAAGCAAAAAAGGGCTTCTCTTAACAGGGATGTCTGAATAAATGTTGGTCCTCAAACAGCAAACCAGATTTGGGGCAAACCTTCAAGAAGATTTTGCATTCTCTACTTTTGAGACTTGATGGGGTTCTAGCCTTTCTCATATGCTAATTGGGTAAGGACTTGTAAAGATAAATGAGAAGGGAAAAAAAAGAGAGAGAGAAGACTAGATATGGCTGTGAATTAGGGAACTGCTATTTAAAAAGTTAGAGGCTCTCATTAATGGTAGGTAAGCTGCCCTCTGTATAGAAAACAGAGACATGGAGTAGAACTAGGAACCCCAATTAAAGAGTGACCAGTGCCCTGGAATGGACACAGGCCTATGATTTGATCACAGTCTGAAGTGTAAGGCATGTTATATTGGTTTACATTAAATGAGAAAAAAGATTTGATTACTCCATTGTGGAATGGGCTCAAAGCAGCAAAGAAGCAGCAGAAACATTAATAAACAAGAACTCTACTCCCAACCCAGTGTCCATATGGGAATCATGTACTTTCCCTCCTCCAGAAGAGCAGCTGTAACTTGAGCAATGGGCTAGAATGTTTCAGAGATGATGAGCATGGCACAGGATAGGGCAGGGTGCAGGCTGGCTGTTCGTGGGGCTGCTATGAGCTGTACGCGACAGCATGTAACAACAACAGCTGATTTGCAGGTTTATCTTGGAGTGTGCTCAGAGAGAATGAGGAAATCTGTGCGAGTGCCCATGAGCGGCTTTATCCCAGACACACGTATCCAAGCTACACAACCCTTTTAGCTGGATTCCTGAGGGAGTGGAGAGAAGCACTTGATATGGTCCTAACCACGAAGGCTCGAGCTATGTCTGTGGTCCAGACTCTCAATCAACATTACCCTGATGAGAAAGGGCTTGGAAACTTGTTTCTTCTGAGAATTTGTTGGTCAAAGTCCACTAAGGCCTGCTGCACTTGTCCCAGGTGAATTGCATGCTTAGAAGTAGACCATCTTCTGGGCATCGTGAAAAGGATTGTATGGTGCATAGCCAAAGGTATAGGGTCTCAAACGAACTTATTTTCACATTCTTGTATGGAGAGACTCTTACTTTAAAAAGGCCTGTTGGTAGATTTTGAATCAAATTGGTTTTTATTTCTTGACATAATTTGTCTAAAGTTCTTTTTGAGTGTCTGATTTTTCTTCTAATTCTACTTAGATGGCCTACAAGACAAGAAAAGATGTCATGTGATCCCCAATACTTGTGCTACATGTTGTCTTACTTCGGCTGGTAGTAAATGCTGGTCTGCTATCTCTCTGTAAGCTGGCTGGAAGCTGAGGTGAAGGGTAATTTTTCTTAGGAGAAATTTATTATCCACTGGAAGGCTTCAAGGTCCGTGTAGGAGAGAAAGATCCTGGGTGAATGAGATGAATACAGTGACTGTAGAAATGGTAACAGGCATGTCAGAGACACTGAAGTTGGTTCAGGATAGGTCAAGATTCAGTGCTATTGTTCATTGATGTTGTTAGGTGCTGGCTGAGTCAAGTATAACTCATTGTGACCCTAAGAACAAAACATCTGAACCCTGCTCTATCCTGCACCATCCTTACACTTCCTGACACACAAGAACCCGTTGCAGCAGTCACCATGTCAATCCGCCTAGTTGAGGGTCTTCTTCTCCTTCACCGACCCGGCATAGAGTCACTGGAAATTGTACGTGATGACATTTAACAACAACAACTGCTTTTAAAATACTTATAGGGAAAGCTTCACCCTAAACTGAGAAGGTATCAACAAATACAAAGAGGCATTTGAATAAAGAGCAAGGCTACATCATTGTGAAATCTCTTTGTAAGTTTTCCCTTGCATAAGTAAGTTCTCCTCTGCTCAACTAAGGTTAGCAGATGTGGGGGCTTTCCAAGGGAGCTCTGGTGACACAGTACATGGGGAGTTGAGCTGCTAACCTAAAGGTAGCCAATTCAAATCCACCAGAAGTACAAAAGGGAAAAGGATTCCAAAGCATAACAAGCCAATAGAACTTAACATGATTCACAGTGACCCTATGAACAAAAGGCCTGAAGACTTTCTACAGCTATCGTCATTTATCAAAGTTCATAGAGTTTCCAGAAGCATGTTTAGGAAGTGGATGCCACTCCTGCTTATATAGAGATAGATAGATAGATAGATAGATAGATAGATAGATAGATAGATAGATAGACATGTATAAGCTCTGGTGGCCTAGTTGCAAGAAGCTGCGCTGCAATCCTGAAGGCATGTAGTTCAAGGCCACCAGCTGCTCTGCGGGAGAAGGATGGGCAATCTCCTCCCGTGTGATTAACTGTCTCTGAAAACCCATCGGAGGGTCAACTATGAGTTGGTTCCAACTCGATGGTATACAACAAGCAACATATGTATGTATTTACATGTGTATTTGTATATTTTTATACGTATAAATATATGAGGGAGCTTTGGTCGCTTATGGTAAGGAGTTACACTGCCAGTCCAAAGTCACAGAGTTTGAATCCACCAGTTTCTCCATGAGAGAAAGATGGACAATTTCCTGTCATGTGAATTACTGCCTCTGAAAACTTTTTGGTGGGTCAGCTATGAGCTAGATCCAACTCGACAGTAAATGATAATAACATGCACTTATATATAAATGGCTATTATTATACATGTTATGCCAGAAAAACAGAAACAAGAAAGGAATCCTCAGTGTCAGACACATTCTTCTCTGAATCAGACAACTGACTTAACATGTAATCTGGAATATTTTGGAACACTCTGTATGCTTTAAAAAGGTTATGAGGGATGACCTTATTTTTAAAGGTCCTAGGGGACTCACAGTCATGTAATTTTTTTTTTATAGTTCCTTTCAGAAGAGTCAAGTAGTTGTGTGAATTTTATACTCACTCTGAATTTAACTTGTACTTAAGTGTGCTGATTATAGCTGCAAATATACTTCTTGTTCCAGTATGTGGTTGGAGAGGTGGATGGGCCAGGAGCATGGGAAATTTACAGCACAAAAATAGTATGTGGTTTGCCTGTTTGAAAAGAATCAATCCCTCTGTGACTACACAGTAGAAGGAGGCCTGTAGCAAACAAAACTCAGAGAATAAAATTGGTTATTATCACCATATCCCTCTTATCGGTCACTCAACATTTTCTTCCACTATCTAGGGGACAGAGCAGACTCAGGCTAGGGACAGAAGTCGACAAGGCAAGGGGTCAAGGAAACTGATTACGGATGACACAAGAAAAATTTTCAAGTATGATGTAAGAATAAAAAAATCAATTAAAATAAAATATAATAAAATTAAAATGTACTCATCATTTTATCATTAGTTTTGCATGAAGAAGCTCATATACTTGATTGTGGAAATGAGTTATCGGTGGCAGGGAGGACCCACAGAGACAAAACACTAAATTTTGGTCCAGTCAATCACCATCAATACCATAAATCCTGAATTTCTAGTGATTCCACTGTTGAAATGTAGAAGTTATTTAAACTCAGTCTGAAGACTTCTAAGGATACTTTGTTTTTGCCCATTTGAGAGCAACTGAAGTCTCAAACTTTTCCAATCTGAGAGACTGAGTTGATATTGGGGGGTGGGGAGGTGGGGGCTCTGGTGGCACAGTCTTTCGGGATATGAGGTGCCAACACAGAAGTCATTCAACAACCAAAAATGTCATCTACAGCCATTCAAATTCACCTGCTCATTCCAAGGGAGAAATCTACTTCTTTGCCCTTTCCAGCCTCAGAAACCAGACATGAAGTCAGTTACGACTTGCTAGCAATGAGTACTAACTCATTGGACAGACTTTCTTATAGATATAAAAACTTGGAAAGTCTATGGGGCAATTTCATTCTATATTATAGTGTCATTTTGAGAGTTAGAACTGACTTGATGATTATGGGTTTGTGTTTGGAACCGTCATAGTGTTGTCATTGTTTAGTGTCATCAAGTAGACTATGCCCCAAAGCGACCCTATGAACAACAGATCTGAAGCTTGTCTTATCCTGTGCTTCTTCGTGATCTGAGTCATGCTCAAGTCCATTGCGGCAGTCACTGTGTCAAACCATCTCATGGAGGCTCTTCCTTTCACGCACTGACCCTCCTTTGCCCAGCATGGTGTCTTCTCTCGAAGGAATGGTTTCTCCCAAAATCATGACCAAAATAAGTGAGAGGAAATTTCATCACTCTTACCTCTAAGGAGTAATCTTTTGTACTTTGTCCAAGACAGATTTGAGCTACTGAACTTTTGGTTATCAGCCTCATGCATCACTATCTCACACATTACTCCATCACATCACACACGCCACATCATCAGGACACACAGCCAACTAGATTTTCAGTAGCAACCAAAATGTAATAGCTTTCAAAATAACCACAGACATTTCCTTAGGTCAGTATGATGAATTATACTACCTAAAGGTCTCTCCCAACCAACAAATAAAGCCTGCTAAGCTATTACCTGTTTTCCCTTATGTTCTAAGTTATGTTAAGTGTAATATAATTTACAATGCAGAGTTGAATGTACTTGAGACTTTCTGGAGCCCTGGAGAATTGGATGAACCCCCAGCCCTACTGTCCTGAGATGAACTTTATACCTTAAACCAAAAACGATACCTGAAATCTCTCTCCTTAAAATGAAATAATAAATAGTTTAATAAATAAAAATGTAAAGTCTGCATTAAGTATTATGCTTTTATGATTTATCTAGGGTCAAATTGTGAGGCTGGTACAGGACAGGACAAGTTCAGTTCCATGGTAAATAGAGTTGTTATTACTTGGAGTTGACTTGGCAACAACAAGCCTACAACAATAAGAAATTGAAATAGACCAGAAATTAAAAAAGGAAGAAAAAGCAGGAAAAGTAATCCAGGAAAAGTCACATGGAAAAAAGGAATTAAAACAAACAACTCTAAAGCAAAAAGCATTTAATAAAAATAAAGTAAAAATGTAATTATATGCTTAATTCATTATGTTTTTATAGTTGTTCAGCATAGTTGAGTCAGAACCAACTCATAGCTGACCCTCCAGTGGTTTTTCAGAGGCTGTAAATCACATAGGAGGAGTTTGCCAGCCACAGAGCAGCTGTAGATCTTAGAGGCATACTTTGGGTTGGAATCACAATTCCTTACCATTAAGAATGAAGAAATAATAATTCTAAATATTATACGAAATGGTGAAATACACTAAATTGTTACATACAGCAGTAACAACAACAAAAAGATCATTATTGTCAAGTCGGAGCCAACTAATAATACCTACCCTCCACCGGGTTTTCAGAAGCTGTAACTTGCATGAGAGGAAATTTCTCATCTTTCTCCCCAGGAGCAGCCGGTGGATTCTAACTCTAATTTGGGATTGGTAATACAACTCCTTCCTCGCTAAGCTGCAATGAAAGCTGGGCAGTGAATGAATAAGGACAGAAGAACAATTGATGTCTTCGAATTGTAGTGTTGGAGAAGAGTACCAAATAATTCATGGGCTGCCAAAAAGACCAACAAGTCTATCTTGGAGGAAGTGCATCCAGGGTTCTCCTTAAAGGCAAAGGGCAAGGAAGGTGACACTCTGTCACAAATACATTGTGCCTGATGTTAGGAGGGGCAGTTCCTGGAAAAAGACATTCTGGGAAAGGCCAAGGGTCAGAAAAAGAAGATTCTCAACAAGATAGTCTGGCTTGGTGACTAACAATGGGCTCTCAAGCACAAATCTTAAAGATAGGGCAAGGTTCAGATCTGTTGTTCCTAAGGTTGCTATGAGTCATAGTACCAGTATCTAATAGCAAATAACAATAAGCAGTTTCAAAATGTAAAAAGTTAAAGTGATAGTATTCCTGAAAAAACAGCAAGTACACCATCACATTATCCACGGTTTAGCATAGCAATAATATGTAATTAGTAAAAGTACAGAACACACAAAAACACTTTCAACAATCTGGCTTCATTAAGCATATGTAAAAGATGAGTCAGTAAACTGAGAATTCACGGTTTTCCTAGGCATATGTACAACATTTACAAAAACTAATATTATATTAAGACACAAAGAAAAGAAAACAGCAAATTTCAAATGACTAGTGTCATATGGATAATTTATTCTACCACAGAGAAATTAAGATAGTCATCAATAATGAAATAGTTTTCCATGTTGGGAGATCTTAAAAGATTTACAAATGACTCAAAGTTCTAAAAGAAAAATATGAAAATTTAAAAATTTGGAGAAAATGTGAAGAACTTAACAATGATGAGAATACTGTTTAAGAAAACTTATGAGATACAGTTAGGGATATCATGGCCTAGTGGTAAGAAGATGAGCTACAATCCCAAAGGGATACGGTTTGAATCCACCAGTTGCTCTGTGGGAGAAAGACAGACAATCTCCTTCTGTGAGATTTAATGCCTCTAACAACCTGCTGGAGGGTCAGCTATGGTTAGGTTCTGACGTGACAGTACTCAACAATAACAACAGTGGGTAGAGGGAGCTCTGGTAGCTTAGTGGTAAGAAGCTGTACTGCCAATACAAAGGTGTACATTTCAAATCCACCAGCCGATCTGTTGAAAAAAATGGACAGTTTCCTCCTGTGCATTTGCAACCTCTGGAAACCCACTGGAGAGTCAGCTAGGGCACACAAACAACAATTGGTAGAGAGTTACATTACCCAAAGGCAGGTGAATCAGTTTCACCAGTTGCTCAGCAGGAGTTTTATCGCTTTTGAAATCACACTGGCAATTTAATAGCAATGAGTTTGAGTTTGAGCTTTGAGTTTATGAGACACAGTTAAGTTGGCAAAGTAAAAAATACAATTATTGAGAAAAAAAATTAAAAGAGAAAGATAACAAAATTATTGAGTGGTCTCCAACTGAAAAACTTTGTAAAAGAAACTTCAGGTGAAACACAAAGATAACAGAAAAAATATATTACATATAAAAATAAAAACTTGCGTCTGTGTGTGTGTGTGTGTGTGTGTGTGTTTATGTGTATATAAAGAGAGAGAGAGGGAGACTTCTGATATTGTTGATCATTGCCCACAAACTGGAATTGACACAGAACTGATCATTCAGTAGGTTTTCAGAGACCTTATGTAACAATTTTCTAAGGATGAGAGAAGAAGAATCAATGCCTTTGAATTTGGGTGCTGAAGAAAAGTATTGAACATATCACCAAGAAAATTAATACATCTGTCTTAGAGAGGGTGAAACCAAGTTTCTCCCTGGTGGCTAGGATTTTGAAGCTCCATCTCACACACTTTGGGCATATGGATAAGAGTGACTGGTCCTTGGAGAAGGACATCATGCTTTGGAAGGGTGGAAGGATAGCACAAGAGAGGAAGACCCCAGATGAGATGGACTGATACAGTAACTGGGGAAATGGGAATAGGTGTGTCCCAGTCAGTGAGACTGGCTCAGGACAGGGCAGACTTCAGAGCTTTTGTACATAGTGTCGCTATGAGTCGCAGGCAACTGAACAGCACATAACAACCACATATATAGGAACAGAGGAAATTACACATCTTTCCTTAGGGTTACTCATGAGGCCACCAGAGCTCCCAGAGTTCCAATAGTGCAGTGGTAAAAGCATTTGGCTACTAATTAAAACTTGGGTGGTTCGAATCCCATATCCACACCACAAGAGAAAGATTTGGCAGTTCGCTTTGTAAAAATTTACAGTCTTTGAGACCTTCTATAGCAGTTCTACTCTGTTCTGCTGAGTTGCTATGAAAGAAAATCAACTTGTTGGCAGTAGGATCAATGTAAAGAACCCAAACACACTGCCAAACCACACAGGAGGAGACGGCCTCCCTTTCTCATCAAGCAGCTGAACAGCCACAAAGGTGTTGCCTTTTGGTTAATAGCACAAGGTCCCCATGAATTACAGTATCAGAGCTCCATATATGTACAAAGGATCAACACAGTCAAATCCTTGAGATAAATAATAAAACAAGCACCCTATGACAGACTGATCAAAGAGGAGGAACAAAGAGAGATCTTCAGTGAGCTATACTTGTTAATAAAAATAATCAGCATTTTTGTTAATAAGCACCAAGAAACAATCCTACAGAAGTGTGTAACTAAAAAGACTGACTTGAAAATAATGGACAGTTGAAATAATTTTATTTTCTTTGAAAAAATTAAAGAGTTGAAACTCTTTCCACAAATAAATAATTAGATCTTGTTTTCAAATAAGCACTACCAAACTATCAAGAAAGATAATTCAAATCCTACACAAATCTTTCCAATGAATAGGAAGAAAAAGCTTCAAAAAGCAGCTAAAGAAAAGAAATACATAGTCCAAGCTTACTCACGAGCATTTAAAATAATAGCAAACAAACTCCAGATGTGTATGAAATCTATATATTTAAAAAAAAATAGGCAAAACAAGCTAGATTTATTCCAGGAATAGAAGTTCTACATAGGACTAAGTTAGAATGTAATACAACATAGTAAGAGAAAACCAGTAGTAAATATGTGGATATCTTAATAGATACAGAAAAATTATTTGATAAACCTCAACAAGAACTTACAATCTAAAGTATGAAAGAAGTCCACATTTAGACACACTGACTTTGCAAAATAGAAACAAAAAAGATCTTTCATTAACCTAGTAAAGGAGAAAATTACAACAAATACCATTTTTAATTGGAGTTTTCCCTATGAAAAATAAGAAAAAGAAACTTGAAGTACCTTCTAATGGAAATCAAAGACTACAGCCTTCACTATGGATTCCACCTCAACATAAAGATAAAAATCTTCCCAAATGAACAAATGAGCAATATCATAACAAAAGAGAGGAAAGAGAGAAGTTGTCAAGTATTTCATTTTATTTGAATCCACAATAAGTTCCCATTTGAAGCAGATGTCAAGAAATCAAATAAGGTATGGCAATGAGCAAACCTGCTGCAAAGGCCCTCTTCAAAGTCATAAAGGCAAAGATATTACTTTGAGTCCATCAGGGATGCATCCTATCTCCATACTTTTCAATCTAGATGCAGAACAGACCATTCAGGAAGCAGGGATTTCTGAGGAGAAGTATGGCATCAAGATTGGAGGAAGACTCATTAACAATCTATGATAATCAGATGACACAAACTTGCTTGCTGAAATTGAAGAAGACCTGAAGTGCTTGCTGCACTTCAGAAGGTCAAGGACTGTAGTTGGATTGAAGCTCAATATCAATAAGACAAAGATTCTCACCACTGGGACAACTGGCAGGACCATGATAAAAGGAGAAGAGATTGAGGCTGTTAGCAGTTAGAGCTTGCTCAGCTCCACAATCAACACTCTTAACACCAATAGCAGTTAAGAAATCAAAAGGACAAATTGCACTGGAAAAATATGCTGTCATGGACCTCTCCAGAGTGCTAAAAAGCAACCATGTCAGTCTAGAGACAAAGGAGCCATGGTCTTCACAATTTCTTGTTATGCTTCAGAGAGCTGGACAATGACTAAGGATAACAGAAGAAGAATAGATGCCTTCAAGTTGTGGTACTAGAGAAGAGCCTGGAACATACCACAGACTGTCAAGAAAACAAATTAGTCTAAACGTCTTGGAGGGTGAAACCAAATGACTTTTTGAAGAGTAGGATTTTGACGCTCCATCTCACTCACTTTGTGGCCAGAAGAGATTGGTCCTTGGAGAAGGACATCATACTCGGAAGGATGGAGGGACAGCGCAGGAGAAGAGGACCCCAGATGAGATGGATTGATACAGTATCTGGGGCAATAGAAGTTAGTGTGTTGGAATTAATGAGAATGGCTCAGGACAGGAAAACGTTCAGAGCTGCTATGCATGAGGTCACTATACATTGTAGATGACTCAATGGCACATAACAACAACATTCTATATTGGTTGTTTTTTGGTTTTTGGTTTGTTTTTATTTTTTGGGTTTTTTTAAGCTTCTTGTTTAGAGTCAACAACACCTCAGGGAGAGCCTTTGTATTTAAAAGTTGGTGGTTATTATTTTGGAGGAACATTCTTCTAAGTGATACAACACTCTTCTGTCAATATGCTGTACTGAGGTAACCTGGGGTTGCTGTGATGCTGAACCTTGTGCCACTGGGGTGTCAAATGCCATTGTTTCCCATGGTAGACAGCGTTTGGTAGAGCTCCCAGTTTAAGACAGGTTTGGAAACAGGAGTGGCATCCACTTCCTATACAACATGCCTCAGGAAAGTCGATGAACTTTGATAAATTATAACAGTTATAGAAAGGTTTCAGGCCTTTTGTTCATAGGGCCACTATGAGTTGTGCTCAACTCAGTGGCAATCAACAACAACAACATTAAGGTGCACATGACCTAAACCATGGTGTTTTCAATTATCTTGTATGCATGTGAAAGCTGAACAATGAATAAAGAAAACCAAAGAAGAATTCATGTATCTTAATGAAGGTATTATTAAGATAATTAAGGTTAAATCTGCAGTGAGAGACCTCTCCAGAGTGCTGAGAAAGAACAATTTCAGTCTACAGACTAAGGTGTGCCTGATCTAGGTTATGGTCTTCACAATTGCTTGCTATGCATCAGAGAGGTGGACAACAACAATTAAGGATGATAGAAGAATTGATGCTTTGAAGTTGTGGTGCTGGAGAAGGGTCTTGAACATTCTATGGACCACCACCAAGAGAACAAATAGGTCTGTCTTGAATGTGGAACAACGTTTCTCTTTGGAAGCTACAATTTTAAAGCTCTGTCTCACACGCTTTGGGCATGTGTCCAAGAGGGACCAGTCCTTGGAGAAGGACATCATTCTTGGAAGGGTGGAAGGACAGTGCAGGAGAGGAAGACCCAGGATGAGATGGATTGATACTGTATCTGGGGCAAGGGAGATAAGAGTGTTGGGGTCAGGGAGAGTGGCTCAGGACAGGAAAGGCTTCAGAGTTGTTGTACATAGGGTTACTATGAGTCGCATGTGACTCAATGACACATACCAACAAACAACAACAATGAAACAACAAACAACAACAATTAAGGTATTAGGAAAGAGTACTAAATATACTAAAGGCTGCCAGAAAAAATAAATGTGCTTTCAAAGAGGCACAACCAAAACATTCCTTAGAAGCAAAGTTGGAGAAACTTCATTTTATATACTTTACACATGCAATCAGAAGGGACTAGTTGCTAGAGAAAGATATCATAAGCAGGAAAAAAAAATCCACAGGTTTCTCAAGGAGATTATTTGACATTGCATCACTAGGCTCAAACAGAGAAGATGGCATAGGAATATATATGTTTCGTTCTGCTATAACACTACAAATTAGGAATGTGGGCAATAGTAAAATAACAATAGAAACAAAACACACAAAGTGTGGGTAAGAGTTTTCTAAAGAAACGAACACATTTACCCAAAAGCTATTTAAGAAAAGGTAAGTATATGAAGGTCAATGGTTTGAACCCACCAGATACACTATATGAAAAGACTTAAAGATTTAGCGTCATGGGCCCCATAGGGATGCTCTGCAGTGCTGTATGAGGCCACCATAAGTACTAATCAATTAGACAGTGGGGGCTGAGTTTTGGATTTTTAAGTATATGAGGAGTAATTGAATGTTCACTAAGTGAAAGATTGAATATTAAAATATGACAGTTCTTTCAAATTGATTTGTAGAGTATCCACTGGCCACTACAAGAGAAATTAAGAAATGGGGCACCACCGGGTCCCTTCTTCTATGCAGTAACCAGGTTTGAATTCATACAGTGGTTGCTTCATAACTACAAATTGTACACAGTAGAAGTCCATGGCTTGGGATATCTGTGACAGTAAGCCGCTCCATGAAACTGTTTTGTTTTTCCAGGTCTCAAGTTTTCTGCCTCTGACAAGAGTACAGTCTTACCATCCCCGCCCCTTTCTTTTTAGTGCAAAATATGTGTTTTCCTTCTCCGAGAAGTTTCTGCCCTAAATAGGTTCCAGTTTTCACAGGTTTCATAAAGACACTCATTGCCATTGAGTTGGGGGGAAGGAAAAAAAAATCATTCCTGACCCCCCACTGAGCTTCCAAGTCTAAATCACAATGGGAGGAGACTGCCCATCTCTCTCCATGGCAGCTGCTGGTGGATTCAATCCACCACACAGGCACTGCCTTTGGGTTATCCATACAATCCACTACACAGTACTCCACCAGAGCTCCCTGCTCACTGTAATGTTGTTGTTGTATACTCTCAAGTCAAAATTGACCCATAGCTGACCCCACAGTGGGTTTTCACAGGCAGTAAATTGCACAGGAGCTGATTTGCCCATCCTTCACTTTAATTGCAAAATTAAAAACATAACTATATACTTGCACCATGACACAGTACAAGAATAATAATCATAGGATGTTTTAAAATAGTAAAGGATTAAAAAAAACCCAAGTGCCTACTGACAAGAGAACTCACAAATTGTTACATATTAACATTATAAAGTATTATGTCACAGTGAAGAGAATAAATACAATTATGTAAAACGATAGAATTAAATCTTAGAACTCTGAGTGAAACAAGTCAATTTATAGCATGACACTATTTTCAAGGAGTAAAAATATAACTTTTAGTGATGCACACTACATAAACCAATGAGAGATGAAGAGTGGGATGGGCAGAGCAGGGTGGCAAGGACAGGGCAGTAAGATATTGTGAGAACATACATTCAGAAAAGTGTTAACCATGTTTTATATAGTGAAACACG
The DNA here is from genome assembly GCF_000299155.1 of Elephantulus edwardii. NCBI lineage: Eukaryota > Metazoa > Chordata > Mammalia > Macroscelidea > Macroscelididae > Elephantulus > Elephantulus edwardii. The sequence continues at coordinate 1,834,949 of NW_006399925.1, forward strand.
TTTGTATATATTAATTGTGCTTCATAATACATATATGAAGTTTCCTATGTGGTTAATACTACCTAATGTAGTCCTTGGAGGATGTCATGCTTGGAAGGATGGAGGGACAGCACAGGAGAGGAAAACCTTGGATGACATGGATTGATACAGTAACTGGGGCAATGGAGGTAGGGGTGCCAGAGATAGTGATACTGGCTCAGGACAGGGCAAGATTCATAGTTACTGTACATAGGTTTGCTATGGATTGCAGGCAACTCGACACACATAACAACAATGCATTTACTTAAGAGCTGTGCACAGAAGGCACTAAAGCATATTCTTACTTGGGGCGGGGAAATGGTGTATTTTATGGGTACTGAAATATTCAAGGTAGTTAAACTAGAAACAACAGTGTATCATGGAGGAAGAATTAGGCATAGGGAAGAGGAGATGAATAATTAAAATTTGTATTTAACACCTTCTTCTTGCTTTTGGTAGATGTTGTGGCATCAACTATGATTATTACCCTATGAAAAATAGATTGAAACCTGGCCTTGTTCTGTACCATCCTCACGATATCCACCACGTTCAAGGCCACTGTGTCAACCCATCTTGTGCTCCATAGAGTCAAACATGGTGGAAACTTTATCTCAAACTATGAGCATGCTGTCAGAAGTGGCTAGTTCTTGAAAAAAAAGGCAGATAGAGGTCAATTAAAGAGAGGACAACCTTCAATGAATTAGATTGATGTAGTAACTAACCCTCTCCTTAATTATATGTTTTTTTTTACTTTTATCTATTATTTTTGCCATGTGAATGTCATTATATAAAAATATATTTTTAAAAAGGAAAAAAAATATATATATTAAAAAGGAAAGAGTTATCAGCTTAGGTCATATACTTCTGGACTCAAATTCAAAGGTTTAGAGTAAGATCAAAAGTAACTCCTGCATTGATTCAGAAAACACTGGGTACATTCATCATCAATGAACTTAAAGAAAGTGTGGGTGGTCTGGCTGAGTTTCCTAGGCAGGTCTCTGAGAGGGAAGTCCTGGCCAACACACACATTCTCCTTTCCCCATCACTGCCTTGGCCAAAAAGAGACAGCTCTGGGCTAAAAGGGCCCAGAGCCAGCTCCTGTGCCAGCTGTGAGGTCTATAGATTTCATGATCTTTTCAATTCCTTCCCTTGAAAAGTAAGAACTTCCCTCAGACCATGTATTTTCAATTTACTCTATTTTACTAGAAATCTCTTAATTCACTAAAAGAAAAAAGATTATTATGAAATGCCATCCCAGGGTTAGCCATTTTCCCAAAGAATCTGAGACATGTTTGTTAACCCAAAGGTTTATATCCCCAGTGGCTACAACCCATCGGCAGCTCTGAGGAAGAAAGATGGGAAATCTCCCCTGCCCTTGAGCTTTACAGACTCAGAAATGCACTAGAAGGTCATTATGAGTTGGAACTAACTTAAGAAGAATGGGAATGGGAGTCTGAAAATTTGATAAAAATCACACCATACGTGGCACAGATGGCTGTGTATGAGCTGCACAGGTCAAGAAATGAATACTGACCTCAAGTTTCCAGGCCTGTAAATCTTCCAAGCAGAAGACTGCTCGATTTTCTCATGTACTGCAGAATTTGACCTACTGACCTTTCAGTTGTTGTTGTGTTGTTGTTAAGTGCCGTCGAGTCGCAGGCAAATCATAGCGACCCTATGAAAGAAAGTCCTGGACACTCTCTATATAAGTTTCGTCCTTTCTCCAGGCTCATAGGGTTTCCAGAGGCAAACTATTATGGAAGTGGATGTCACTCCTGCTTCCAAGCTTGTCTTAATTGGGGAGATTCACCAAACACTGTCTCCCATGGGTAACCACTCTCGCATCTGACTCATCAGTGTCAGTGTTCAGCTCCACAGCAACCACAAGTTACCTCTGTACGACCTAGAAGTATGTTTCACCAAAAACAATTAAAGGCAGGCCTGAGGCATCTCAAAAGCCAATGTACTTACTACACCAAGGAAAAAATTCTACCTCTAGACAATGACTCATCACAACATAGGTTTCACATGAGTACAATGAGTATTCTGGGATTCCCGTTCTTCTCAACTTTAGCCACAATCTCTTGTGATCCACACAGTCAAATGCCTTTGTGTAGCGGCTAAAACACAAAGAGATATCCTTCTGATAGTCCCTGCTTTCAGACAAGATCCATCTGACATCAGCAATAATGTCCCTAGTGTTTTGGCCTCTTCTTAAAGAAACCCAACTTGCAGTTCTGGTAGTTTGATCATGCTATACTGTTCTAATCATTTTTGCATAATCTTTGGCAAGATCGTGCTTGCATGTGATTTTGTTGAATAATTTCCACATTCTGTTAGATCACCTTTTTTTCTGGAAAGGAAATAATATGATCTCTCCCCCTAAGTCAGCCAGGTAGCTGTCCTTCAGATTGGCCAGGTGAGCATATCTGTTTGTTGAAATGTGTTAATTTTTATTCCATCAATTCCTGATGCTTTACATTTTGCAAAATCCATCAGAGCAGTTTGAACGTCCTCTTTTATTACCACTTGTTCTTGGTCATATGCAACAGAATCATAGATGTATCCCTTCTCCATATGTTTTCAATCTATGTGATGAGCAGATCGTTCAAGAGGATGAACTTCATGAAGAAGAATGTGGCATCAGGACTGAAGGAAGACTCAGCAACTTGTGTTACACAGATGATACAAGCTTGCTGGCCAAAACTCAGGAGGATTTAAAGTGTTTGCCTGAAGTGTTCAAAGGACTGCAGTGTCCAATATGGATTGCATCTCAACATAAAATAAAACAAAAAAGAAAGTTCCTCACCACCAGGCAAATAGGCAGCATCATGGAGATGGAGAAGAGGTTGAGATTATTAATGCTTTCATCTTGCTCGAATCCACAATAAACACTCTTGGCACCAGCAGTTGGGAAATCAAAAGATGAGATGCACTGGAAAAGTCTGTTGTCAAAGACCTACCCAGAATGCTAAAAAGCAATGATGTCAGTTTAGATATTAAGGTGTTCTTAATTGTTTGCAATGCATCTGAAAGTTGGACAGTGAACAAGGATGACAGAAGAAGAATCAATGTCTCTGAGTTGTGGTACTGGAGAAGAGTATTGAACATACCATGGACTGCCAAGAGAACAAACAGATCTGTCCTGAAAAGAGTACCAGGTTGCTCATTGAAGGCAAAGATTTTAAAACTCTATCTCACATACTTCAGGTATATTATCAGGAAGGGCCAGTCCTTAGAGAAGAACATCATGCTTGGAAGGGTAGATGGTCAATGCAGGAGAAGATACTGGATAAGATGGACTGACACAGCAGCTCTGGCACTGAGGTCAGGTGTTTTAGAGACAGCGAAGTTGGTTCAGTTTAGGACAAAGTTCAGAACCATTGTTCATAGAGTAGCTCTGAATTTTAATATTTTTGAACTGTAATCGTTTTGTTGCTGTATATTGTTGAATCAAAATGACTCAACTCATCCTCCAGTGGGTTTTCAGAAGCAGTAAATCTTTCAGGCTATATGAAGAAAACTTTCTTCTTGACTCCACTTTCTCCAGTTTACTCTCAACACTGGAAGCATAACGCCCAGTGAATCTTTCTAAAACTGTCTTTTGTTTGTTTCACTCTATCTTACCCTTCACAAAAAGTTATGTTTACTCATTTTTACATATTGCCCACAAAACAGCTGCTAACTCTTTAGACTGGCAAATAGTCAGAGCCCAGTCACCACAATCTGGTTTCCAAACACTGCTGTCATCTCCATCTTATGTAGTCTCATCTCTCCACATGCAATTCATAAATGTCCTAGGCTGAAGAGCCCTCTAATACTTAGGGTCAGTTTCTCATATCCTCAGAACCTTGGTGTTAGGCTGCTAACTGAAAAGTCAGAAATTCAAATCTACCAATTGCATCAAGGGGAAATGATAGATAGTCTTCATTCCTTACAGATTTCAGCCTCAGAAATTCAGTGGAGGGTCACTATGTGTTAAAATTAACTGGACAGTGGTAGGTGGGTTGGTTGGCTGGTTGACTGGTTAGTTTTTGTTATTATGTGCCATCGAGTCACCTGTGACTCCTAGTGACCCTATGAACAACAGCTCTGAAGCCAGCTCTGTCCTGAGCCAGTCTCACTGACTCCGACACACCTACCTCCATTACCTTAGTCACTGTATTAATCCATCTCATGTGGGGTCTTCCACTCCTGCACTGTCTTTCCACCCTTCCAAACATGATGTCGTTCTCCAAGGGCCGGTATATGAAATGGAGCTTCAAAATCCTAGGCTCCAAGGAGAATCTTGGCTTCACCCTCTCCAAGACAGACCTGTTTGCTTTCTTGAACATCCATGGCATGCTCAATGCTCTTACTTATGCTCAAATAAAGCGCAGGTGGCTCAGTGATTAAGTCATTTCAGAAGACTTCTGATTGAAAGGTCAGCAGTTCATTGCGCAGAAGAAAAAGAAGGCAACCTGTTTACAGACGTGGAGGTCCTAAAGAGTTATTTCACTTTGCCCTGTAGTGTCACTAAGGGGCCTAAAACAGCGGGCCTAAGCACTGGTAACTGAAGGCCCACATCCTCAATGCTTGTGTTAGCAGTACTCAAAGAAAAGCATATTTTAAAAACTCAACACTTCAGGGGAAAAAAATTCTTTCACTGTTATACAAATTCCCCAACCCCACTCCAGTCTACTTTACTATACAGATCTTATTCTGGACTACTGTCATGCAAATAATACCTAATCATATATTCCTTTTAAGCAGTTCTTTCCCTCATCTGTTTCAATGGAGTGTATATTATCTATCCTCTCTTTTCTTAGTTTCCCCCTAATGAAAATGTCAGTCCTGTTTTTTTAACAGTGGCAATATGCAGTATTTGTCCTTTTGTTTCTGAGATATTTCACTCAGCATAATGTCCTTCAGGGCCACCCATTTTGTATGTTTCATGAGTTCCTTGTTTTTGAGTGCTGCATAGTATTCCATTGTATGTGGGGTGGGCAGGGAAGAAAATATGCAATGAGTGAATGGAAATCCAAGTTCTCTATAAACTTGCACTAAAATCTCAATTAACAACAGCAACAACAAAAAGAATCCCAAACGGAACACTGCCTTATTTTCCCACAACTTAATTTACCCTTCTCTCTAAAGCATATGACTTTGATACAACAGATGCTCACTAAGTGTCTGCTGCTTGATACTTCTGTAAAAATATATACTATAATCAGGAAAAGCTATTTCCCCTCCTCTTATTAGGCATTTTCACTAGCCTGCAAATTGAGTAAATTTCATGTAAACACCCCCAAAACAGCTCATGCAAATCTTAACCAGGCAACAGACAGACTTAAAATCATAACCTAGAGGACAGCACATTCGTTAAATGGGCCAAATTTCTGTACGGGGTGGGGGAAACCTCAACCAACCCTGACACTGAAATAAATATGGAAAAATGTGTGGTGGGTATGATTTATTTTAACAATACCTTCTGCCACAGCATCTCAGAACAGCATCTCGGTTTCCATTTCTAAAAATATTGCCTGTTTCTCCCTGTCAGCAGCTCTGCAACGATGAAGAACTAGAGCAGGAGACTATGAGATTTCAGTTGCTAGTTAGTGTTTAGAACTGACCTTTGTGTTAAAGGTCCACTAATCAGAAGAAGACTCCCAGTGAGCATGACAATAAACTGTCGCAATTTTCCAGATTCCAGCTAGTTCCAAGGCTGAGTGCCCACAAGGCCGAGCCACAGTTTCTTTTTTTAAAATTATTATTACTATTATTATTCATTTTAATGAAAATTTAGAGACTTGGGATTTCCATTCATTCACTGTTGCATTTTTCTCCCTGCCCACCCCTCCTTCCCCCCAGTACACTCTTCTCTTTGAAAAGTAAAGGAAAAAATCTTTCATTGTTTTACAATCCTTCCCCCCAGGTCCATTCCACTATGCAGCATTCATTCTGGACTCCTGTCATGACAATAATACCTAATCACATATCCCTTTTAAACAGTTTTCCCCCCTCATCTGTTTCAATGCTGTATATATTATTTATCCCATCTTTCTCAGCCTCCCCCCAACCCTGATGTCAGTCCTGTTTTACAACAGTGAGCCATAGTTTCTTAACCAAAGATTTCTTTGAATATCAGTGGCATTCTCCACTTGGGGGAAGAAAATCAGATTGAGCTACTTCAGTCACAGATGTGTGAATTGGGGGTGGTTTTGCATTCCACCATAACTGTTTCTCTTTATAAACTCTAAAACATTTAAAAATATCTCTGGTTGTGCTGGAATGCCATTTTCTGGTATTTTGGCCTCTTCAGTATGATTTTTTTTTTATGACTATGAAGCCATTTCACAGCTCTTGGAATTTGTTTGAGACAGATTCCTATACAGAATGCTCTCAAGGGTGGGAGTGGGCGGGCACAGCAGACTATGCAGGAATACCACTGCAGCCAGATGGTGCATTTTTTTTCCTCTTCCTCTTACCTTTCTCCATACCTACTCAATCTGTCAAACAAACTAACAAATATGTCTTGGAGAAAGTTCAGCCATGGTGTTCCTTCAAGGTAAGGATGATAGAGCTTCACTTCACATACTTTGGGTATATTGTTAGGAGGGCCAGTCTTTGGAAAAGAGCATCATGGCTGGAAAGGTGATGGGTTAATGTAAGGTAGGAAGACACTCAAGATTCTGGATTGACACAGTGACTGTAAGAGAGAGCTCAAGAATGTCAGGCATGGCACAGGATAGGGCAGGGTTCGAATGTGTCGTTCACAGGCTGCTATGAGTTGTAGCCAACTTGACCACACATAACAACAATATTCAATCTGTAGGCTGAGCAAATAATCCGAGAAGCTGGACTATATGAAGAAGACTGTGGCATCAGGATTGGAGGAAGACTCATCAACAGCCTATTATTATACATATGATACAACTTTGCTTGCAGCAAGTTAAAGACCAGATGCACTTACTGCATAAGGACAAAGATGATAGTTTGCAATTAGGATTATATCTCAACATCAAGAAAACACAACTCCCTAGGATATTCTATCCAGATATTTGTCTATGGACAAATAAACAACAAAACAACATAATGTTGTAGTTGTGGTGGTGGTTGAGGTTGTTGTGTCATTGAGTTGCTTTTGATTCATGGTAACCCTCTGTACAACAGTTTTGAACCTTACTGTATGCTGAGCCAATCTCATTGTCTTTGACACTCCTACCCCCATGACCCCAGTTACTGAGTCAATTCATCTCATCCAGGGTCTTCCTCTCTTGCGCTGTCCCTCAACCCTTCCAAGCATGACATCCATCTCCAAGGACAGGTGGTCCCTCCTTACAACATGCTCAAAGTATGTCACATGGAGCTTCAGAATCCTTGCCTCCAAGGAGCAGTCTGGCTTCACACTCTCTAGGACAAACCTGTTTGTTCTATTAGCAGTTCATAGTATATTCAGTACTATTCTCCAGCACCACAGCTCAAAGGCATCATTTTTTTGTCTTTCATCCTTAGTCATTGTCCAGCTTTCTGATGCATAGCATGCAATTGGTCCAGTACCCTGGAAAGGTCCCTGACAGCAAATTTTCCTATTGCAATTTGTCTTTAGATTTCCTGGCTGCTGGTCCCAAGAGGGGTGAGGCAAGAGTATCAAGCAAGTTGAAGCTGTTAACAGTCTCAATCTCTTCATTGTCTGTCATGATTCTGCCAATGATCAAAGCTGTCAATAATTCCATTTTGACTTGAATCCAAAATCAAGATCCTTGGTTGCAACAGTCAAGAAATTAAGCAGCAATCAAGCATTGCATTAGAGAAATCTACTATCAAGAAGCAAAGTTTAAAGAGCAAGGGTGTCCGTTTACAGACTGAGGTGTGTCTGTTGCAAGTCATAGTCTTTATAATTGCTTCCTCTGTATCGGAAAGTCAGACAAAGAATAAGAATGACAGAAGACGTGATGCCTTTGAATTGAAGCATTGGTGAAGAGTGCTGAGCATATCGTGGACTGCCAAAAAAAAACATTAAGTCTGTCTTAGAGGAGGTACAACCAGGCTGCTTCTTAGAAGCAAGGATGATAAAACTTCATCTCACTAACTTTAGGCATATTTTCAGGAAGAGATAATCTTTAGAAAGATATCCTTCTGGGAACGGTAAAGGGTCATTGAAAGAGAAACTTACAAAGAAATAGACTGACACAGTAACCACCATAATGGGCTTGAAGATGTAAGACTGTGAGAATGGTGTAGAAAAAGACAAGGTTCAGATACTGTTCCTGGGGTCTCATCTCTATGATTTATAGTCAATTTGGCAGCTCTGAACAACAACAACATAATTGAGAAGATTCTATGTAACTTTGGCCACATAAATGCATTTCAAAGAGCTAATGCATACACATTAGAGCTAAAAGTCTGGTGGCTCGGGGCAAGAAGCTGCACCACGATCCAGAAGGCACACAGTTCGAGTCCATCAGTTGCTCCATGGAAGAAGGATGGGCAATCTCTTCTTGTGTGATTAATGGCCTTCAAAAACCCGCGGGAAGGACAGCTATATTTCAGTCCTGACTCCATGGTGCACAAAGACAACCATGCTAATATAAGTTATAATGTAACTTTTGCTTGCAAGATGCCTTTTTCTTTACCACAGGCAAAGATAAAAAGGATCTAGAAGAGTCCCTTTGCCTCACCAATAACTGTAGAAGCAGTATTGCCCAGGAGGCAAACTGGAAATAGTGGTATGCGGTTGAATGTTCACCAGACTTTCTTAAGAAGTCCATTTAAATGTGCAGGCAATGAAAATGCAAGGCAGTGTAATAGAGGGGCTGGGGCTTGAGGCAATGAGCTTTGGAGTTCAGAAGTAAGAGGTTTCACATGCACACACAATCCACTCTCCCCATTCTTTCCAGATTTCTTCCTCTTATCCCACAAACTCCAGAAAGATGACCATCCTCTTATATCTCTAATGCAGCCATCACACAAGCCTTCCTTTCTCTCATGCCTTGTTTTTCTCTCTCCTCACTCTAAGATCTCAACCTCCCCTGTTATCGCCATATCCTCTCTTTTGACAATGGTTGCTTTGATTTAAACTGGGGTGCCATTTCAATGACTTCCTATGTTGGTTCTGATGTAAGTTAAATATCTAGACTTTTCTAAAATGTTTACACTATGATAAAATTTTATTATCATTGCCTTTGTAAGAGCAACCTTTATTCTTCCTTAGGAATTGAAAACATTACATGTACATTTCCAGACACGTTTTAGCATATACCTTTAACAAAGACATTGAGCTAGAAGGGAAGACAATGCACATTTATTAACAATAAATGGTTAACAGGAATTATTATGCACTGTATTGTTGTGTGCCATTGAGTTAGAACTGACCTAAACTCCCAGTGTGTTTTCAGAGGCTGTAAATCTCCTAGGAAGACAGTGCCATGGAGCAGCTGGCAGATTCGAGCTGCGTGCCTTTGGTTTTACAGTGAAGCTTCTTACCACTAGGTCACCAGAGTTCTCTATAACGTATTATCTCATTAACCAATGGTAATTAATGCTACAAAACAAAATGTCAATGAATGGATGAAAAATCAATATGATTTTTCAATATGATCTTCACTCAAATAATTTTAAAAAAAAACAATGTAAGCTTGAAAATTTACTTTGACAATGAGGAAAAGTTGACTATCATTGGCATTTTGTCAGTTTTAGAAAGAGCTCCACTTATGAAAGGTCCTGGATCATTTGGATTATGTCCCTAGGAATGAGGATAGCATTTATAGTCAGAAATTAGTGACCGTTTTCTGTATGGACCTCCCCCCCCTCATGTATTTTATGGTAATAGCTCATGCTTCTAAATAACTATATCGATGTAGCAAAGTGACCAGTGTTGGGGTCCATGCTTTTTAAACATTTGAATCTCCTGATTCAGCTTAGAAAACTACATCTACTTGGCAGTGTTGGGGACAATAAATGATGGAATTGAACATCTGCAACAAATGAACAGCTGTGAACCATAACATCGGCAAATTAAATCCTGCTATACTATATATGCTCCATATTACTAACAATAAAACATAAAAAAATAAAACATATCCCTAATAGAGGGACAGTCATTATGTATAATCCATCTTAACTCAATATGTCTTAAATTGACACTGCACTGCCAACCTGCTACTCTTGTCCATCTACTTGGCAAACCAGTAAGCCTCATTAAATTCAATCTGTTATCTACAGCAAGATTTCAACTCTCCAGCCAAAACTGTCTAGAGAAATACGTTGGAAGTCCGGTTGAGGTCTCTAAACTTGTGCCATAAAGTCTAGGTGGACTTTTTATGTATTCATGGTAATCTCCCCCTCTTTTGGATGACTTTTCCATGCCTTCTTTTGTCTCCTCAAATTTGCAATCCCTTTTCCATCATCTATCTCATCTGTATTGCCAACTGGCTTTGTTTCCAACTTCACACATATGCATAAAATCAAAAGGGATACAATCTGAAAACCAATGGATACCAAACTTTCAAGTAAGCCAGTATAAAAATTAAAAACAAAAAGAGAGAGCGACAACTGCCAGAACCCCTTCACTACAATCGCCACTTTGCACACACAGACTCTCATTTTATCTGTTTCCACTATAAACTTTCTATGCTACTGTTAGAGCTGGGGGTGTGGGATAGGGAAGCAGTGAAATTTCAGTGGTAAATCTCTCCCCTGTTCCATGAAGGATATCAAGGTCTGAGTCCAGGCCAGTGTACCCGTGGAGTAGGCACTAGTCTTATTCTAGGGGAGACTGTGCATTGCTATGATATTGAGGAGTTTCATGGGACCATCTAGATGAAGTCAGCCTAGGAAGTAAAGCCTGGTTGACCTGCAATGACCACAGTCACTCAGTGAAAGCTGTAAGGATCACGTCAGTCTGATTCGCTTGTGATTGAGGTTGACTCTATGGTGGTTACAACACTATAGCCAAAAAACTCCACTTATTTGCAAATCATGTCTCTGTCAGCTACTCAAAATATGATGATGGCAATCATCAAACCCCCTTGTCATTCCAAGCAGCAAATAAATTCAATGATAACACCTCCAATTTAAAATTAATTGTCTGTACCCTATTTATCCCACCAGTTGCTAAATGCTGTCAATTGGCTCTGACTCATGGTGACTATGGACAAAGGAGCAAAACATTCCCTAGTTCTGTGACGCATGCTCAACCTTCTTCCTATTTATAATTGCAGCCACTGTCATCATTCACTTCACTGAGGGTCTCCTTTTTTTTTTTAGATTTTTTATTTTACCTAGTATGATGCCTTTCTTAATGGATTGGTTAATGAGTCTTAACACTAATCCTGACATTATATTCTTCTTCAAATAGTCCAGTTCTTTCTTGTTTGTAAACCACACAGTAGCCCCTTGTTTTGCTTGTATGACAGCCTTTACTCTGTTCAGTTTCTGCATGAGCAGAATTAAGCGTTGCCCAATTCCCATTTTTTGCCATGTTATCTATACCAGAAAACATCTCAAGTTTGGTTCCCACTTGCAGGAAAGCTATCAAAAGAGTTATTGGTAATTTCTGGGCATTATTCTTGCTCCCCTCCATTCTCCGTTAAACTCACTCCAATGAAACTATTGTTGCAGCCAACAAATCCCAACTGTTCTTCTCAAAAGCACTAATGACCCACATAGTACTGAATCCAAGATTTAATCCTGTCTGTCTCACTGGTCTATGTGCAGTATTTAATCCAATAGATAACTCCTTCCTTTCTAAAATAATTTCTTGAAGCTTCCAACATGCCAACCTCAGTTTGCCTCCTGTCTCTCTGCTTATTCCCTTTAAGTCTCCTATGCTGACTATTCTTTTCTTGTTCCTCATAATACTAGGATACCTCAGCACTTAGGCCTTCAAACTCTTCTCTAACTATTTTCAGTTATCATAGCTCTCATCTAATTTATTCCTTTAAATGCCAACATATGCCAAAGTTCTATCTCTAGCCCAGATGATTTTCTTAAACTATCACATCTGAGTATAGCATCCCACTCAATATCTCCTTTGGAATTTCTTATAATTTCAACATCTTCAAAATGGAACTTCTAATCTCCCTCTATCAATGTCTTCTACAACTGCAGTATCATAATTAATTCCTCCATCTAGTTTCAATGGCTGAAATCCGTAACACCATTATAGACTTTACATACCCCAAAGCCACTCTGTGGGTTCCATGTATATCATACTCAAACTTGTTGCTGCTGAGTCGGACTCTACTTGTAACTGACCCTCTAGTGGGAGGTCTTCGGGGACTGTGAATCACACTGGAGAAGACTGGCCTTCTTTCAGCTGCCATGCCACTGGTGGATTGTGTGTGTGTGTGTTTGTATGTGTGAATATGTGCTCAAAAGTTATAGGCAGGGATGAAATCACAGGGCTGCACAGTTTGGTGGGTGGAGGAAGGGGTAAAGCAAATGGGAAGGACTCAGGGAAAAAGACAGAGTAATGATGGGCAAAATCCAATGGTGATTGATTTTATGAAACAGAATGCATGAGAATGAATGTATGAAACAAAATGTGACTTAAGAATAGTGTGAAACACAATGCATATAAATTTGTAAGCAAACCAATTAAAAAAATGTAAAATGGAATGTATATGAATGACTGTATGAACTACAACATAAATGAAAGATTATATATAACACAATATATAAGAATGAAACACAATGTAAAGGAGTAATTATATGAAAACCAATAAAATATTTTAAAAAATTACAAGTTTGCATTACTTCTACCGCCAACAGTGAAATAAGTCACCATTATATCTTACCTAGATCATTTCAATGTTGTGAAATTATGTCCCAGGTTGTGTCTCTCTCCACTACTTCCTAGTCTACATGTTGTGATATGCCATCAAGTCAGAATTAACCTATAGCGGACACCCCAGTGGTTTTCAGAGACTGTAACTGCGAGGGGAATTAACTGTGTGCTTATCTCTCCCATGGAGTAGCCAGTGAATCGGGAAGCTTCTTACACCTAGTCTCTATGGTGCTCAAATAATTTTATTAAACTGGGATCCTCTCCTCCCTTAAATCCCTGCTTGAAACCTTGCACTAATTTGATTCCCTATTATCAAAGCCAGTGTTCCTTCAATAGCTTGTACAGCCAGGTCTGACCTGATTGTCATTCACAGCTCTGTGCTGGTTCTCCGTCAGCTCCCAAGGTATTTCCCAAATATGTCATACATTTTTGAGACTTCAGGCCTTTGCATTCACTGCTCCTCCTGACTAAAATGTTTTTGCTCCAGATATCGAATGATTGGATTCCCCATTTCTTCAATTTTTACTTTTAAATGTCCCTTTTGTAATGAGACCATTCCACTTAAGACTACTGTCTGACTTCTTGTCCTATAACATGTTCTACTTTATTTTCCCCCCACAATACTATATAGCTTTTCACATTGTCCACAGTAAGCTTGAGCTCTAGTGGCTTAGTGGTATGGAGTTACCTTGCCAACTCAAAGGCAAGCAGTTTGAATCCACCCCTCTGCTCCACAATAGAAAGATAGGCAATCTTAGAATATGTGGGTGTTCTAAGGAAATTAATGATTTAAGATCTTGAATATATTATTCTGACCACCTAAACCTGTTTTCTGTCTAAAATGAAGCTAGAAATATCAATTTTGAATGATTTCTATATGCAAGAAATACATGAAAATAGTTGTGAAAAAATATAAATTATTACAGTAACACAATATAATATGTTAAGGACTGTCCTAGGAATTCATTCAGAGCCGAGTCTAGTACAATTTAAGAAGTGCAGCAAATCTATCCGGGTCTATTATATGTAAACTCATTGTGATCAAGTTGGAATCAATCATAGCTGCCCTTCTAGCAGGTTTTCCGAGGCTGTTAATTATATGAAAGGAGATTGCTCATCTTTCTCCCATGGAGCCACTTCCGACTTCAAACTCCCAAAGAAGCATTGTCTTTGGGTTAGCAGCACCTGTGCACCACACCACAAGAGCTCCATATCCAGGGCTACAGGCTTTCTCAACAATGGCCTGAGAGTGCACTACACAGAGACAAGGAAGGCTTTGCAAGCCTTCCTTTTACAAACTCAGTTACCTTGGAGAAATCCTGAGGGGAGGAGAGGACCTATCTTCTTGGCCAATCTTGGCGTGCTTATGCACATTCAGCTGGCTCTGCCTTTCATGACTGGCTGCCAACCAGAAAAAGTGGGAGAAGATCTCCTGGCACCAAGGTGTCTCCAGGGCTGAGAGAACCAGGAGTGTGGTTCAGACACAGAAGGAAGGCAGATACCTGGGAAACAAGATAAGAGCAGAGCAGGTTAAAGAACAGGAAGGAGGAAAACACCAAAGTCCACCACACTTATTTAGAATCACCATCAGCGTTGCTCTTTCATAATTTCAAACCAGTGAGGGAAGTCATCATGGGCAGTGTGAGAAATCTCCCCAGATTAAACATTTGGAAAGTGTAATAGCCCACTGCAGAGAAAACTAAGGTTTAGAATATGTTGTTGTTGTTGTTGTTGTTGTTGTTATGTGCCGTCGAGTCGTTTGTGACTCATAGCGACCCTATGTACAACACCCTAAACCATGCTCTATCCTGTGCCAATCTCTTTGCCCCTGACAAACCCATCCCGAGTACCCCAGTCACTGAATCAATCCACCTCATAGAGGTCCTTCCCCTCCTGCGCTGCCCCTCCACTCTACCAAGCTTGATGTCCCTCTCCAAAGACCTATCTCTCCTTACAACATGTCCAAAGTATGTCAGACGAAGCCCCAGAATCCTTGCCTCCAAGGAGCAGCCTGGTTTAATCCTCTCTACGATGAATCTCTTTGTTTTCTTGGCAGTCCATGGTACATTCAATACTCTTCTCCAGCACCACAGCTCAAAGGCGTCAATTCTCCTTCTATCCTCCCTAGTCATTGTCCAACTCTCTGATGCATAACAAGTGATTGCAAAAACCATGGCCTGTATCAGGCGCACCTTAGTCTCCTGAGAGACACTGTTGCTCTTGAGTATTTTGGAGAGGTCCCTAACCACAGACTTTCCCATCGCAATACGTTTTTTTATTTCCTGGCTACTGGTGCCAAGAGTGTTGGCCGTGGAGCCGAGCAAACTAAAGCTGTGAACAATCTCAATCTCTTCGCCATCTGTCCTGATGCTGCCAATTGGTCCAGTGGTGAGAATTTTTGTCTTCTTAACACTGAGCCTCAGTCCATATTGAAGGCTGCAGTCCTTGACCCTCTGCAGTAAGTGCATGAGGTCCTCCTCAGTTTCAGCGAGCAAGGTTGTGTCATCTGCATAATGCAGATTGTTGATAGAACTTCCACCAATCCTAACGCCACACCTCTCCTCATATAGACAACGGAATTCCACTGAGACCTAGAAATAAGAATCAGCACAGACATATCTTGGGTACAAACTGCTCCTTTTGCATTTTTTCCCTGCTTTCTCATTCACAGTCATTCCGCCCTTCCCACTGGCATTTCTGTATGGAAAGTTTAAAAACAAAAACAAAACAAACAAACAAAAAAATCAATCACTGCCATGAAGTTGATTTCAAGTCACAGAGCTCTTGTAGGAAAGAGTAGAACTGTCCCATCAGGCATCCAGGACTATAAATTTAAGCAGACGTGCAGTGCCACAACTTCCATACATCAAGACGCAAGTAGGTTTGAATCACCAACTTTTCAGTTAGCAGCTCAATCCTTACTTCTCTTTGCCACCAGGGCACAGACCCACAGAAAAAGCATGAAAGAAAAAAAAATGCACTGTAATTCCTAGTGCAAACACTAATAACTGAACGCAAAAACATAAGGTAAAAACACTGCATTTATATACTGTGTCTATTTAACATGAAAGAAGAAAAATAGAAGATAAAAAACAAAATAAGATAAAAAATAAGTGCTAAATGATAAGTATCTACCTTCACAGTGATTATATTAAATTGTCTAAACATTCTAGTCAAAATATACAGCTGGAGAGAATGGATAATGTCATTAAAAAAGATACATATTAGATTTGAAGTTACTAGTACTTTGGACATGTTGTGAGGAGAGACCGGTCCTTAGAGAGGGACATCATGATTGGGAGGATGGAGGGACAGCGCAGGAGAGGAAGGCCCTCTATTAGGTGGATTGATTCAGTGACTGGGATAATTGGGATGGGAGTGTCAGAGACAGTGCGATTGGCACAGGACAGAGCGGAGTTTAGGGCTGTTGTACATAGGGTCGCTATGAGTCACAGGTGACTCGATGGCACATAACAACAACAACAACAACAGTATGTTAAAGGTAAAAATGATGAAAAAAGATATGCCACACAAATTCCACCCCAAAAAGATCCAAAGTAGTTATATTAGCAGTTGTTGTTGTTGTTGTTGTTATGTGCCACTGAGTTACCTGTGACTCATAGCGACCCTATGTATAACAGCCCTAAACTCTGCTCTACCCTGTGCCAACTTTATTTTCTCTGATACACCTACCCCCATTACACCAGTCACTGAATCAATCCACCTCATTGAAGGTCTTCCTTTTCCTGCGCTGTCCCTCCACCTTCCCAAGAATGACATCCCTCTCCAAGGACTGCTCTGTCCTTAAAATATGTCCTAAGTATGTCAGACGAAGCTTCAGAATCCTTGCCTCCAAGGAGCAGCCTGGTTTAACACTCTCCCAGCTGAACCTGTTCATTTTTTTGGCAGTTATAGAACAAAAGTTGCTATTGAAGGGATCAGGGAGGACAGTTTATTACAATAAAAAATTGAACTGATCAGAAAGATAAATATATATGTACCTAAGTTTGGAGCCCCAAAATACATGAAAACTAGAACAGAAAATTGAGGGGGAAATCAACAATTCAACAAAAACAGCTGGAAATTTCAAATACTCAGTAATGGATAGAAGAAACAGGCAGAAGATTACTTCCCTTCCCTTCCAGAAACCTATTGTCAAGGTATAGGCTGGTGTAACCCTTACTTATTCACACTTTCTAAGTGCTGTTTTAGAAAAACAAAGACCTTTTTGATTTCTTGGGAAATCCCAAGGGCTATTTTCCATAAACTACAAGCAAAGGCCAAAGCAAGTTCTTTGTGCCACATAATTGAACTTTATGAAAATCAAAAATTGTTATGCTTTGAAGGATATCTACAGGGAAATTAAGAGATAATCCACAGAGTGGGATTAAGTATTTGCATATCTTGTTTACATTCAGAAAATATTCTATAATTTAACAAAAGAAAGGCAAATTAACCAAATGAAAAATGAGCAATAGGAAGAAAAATAGGCAAAGGGTTTATAGAGACTTTTTCTTTCACCAGATTCACAAAAAGGCAAAAAAGTACATGAAAAGATGCATAACATGAATAGTTAATAAGAGAAATGGAAATTAAAACTACAAGGAGATACCATTTCATATCCACGGGAAGATCAAAGAGTATATCAATATAGATTACAATCCAACATCAAGAAAATAAGTCTTCACAACTAGACTAATAGAATCATTGTAGACAGAAAAAACAACAGAAAATATCATAGATTTTATTTTACTTGGATCCACAATCAACCCTCATGATAACAGCAGTCAAGGAGTCAAAGAACGAATCACCTGTCATGGACCTCTTTATAATGCTGAAGAACAAGGATGTCAGTTTAAAGCCTAGGGTGTGCCTGATCCAAGCAAGGCATGGTATTAATTGCTTTGTATGCTTCCAGAAGTTGGACAATGAATAGAGAAGATCAAAGAAGAATTGGTGCCTCTGAACTGTGCTGTTGGCAGAGAGTATTGAATATTTCATGGACTTCCAAAAGTACAAACAAATCTATCTTGAAAGAAGAAAACCAAACTTTTTCTTAAAGGCAAGAATAGCGAAACTGCATCTCATATACTTTGTGCATATTACCAGAAGATATCAGTTCTCAGAAAAAGTCATAATGCTGGGAAAAGTAGAGGGTCATTGAAAGAGAGGGAGATTCTCACTGAGATGAACACAGTGGTTGCAACAATGGGTTTGTGTATGATGCAGACTGTGAGGATGACACAGGAGGCAAGGTTAGGGTGTCTTATGAGTTGAAGCCCAATCTATGGCACCTAACAATAACAACACAATCGTTATAATCCAAAAGAAAACAATGAAAGTTGGCAAGGATATACAGAAATTTGATTCCTTAAATACTGTCAGTGAGGATGGGGGATTTCTAGCTCCTTTAGAAAACAGGTTCACATTTTCTCAATGGATTGAGCAGCGAGTTCCCACGTGACTCAGTAATTTCATCCCTAAATACATATAAATACCCTAAAGAACCGAAAGTGTATGTCTACACACAAACCTATACATGAGAGTTCATTGCAGCCTTGTTTATAATGGTCAAAAAGTGGTACAAGCCAAATGCCCCCCATGTGATAAATGGGCAAAGAAAATGAGGCACATGCATGCAACAGAATATTATGTATTTAACAATGAAAAGGAATGACGAACTAACATATGCTCTAGCAAAGATGAACTCTGAATATATTGTGTTAAGTGAAAGAAGTCAGATTCAAAAGGTCATAGTGTTGGAATCACTATATGTAATATCTAAAAATCCATAGGAACAAGTCAATTATTAGTAGACAAGCTCAGGGGTCAAAAGATAAATAAGAATGTCTGCTAATGGGTATAATGGGGGGAAGGGAGTTCAAAATGTGAAATTAGGTAATAGTGCTGGTTACACAACTCTGGGGATATTAACTAAAATCCAGTGAATTATAGTCTTAAAATGCTGAATTACATTGATGTAAATCATATCATATTGATCAGATCTTTACCTTATTGATACAGCAGTTATAAAAAGAAGAAGCAAGCATATCAATTGAGGAGAAAAGAAATTACAATAAAATAAAGGAAATTCAGAATTTGCCAAAATCCTTTCTTGAATATATTGTTTGGTCTTCAGGAGTATGATATTACTATCTGAACACTGTTGATTTTTAGGTATCTTCAGTCAAGAAGAAAAGAATAAAATCAGCTTCATATTTCTCTCTCTCCCTCCTGCTGGGCCATTCTATTCTATTCAAAGTAGGGCATCTGAGAGCAACACATATTTAAATATGAATAGACATCCTGCTGAATAAATTCACGTGTCTTTTAAGTAGAAATATCTCTTTCCCATCGCTCTTTTGCTAAAATAATCAGCTTTTTCCACACAGAGCATGAAAGTTGACTCCTCCACAATGCTGGTGACCAGTCTGGACAAATTTGAAATGTTCAATGCCAACATTTCTCTTAGTCAATGGTCATCTGCCACTGTCCTAGAGAATGCCTTGGTCTTTGCACAGTTCTGGCCTCTCTTTTCCTTTGTCATGCTTTTCCTAACAGCATCAAGACATTCACTTAGATAGTGCAGTTCACCCTTACTCACTGTTGGTGGAAGTGTAAAATGGTGCAACCACTGTGGAAGGCAATATGGCGCTTTCTCAAAAAGTTGTAAATAGAGATACCATTCGACCCAGCAATTCCACTGCTGGGAATATACCACAAAGAGACCATAACTGACATCCAAACAGATATATGCTCACCCATGTTTATCGTGGCCTTGTTCACAATAGCAAGAAGTTGGAAACAACCTAAGTGCCCATCGACAAACAAATGGATACAGAAGCTGTGGTATATTCACACAAAGGAATACTATGCCGCATTGAAAAACGAGGAACTCATGTAATATTATTCAAAATGGGTGACCCTGGAGGACATTATGCTGAGTGAAGTATCTCAGTCACAAAATGACAAATACTGCATGGTGCCACTGTTGTAAAACAGAACTGACATAGGGGTTGAGGGTAGACTGAGAAAGATGAGTTCAATAATGTATACTGCATTGAAACAGATGAGGGGGAAAACTGTTTAAAAGAGATATGTGATTAGATATTTTTGTCATGACAGGAGTTCAAAGTGAAGGCTGCACAGTGGAGGGGAACCCAGAGGAAGGGATTATAAAACAATGAAAGAATTTTTCTTTTACTTCTCCAAGAGGGGGGAGTGTTGGAAAAGGAGAAAAGTGCAACAATGAATGAATGGAAATCCAAAGTCTCTGTAAATTTCCATTGAAATTAATAACAAAAAAATGTTTTAAAAAATTTTAAAACATTAAAAAAAAGTGCAATTCAATTGTTTGCAAATTTGTTCTCTGATTTTACTTCTCTTGGGTGAGAAGAGTAAATAGAATTATAGCTTACAGCATGAAAGAAGGTTCTCTGCTCAGATGATAGACCAGCATTAGGAGACGTTTTTAGCTGCATTATTTTAAAAAAAAAATTAGTTCTAAAACAGAGCTTGTTCCAGAACTCTGGACTTGGAGGGGTATCTCTTGTCTCCACCTGTACAGGAACAGCCTCTTTGTCACAGTAATCCACTTTCATCCAAACTATCTCAGAACCAGAGAATGAACTTGAATTTAAAATGAAACATTTTCCTGGGTTGTTAATATACTTTGAACATATTTGTTCTGGCTACCTCTGGCCACAGTGCACACTTACTCAAATGTTAACTGTTGTTGGTAGGAGAGCTCTGGTTACAAAGTTGCCTAGACTGTGAAAGGTCAGTCCTTATTCTTCTATCCCCACATATCACACTGATTTTACCTCATGGTTTTGCACAACAGCTAGAACACTTATATCTCATTTCAGCAGAAACACTTGTAGGAAATATCTATCCATTCACTCATGCACTCTTTACTAAACTCCTACCATCCACAGAGACACCGGATAAGAGAGAACAAAAAGATAAGTAAGACTCAGCCTCTTCCTAAGGAGTTCTGATTGTGTGGAAAGCCTTTATTCCCACACAATACCCTCTGAATGATTAATGTGTGTATGCTATTGTTGCCACTTAATGATCTCTTTGTCTCAAGACAGTATGCTTCTCTGATAATTTTCATTTCGATTCACAACAATATAATTTTAATAGATTCACACCTTTATAGGACCAGAGGGAACTCTGGTGGCCTAGCGTGTAGGAGCAGCTCTGCAAACCCAGAGGTAGGCATCTCCAAAACACTCAAACAAATCTCAAAACGGCTCCGAGTTAGAAAGACATGTGATTTATTCCCATGCAATTTACAACTTCTGAAAACTCACTGGAAGGTCTGCTACTGAGTCAACTTCAACTTGATTCCATACACAATAACACATGACCATACATCTATAGATATTACCTTAAGTTAGGAACAAAGGACTCAATTGTTTGGAATATCCTGACATAACCAAACTGGTGCAAAAATAGGCATTTCTACTTTGTACATCACTGTTCATCAATTTGCTGTATGGAGGTAACCTGGGTTGTTGTGATGCTGAACCTTGTGTCATTGGGGTATCAAATACCAGAATGGTTTCCTATTGTGGACAGTGTTTGGTGGAGCTCTGAATTGTAAAACATGTCTGGAAGCAGGAGTGGCATCCACTTCCTAAACCACATGACTCTGGAAACTCTATGAACTTGGAGAAACGAGGATAGCTATGAAAGGCATTGGGTCTTTTGTTCATATAGTCGCTATGAGTAGTACTCGACTCAAAGGCAATCAACAACTCGTGTGTGTGTGTGTGTGTGTGTTCTTAGCAACCATGAGCCTATATGAGCTCACAAAAGCACTGACTGGCCAGGAGAGCATAAGAAGTAGTCACTGACATAGGAGAAAGTCTAGAGTATGTGGTGTGCAGAAAGCCAAGTGAACACTGTAGCACCACTGAGCCATGCTGAGGGCTCACTTAGAGCTGTTAGTCATAAAGTGTGGTCTATCAGCAAAGCAAAGTGTTTTCAGAAGCAGAGATCGTTAGGGGGAAAGGAACGATGGTTTAAAAGTAATGAGAAGCAAGGAAAGTATCTATTCCATTCCTACAAATATTTTTCTTGAGTGATGACTATGTGACTGTCACAGATCTGACCCCAGTGATAAGCAGAGTTATTGCAAAAACACAGCTACTGCTTTTGAGCCTCATTTTACAGATGAGGAAACAGATTACAATACAATTCTTATTCAGTAGCAGATAACTGGTAAATGGCAACTCAGGCAAGTGAAATTATGAAGCGCCTGCTCTTATCCTGTATTCTATAATATCCTCTATTCAGACATATCTCTGAAGTAACTTGAAACAATTGGAGAAAGATATATCATTCATTAAATAGCAATGAGTTGGTTGGATAGACACAGGGATATGGACGTGTAAGCTAGCTTCATAGCAACACCCAAAGTAAAACTTCACCTTACTTTTTGTGAACAAAACCCAAGCCCATTGCCATTTAATCAATTCCAACCCATAATGTCCCTATAGGAATGACTAGGGTTTTCGAGGTGATAATCTTCACCAAGAATACTGCCATATCTTTACCCCATATGGTTAGCATCTGAGAGCCTAGCCACTATGCCCCCAGGTCTCCACTACTAGGTAAAAGCATGGAATGGAAAATTATTTATAACCTAATAGAGAAAAAAGAAACACACCTCAAAAGTAAAGAAGTCATAAGAAAAATATTTAACTATATACATGCCCCACTGTATTTTTAAAACAGTAAGTCTAGTAACAGTAGGTCAAATACTAGTGGATTCACTGCTTCTTCTTTCTATCCAAGAGCTTCCTATTGATTTCTAGGGGGAAGATGATAGAACAATGTTTTAAAAGTACTAATGAGAAGCACAGAGACAATTCCAGTTCTACAAATATTCTGGAGGATCTCTAGTTGCCTAGTGGGTTAGGAGTTTCATTGACAACCCAAATTCCAGCAGTTCAAATCCACCACCTGCTTTATGGGGGAAAAGGTAGGTAATTTTTTGTGGCTTATAGTTTCTGAAAACCCATGGGAGGGTCAACTATAAATCAGTTCTGAGTGTTCATATGTGTGTGTGTGTGTGTGTGTGTGTGTGTTGTATTTCTGTAAGCAAAAATTATCACAAGGAAGCAAAAAGTAAATTTAACACTAGGAGTATTTCCTTTCACCACATATTTTTAAGTATCAACATTATAAAGATGATACAATACTGCTTGCTAAAACTGAGGAGGACCTGAAGCGCTTACTGCAGAAAGTCCAGGACTGCAGCCTTCAATATGGATTGAAGCTCAACATCAAGAAAACAAAGATTCTCACCACTGACTGGGCTGACTGGCAGCATCCTGACGGATGGTGAAGAGATTGAGATTGTAAACACCGTTAGTTTACTTGGCTCCACAATCAATAGTCTTGGTACCAGCAGCCAGGAAATTAAAAGACGTATTTCTCTGTATTGAGGTAATTTTGGATTGCTGTGGCATTGGTCTGTCAAATGCCATAATGGTTACACATGGTTGACAATGTCTGGTTAACAGATTAAGACAGGCTTAAAAGCAGGAGTGGCATCCACTTCCTAAACATGCCTGTGGCAATTCTATGAATTTAGAGAAAGGAAAATAGTTACAAAACAAGGTTAAATTAAGGTCTTTTGTTTATACAATAGGTACTAGATGGCACTTAACAACAACATATAATGCCAAATCCTTGTCTCCATTTTGGACTTAAAGAGGATATACTCTATAAGATGGTGCTCTTGTTTTGGTTGAGGATCTGTGTGGAATGTCTGCTGGTTTTTTATTTAAGCCTCTTGCTTAGACTCAACAATACCCCTGAAGGACTCTCATACTTAAGCCTTTGTCTCCATTTTGGAGACCTGGTGAAGCGGCTGGACTCTGTAAAATGTAGGGTAGGTGTGGAATGTTTGGTGGGTTTTTTTTTAATTTAAGCTTCTTGTTTAAAGTCAACAAGACCTCCTAAAGGGCCACTGTATTGAAAAATTGGGTCCGAGGGATTATACTTTTAATCCCTTTGTACTATATTTTGGAGGAACATTCTTCTAAATTGTGCAGCACTCTTCTGTCAATATGCTGTACTGAGGTAACCTGGGGTTGCTGTGATGCTGAACCTTGTGCCACTGGGACCTCAAATGCCATAATGGGTTCCCATGGTTGACAGTGTTTGGTGAAGCTTCCAGTTTAAAACAGGCTTGGAAGCAGGAGTGGTATCTACTTCCTAAACCACATGCCTCTGGAAACTCTATGAACTTAGAGAAATGATAGTTATAGACAGGCCTCAGGTGTTTTATTCAGAGAGCCGCTATTAGTCATGTGGCAATCAATTACATTGCATTGGGAAAGTCAGCTGTCAGAGACCTTTTCAGAGTACTGACGAGCAATGGTGTCAGTCTGGAGACTAAGGTGTGTCTGATACAGGCCATGGTCTTCACAATCACCTGCTATGGCTCAAAGAGCTGGAAAATAACTAGGGAGGATAGAAGGAGAATTGATAACTTTGAGCTGTGGTGCTGGTGAAGAGTATTGAAAATACCATGGACTGCTAAGAGAATGAACAGTTTCTTCTTGGAGAGGGTGAAATCAGGCTACTCCTTGGAGGCAAGGATTCTGAAGCTGCATCTGACATACTTTGGACATGTTGCAAGGAGGGACCAGTCCTTGGAGAGGGATACCATGCTTGGGAGGGGGAAGGACAGAGAGCAGGAGAGAAGACCCTTGATGAGATGGATTGATTCAGTGACTGAGATATTGGGGGTAGGTGTGTCAGAGACAATAATATCGGCACAGTATAGAGCAGGGTTTAGAGCTGTTATACATATGGTCATAATGAGTCGTAGGCAACTTGACCGCATATAACAACAACAACTATTGGTTAAATAATAATGGTTAATTTTGTTCGTTTGTTTTGCTTGGACAATTGGTTAAATGTTTGACCATCAGTCAAAATATTGGAAGTTCACCCCTACTCAGAGGTATCCCAAGAGACAGGTCTGGTGAGCTGCATCTAACATGTCACAACTTTGAAAGCCCTACAGAGCAGCTCTGCTCTGCACAGATGGAATCTAATGGGTTGAAATCAACTGGAGGACAAAAATCAGCAACCCCTAATTTAAGAAGAAAAAGCAGTAGAAAATACCTCAATTAGAAAAACAGCACATTAAATGATCACCAAGTAGTTCACAAAATGAGAGACACTAATAGACATTAAACATTAGTAAGAATGCCGAGTCTGGACTCTCCTCCATACTTCTATTCAAAGAGGGAGGTCCATCCCTTTGGGATAAAACTGTCTAATAAAGTTATCTTTATATTTTTACCTTAAAAAAAATCTCTGTAAAATGTTCATTAAAATTAACAATAAAAACATCCTATTTTGTTGTTAGGTGTAGTATGTTTTTCAAAATTATATTAACCCAAAACTCAGAATGCTGAATCTTAGGCCTAATTAAAAAATGAAGTTTAAAAAGTACTGTATTCCACCTATCAGATCAGCAATGATTAGAAATGTTAACACAAAAGATTGTTGAATGTTATCACAGAGGAGACTCCATTTAACTGTATTTGCTGTATAATATACACATTCACTAGAGCAGCTTTCTATTTGTGAAGTTATAAAATCTTTACAGAGGGAGAATATATCTTTTCCTCCCTGAGAATAGCTAGTGGATTCAAACTGTCAATCTTTCGGTTAGCAGCCCAACATATAACACATTATACCACCAGAGCTCTTTTTATTTTACAAAAATGGATAGCATATTGGAGAGTGATTCGGATTTAGAACCAAAAAAGGCACTTTTGATCCAAATATATCAACTTAAATTATTTTCCATATATGTTGCTTTTATTTACTATCAAGTTGCTTGCAATTCACAGTGACTCTGTGTACAACATCTCTGAAGCTTGCTCTATCCTGAGCCAATCTTATCATCTCTGACACACTTAACCCTCATTACCCAGTCACTAAGTCAATCCACCTCATTTAGTCTTCCTCTTGATCTGTCCCTCCACCCTTCCAAGGATAATGTCCTTCTCGAAGGACTGGTCCCTTTTTACAACATGCCCAAAGTATGTCAGGTGGAGCTTCAGAATCCTTGTCTCCAAGGAGGAGCCTGGTTTCACCCTCTCTAGGACAAAACTGTTCTCCTAGCAGTCTATGGTATATTCAATACTCTTTCCAGGCACCACAACTCAAAGCCATCACTTCTCTTCTATTATCCATAGTCATTGTCCAGCTCTCTGCTGCATAGCAAGTGATTCGTAAGACCATGGTTTGTTTCAGGCACACCTTAGTCTCTAAATTGACATCATTGCTCTTCAGTACTCTGGAGAAGTCCCTGAAAGCTGATTTTCCCAATGCAATTAGTCTTTGATTTCCTGGCTGCTGGTAATAAGAGTGTTGTTGACTGAGGAGCAAAGCATATTAAAGCTGTTAACAATCTCAGTCTCTTCACCATCTTTCATGATGCTGCCACTTGGTCCAGTGGTGAGAATCTTTGTTTTCTTGATATTGAACTTCAATCCATATTGAAGGCTGCAATACTCGATCTTCTGCAGTATATGCCATAGGTCCGCCTCAGTTTCAGCAAGCAGGGTTGTGTCATCTGCAAAATGCAGGTTGTTGATCAATCCTGCATCAATCCTGATGCCACATTACTCCTCAAGAGCCCAGCCCCCCAGATTATCTGTTCTGCATATACATTGAACAGATATGGAGATAGGACACATCTCTGGTGTACATTGTTCATGATTTTGTTTGTCATGAAGTGTTTCCTTGCTCTGTTCTGACGATTGCCTCCTGGTCCAAGAACAGGTTTCACCTAAGCTCAATCAATCAGAAATACTCATAGATAACCCTTCAGTGGGTTTTCAGAAGCTATTAATCACATAAAGGAGATTATGTTTTTTCCCACAGAATAGCTGGTGAATTCAAAATGCCTGTCTTTGGGTTGGCAGTGCAACTCCTTACTAGCAAACTACCAGAGTTCCCAAGATGGATATAGTTATAAGACACTTGCAAAAATGTTCCATATCTGTGTTAAATAGTCTCCAGTAGCATTCACTATAAAAGTAAAATCTGAAAGACAACAAAAAAAAAGTTGACCAATAGGACTCAAGTCAAATAAATAATACACTATAGCCAGCTATAACAACAACAACCTAAAGAGAGCTCTGTTGGCCTAATGGATAGAAAGATATGCTACCAAGTCAAAAGAGATAGATTTTAATCTGTGGCACTCAGGCCTGGTTTTATTTGTTTTTGGTCAAACATTGTTCTAGGTGGCATAGCACGGGTCTATCCATTTGCCATACAGAGGTAACTCATGGCTGCTGTGATGCTGAACACTGTGACACTGATGTGTCAAATGTGATAATGGTTACCCATGGTGGACAGTGTTTGGTGAAGCTCCCTGATTAAAACAAGCTGGGGGCGAGCTCTGGTGGCCTAGTGGCAGGAAACTGCACTGCAATCCCAGAGGTGCATGGTTCAAATCCACCAGATGCTCTGCTGAAGAAGGAGGAACAATCACCTCCTGTACCAGTCAGATCCAATTTGACGGTACACACATAAAAAGAATAAATAAGTAAATAAAAATTATAAGAAAAAATAAAAAACAAACAAGCTTGGAAGCAGAAGGGACATCCACTTCTGGAACAGCTTGCCTCCAGAAACTCTATGAACATGGAGAAACAACAAAAGTTATACAAATGTTCAGGTCTTTCATTCATAGGGCCACTATAGTCGTCTACGACTCGATGGCATCTAACAACAACAACATAGCCAACCATCTCTCTCTCACTGTCATCTAGTTTGTTCCAACTCATAACAAATCTTCCACTAGGTCTCAAAGACTGCAGATCATATGGGAGGAGACAGTCCATTTTCCTCCCTCGGAGTGGCTGCTATATTTGAAATGTCAGAGAAGCTCAGTCTTTGGGTAAATCCATTGGACAACTCCCTTTAGACTATGACACCAGAGGTCTTTTGTATGTTGTTGCTGTGTACCATCAAGTTGGAACTAACTTATAGCTGACCCTCTGGTGGATTTCCAGAGGAAGTAATCACACAGGAGGAGACTATCTATCCTCCCATGTAGCAGCTGATGGGATTTGAACTGTGTGCCTTCAGCATGGCAGCACAGTTTCTTGCAACTTGACCACCAGAGCTATGATACCAGAGGTCTCTTGTATAGCTATTAAAAAAAATCCTCAAATTAACTGTTCTGGAATCTGAACTGACTCATGGCTGACCATTTTTGGAAGCTATAAATCATATGGATATACCCATAAAAGTAAAAAAAAATGAGATTGAACTATATGTTTGGTATGGAACGATATCTAAGATGTATTAGCAAGTGAAGAGAAGACAGAGGAGATCCAGGGACCGTAGAAGGTAGCCTTCTTCAGGTCATTATAATTGCCTTTATAGACTACTAATTCTCTTGCTTTGAAACCAGAAGAAAGGTATGGTTAAATGATAAAAAGAAGAAAAATTTTGGAGTAGAATCTCAAATTCTCAGGGTAAACCAGTTTTACCTGGATACAGAGAACTTGCAAATCTATTGCTTGGAAATAACTATTAAGACTGGAACTAAACTATCCAGAAAGTAACTAAAACAATAGCTTAATTTAAAAAAAATTGTTTTGCGTTAAGCATTACTATCCTTTAAAAATGCCCTCGTGGTAATAAGCTGTGCTGCAGTCATGAAGCACACGCTTCAATTCCCCCAGGTGCTCCGTGGGATGTGTCCTGTCTCCATACCTTTTCAACCTGTATGCAGAGCAGATTATCCGAGAGGCTGGGCTCTATGAGGAGACGCGTGGCATTAGGATTGGTGGAGGATCTATCAACAATCTGCATTATGCGGATGACATAACCTTGCTTGCTGAAACTGAGGAGGACCTGAAGCACTTGCTGCATAGGGTCAAGGACTGCAGCCTTCAGCATGGACTGAGGCTCAATGTCAAGAAGACAAAGATTCTCACCACTGGACCAATTGGTAGCATCAGGATGGATGGCGAAGAGATTGAGATTGTTCACAGCTTCAGTTTGCTCGGCTCCACAGTCAACACTCTTGGCACCAGCAGCCAGGAAATAAAAAAACATATTGCGATGGGAAAGTCTGCTGTTAGGGACCTCTCTAAAGTACTCAAGAGCAACGGTGTCTCTTTGGAGACCAAGGTGCACCTGATACAGGCCATGGTCTTTGCAATCACTTGTTATGCATCAGAGAGCTGGACAATGACTAGGCAGGACAGAAGGAGAATTGACGCCTTTGAGCTGTGGTGCTGCAGAAGAGTATTGAATGTACCACGGACTGCCAAGAAAAAAAACAGATTCATCCTAGAGAGGGTTAAACCAGGCTACTCCTTGGAGGCAAAGATTCTGGGGCTTCGTCTGACATACTTTGGACATGTTGCAAGGAGAGACAGGTCTTTGGAGAGGGACATCATGCTGGGTAGAGTAGAGGGACAGCGCAGGAGGGGAAGGCCCTCTATGAGGTGATTGATTCTGTGCCTGGGGTAATCGGGATGGGTGTGTCGGAGACGGTGCGATTGGCGCAGGATAGAGCAGGGGTTTTAGGGCTGTTATACATGGGGTCGCTATGAGTCGCAAATGACTCGACGGCACATAACAACAACAATAATCCGTGGGAGAAAGATGGACAATCTCCTCCTGTGCAGTTAACTGCCTCTGTGAACCCTCTGGAGGGTCGGTATGGCTCAGTTCCGGTTCCATGGTACATAACAATACAACACTTTTAAAGGGAGCTCCAGTAGCCCATGGTAAGGAGCTGCACTGCCAACCTGAATGCACACTGCTACAGTCCCACAGCTGCTCCGGGGAAGGCAGCCGGGCAATCTCCTCCTGTGTGATCTACTGTCTCTGAAAATGCACTGGAGGGACAGCTATGAGCTTGTTCCAACTCTTATGATACATAACAACAATACTTTTAAAGGATTTATCTATGTCAGATTAAAATAGCAATAGTAACTCTAAACACAAATGAGAGCTTTAAAGGACAGACAGTATAACAACAATACGGCAAATAAGCTATTAGTATGACAGAGATAGTGAGAATGATGATACAAGGAAAAGTATGCAACATGAAAAACTCTTAAATGGATATAAGTTTTATTTTGCTGATTTTGTTCACCATAAAAACACATATTAACAAATTTAAAAAACAAAACAATTTCCATAGTGGAATTCTATTGTGAATACAAATTAAGTTACACACTCATATAAACATCCAGTTTTTCTAGAAAGCAGAACAAAAAACACCTGTTATTAGTAACTTGTAGCTTAAAGGAATTTCCCTCATTTTATTTTTTGTATGCTTTTTAATACTCAGAATTTATAATTTAAAATTATAGTAGTAGATCTTACCTGTGAGATACTTCTCACCCTAGCAATAACAACAAAGTTCAACAGGGCAGAAAACAATAAATGCTGGAAAGGTCATGAAAACTCTTATTCACTCTTGGTGGGAATGTAAAATGGTACAAGCCCTGTGGAAGATGGTCCAACATGTTCTCAAAAGTTGAAAACAGAAGTACCTTTTGACTCAGCAATTCCGCTACTGGGAATATACCCTTAAAGTAACCAGAGCTGTGATTCAAACAGATGTATGAACACCCACGTTTACTGCTATGTTAGTCACAATAGCAAAGAGATAGAAGCAACTCAGATGCCAATCAGCAAACAAATGGATAGAAAAGCTACAATACATTTACACAATGGGATGTTATGCAGCAGTGAAAAGCAATGAACTTGTAAAACATTAGAAAACAAGGGTGACCCTGGAGGACATTATGCTGAGTGAAATATCTCAGTCACAAAAGGGCAAATACTGAATAACACCACTGTTATAAAGTAAGACTGACATGGAGAGTTGGGAGAGAATAGGAGAAGGATAGATATTGAGCACTGTATTGGAACAGAGGAGGAGAAGAATGTTCTGAAAGGAATATATGAGTAGGTATTATACATATGACAACAATCTGGAACAAGAGGTGCATTGCAGAGTAGGCTGTGGGAGAGGGTAAAGACAGGGAGGAAAGAAAATGTCCAACAGTGACTGGATAACCATTAAGAATAAGAATAGTACATACTAAAATTCAAGCTGGTAGGAACCCACAGCTCCTTTCTATTGGGTTTTCAGAGCTATAAATCACAATGGAAGGAGACTGTTCAGCTTCTCTCACAGCAGCTGCTAGGTTTGAACCATCAGAGATACTCCTCCTTTTTGTTAGCATAATAATATCTTAATCAGACCTAGCAAGATACTTCCACAATGAGATAAAAGAATTCTTTTCTATTTACTCAAAAACTCATCTATCATAGTTCCAGTGTATTGCAATCTTAGAACTTAGAATTCTAGAAACAAAACTTCATTCCCTTGAATTCCAGGCTCACTAAAACGAAACCTTAGAGCCAGGTCTGCTCTGATAATCCAGAGGCTTCAGCTAGAGAAGTCCCTTCATGTTACAGTCCATCTTCTTCTCTCCATAATGGTGGGTGTTTTAGACAGTGTGCCAGCTAGTTATCAAGCACAAATTACAAGAGCAAAGAATCTCCTACTGGCCCATAAAGCCTTGCATTCACGTACACACAAAAGAGATCCAAAGGTCATCCTGCTATCTGGCCCCCTCCCAACCTCTCAATTCCCAAGTCAAAAAGTATTTTCAATCACTACTGAATTTGCAAATTAATGTTTCAAAAAGCGTTATATCGCTTTATGTATTTAAGCTTATGCAGCGAAGTATAAATGCAGAGCTTCACATGTGTGATTTCTTTGAGTTGAATATGAATAGCAGTCTTGTCCAGATGCAATAAAGCATATTCTGTTTACAAGCATTGTATACTAATAGTCTTGTCCACTGGGAAACAGGGCCCCACAGTCATCCCTTCAGAGTGGCCTTGTAGTTAGTCATTTCACATTTATCTGCGCTGAAGGAAAAGGAAAACAAACATGTTCTTCAGCAGGAGATCTATCTGTCAAATTATAACTATCAAACACACTCATAGGCTCAATGGCTATGAACTAATTATTTTTTTTTAAATCTCTCACTAAACAGCCCTTGGGTAATTCTACCACCATTCTTAATTCTAAGAAAAATCACTTCTAAAATTAAGCTGGTTCCAAGCTCTGAACCTTCTTACAAAGAACCAATTGATTTGGCTGAGGGGATATTGAAGAGGGAACAAAAGAAGAAGCTTGTTATGGTGAAGACAAACTCGTTACCACAGGAAATAGTTTATTTAGAATGCTGAGATGAAACACACACTTAGAAAACATTTCTTTTGTCTACATATTTTTAAAAAAAGTAGTAAGGTAGATTCATTCATGCATGCTGAAAACCAAGTATCTTCTAAAGAAAGGAGAAAAAGCAATCTCTTGTATATAGTGTATTCTTTTCATAAATTTCAAAAATTGTCAGAGGGGACAGCCAGGAGAAATATTTGGAAGAAACTAGAAGTAGCAAATGTCTCTGGCTGTTGTTATTCTGTAGTTGAGTTGGAACCAACCCATAGATGACCCTCCAGCAGGTTTTCAGAGGCAGTAAATTGTGCAGAAGGAGATTGTCCTTCCTCCTTCCATGAAACAGCTGGTGGATTCAAACCTTGTGACTTAGGAATTGCCTGGCAGCTCCTTACCAGTCAGCCATCTGACTTTCTATATTGTTTTTATATCTCAAAAAGTATTAGATTGGGGCAGCCAGTAGAAAGATTTGGAAGCAACTAGTAGTAGTAGATGCCTCTGGCCAGCAAAATTGAAATTCTAAGGCAAGAAAAGTAAGTGATTTGCATTATAGGCTTATATAATATTTATTTTTTAACCATTTAATGTCTTCCATTTTTAAAAATTTAAATGAGCTTCATGCTATATGAAATTAATTATTTTTAAAGGAAGCAATTCAGATGTATTTAGTGTATTCACAATGTAATATATCCATCAACTCTAGCTTATTTCCAAAACATTTTAATCATCCCTAAATAAAGTTTCCTATCCAACAGAATGTGAAAATTATCAAACAGTATCTAATATTACACACAAGCAAAATTCTGCTAAAGATTATTCAAAAATGAATGTAACAGTATATTGACAGAGAACTACCAGAAATACAAGCTGGGTTTAGAAGAACCTGTGGCACTAGGAACACTGTAGCCAATTTCAGATGGATCTTGCCTGAAAGCAGAAAGTACCAGAGGACTATCTGTGCCTCATTGACTATGCAAAAGCATTTGACTGTGTGGATCACAACAAACTGGCTAAGTTTGAGAAGAATGAGAATCTCAGAACACCTGATTGTGCTCATGTAAAAGCTATACTTGGACCAGGAAGCAGTGGTCAGAACAGAGAAAAGAAAACACTGCATGGTTCAAAATCAGGGAATAAGTATGTCAGAGATGCAGCTTGTCTCCATGCCTTTTCAGTCTGTATGCAGAACAGATCATTTGGGAAGCTGGTCTTTAAGAGTAGGAATGTAGCATTAGGATTAGAGGAAGACTCATCAACAAACTGTGTTATGGAGATGACACAACCTTGCTTACTGAAACTGAGAAGGACCTGAAGTATTTGCAGGAGAAAGTCAAGGAATGCAGTCTTTATCAGAGAGCTGGACACTGACAAAGAATGACAGAAGAATCAATGCCTTTGAGTTGTGGTGATAGAGAATATTGAACATATCATGGATTGTCAAGAGAACAGGTTTGCCCTAGAGAAGGTGAAACCAACTTGTTCCTTGGAAGCAAGTATTCTGAAGTGCTGTCTGACATCCTTGGCCATGTTGCAAGGAGTGACCAGTCCTTGAAGAAGGGCATCATGCTTGAAAGGGTGGAGTGACAGTGCAGGAAAGGAATACCTTGGGTGAGATGAATTGTGTGTTGGAGACAATGATATTGGCTCCGGATTGAGTGGAGTTGAGAGCTAGTGTGCATAGGGTCATCATGAGTTGGAATTGACCTGAAGGCACATAACGACGACAACAACAACCAGTTTTCTCCACTACCATCTGTCTTTGGTTCTAGAATAAAACAGTTTACTTTATGATTCAATGTATTTACAAACTTTGGCTATTTCACATAAAATTGTTTTATTCATCAGTTTAAAAAATTAAAACCTTAAACCACAAACATAAGCACTTGCTGCAGAAGGTCAAGGGCTGCAGCCTTCAATATAGATTAAGGCTCAATATGAAGAAAACAAAGATTTCTTTGATTTCTCACCACTGGGCCAATTGGCAACATCAGGATGGATGGTGAAGAGATTGAGATTGTTAACAGCTTTAGTTCGCTAGGCTCCACAGTCAATACTCTTGACACCAGCAGCCAGGAAATTAAAAGACATATTGCGATGGGAAAGTCTGCTGTTAGGGACCTTGCCAAAGTACTTAAGAGCAATGGTGTCACTCTGGAGACTAAGGTGCACCTGATACACGCCATGGTCTTTGCAATCACTTGCTATGTGTCAGAGAGTTGGACAAAGACTAGGGAGGATAGAAGGAGAATTGATGCCTTTGAGCTTTGGTGTTGGAGAAGAGTCTTGAGGTTACCATGGACTGCTAAGAAAACAAACAGATTCATCCTGGAGAGGGTTAAACCAGGCTGCTACTTGGAGGCAAGAATTCTGAAGCTTCGTCTGACATTCTTTGGACATGTTCCAGGGGGGTTGCAGTAGGATGCCATGCTTGGGAGGGTGGAGGTAAAGTGCAGGAGAGGAAAACCCTTATAAGGTGGATCAATTCAGTGACTGGGTTAAATGGGGGTAAGTGTGCCAGAGACAGTGAGATTTGCACAGGATATAGCAGGGGTTAAGGCTGTTGAATTCAGGGTTTCTATGAGTCGCAGGCGACTCGATGGCACATAACAACAGCAAACCATAAAAATCTTCAGCATTATATTGCTAGTTTTGAGATTCCTGTCTCAACTCATGCCCTCTCTTCTACTACCGGGCAACACGTTCAGGCCATCAGTAATGTGAGAAAGCAGAATAATCAAAACGGATATAAAATTATGAAGATAGTTTATGTTCCAACAGGCAATTTGGAAATCATCACTCATATTCTTAAAACAAGTAAAGGCCTTAGACATAGAAAAGAACTGAAACTTCAGGGCAAACTACCAAGCAGAAATTTGGAAAGACAGGAGAAGCCATAATGTCATAGCCCAAATAGATTTCCCTTGAAGAGAACCCATGGAAGTCATATGTGGTGGTGGTTAGGTGCTGTCAAGTCAACTATGACCCATAGCAACCCTACGAACAGACAATGGACCTGAAAGGTGCCCTATCCTGTGCTATCCTCATATTCTCTCATCTACTTGAACCATTGTTACAATCACTGTGTCAATCCCTCTTGTTGAAGGTCTTCTTCTCTTTCATTGACATTCTACCTTTCCAAGTGTGATATTTTTTTTCCTGACGACTAGTGCCTCCAAACAATATGCCCAAAATATGTGAGATAAACGTTCACCATCTTCACCTTCTACACTTTCTATAAGACATATTTGGTCTTTTGGTAGTTGATGCAATATACCATTCTTCTTCAATACCACAACTCAAAGGGATTGGTTCTACATCCTTAGTCATTGTTCCATTTTCTGATGGATAGCAAGTAAGTGAAAGATGATGGCTTGGGTCAGGTGCACCTTAGTTTTGAACTAACATCTTTGCTCTCTAGCATTTTGGAGAGAAATTTTGACAGCAGATTTTCCCAATTTAACGTGTCTTTTGATTTCTTGATTACTGGTACCAAAGATACTGATTGTTGATCCAAGTAATATGAATTGCTAAAATCTTTTGGTTTTGTGTATTATTGTAGGAACGAACCCACAGTTGACCCTCCAGCAGTTTTTAACATGCAGTAAATTGCACAGGAATTGACTATCCATCTTTATCCATATGTGATAGGGACACTAATATGGCAATTTTGATGAATTTCTGGAACCTGAATATGAATGAGCTTGAGAGAAAGAAACTCCCAAGGGTCACAGTCTTTTTGGAAGCCCATACTTTTATAGTTCTTTTTCTCAACCACATCCTCTCAATAAAGAAGAAAATAAGAAAAATAAGAAACGATCCTCTCCTGGCTCTGATCTCTTTAATGTACTTTTCAAAAAATTTATTATATTTGTTTTGCTCACTTCTCATCTCTGTTAACCCCCTAATATTGATTCCTCAGTCAATGTGTCTTTGCTGTTAGTTGTTGGTTTTTGTTTTGGTTTTTTTAACTAGCGGTCTTATATTATAGTTGCCCTTTTGTGACCGACCTATCACTCTGTATAATTTGTTCTAATATCACCCATGTTGTGTAGCATTTTGTCAGCTCTTGGTCATTTTTTTAGCGGTGTATAACTCTCCATTGCTTGTCTAAATGTAGGACTTAAAAGACAAAATATTTTTTTAAAAAAAGATAAAATATGCAATAATTATCTATGCCTTGCTTACATTACATTTTAAATATAAGTAATCAGGTTTTTAAAAAGCAGAAATAGAAAGATAAGACATAGTAAAGAGAAAAGAAAGCAGGAGCATTTATATTAACGTCAGACAAAGCTAACTCTGTTGTTGTTATATGCCATCGAGTCGCTTGTGACTCATAGCGACCCTAAATACAACAGCCCTATACCCTGCTCTATGCTGTACCAATCTTATTGTCTCTGACACACCTATCTCCAGTACCACAGTAAATGAATCAATCCATCCTGTCGAGGGTCTTCCTCTCCCGTGCTGTCCTTCCACGCTCCCAAGCATGATGTCCCTCTCCAAGGACTGGTGCCTTCTTGCAACATGTCCAAAGTATGTCAGATGAAGCTTCAGAATCCTTGTCTCTAGGGATCAGCCTGGTGTATTCCTCTCCAGGATGAACTTATTTGTTCTCCTAACCATCCATTGTATATTCAATACTTATCTCCAGCACCACAGCTCAAAGGCATCAATTCTCCTTCTATCATCCCTAGCCATTGTCCAGCTTTCTGATGCATAGCAAGTTATTGCAAAGACCATGGCCTGAATCAGGAGCACCTTAGCCTCCAAACTGACATCATTGCTCTTCAGTACTTTGGTGAGGTCTCTGACAACAGACTTGCCCAATGCAATTCATCTTTTAATTTCCTGGCTGCTGGTACCAAGAGTGTTAATTGTGGAGCCAGGCAAACTGAAGCTGTTAACAACCTCAATCTCTTCAGTTTGTCATGATGCTGCCACTTGGTTCAGTGGTGAGAATCTTTATTTTCTTAATGTTAAGCTTCAATTCATAATGAAGGCTGCAGTCCTTGATCTGCAGTAAATGATAGAGGTCTTCAGTTTCTGCAAGCAGGGATAACGCAGATTGTTGATGAGTCTTCCTCCAATCCTAATGCCAGCCTCCTAGATAATCTGTTCTGCATATAGATTGAAATGATATGGAGATATGACACATCTCTGGGGTATACCTTTCCCAATTTTGAACCATGCAGTGTTTCCTTGCTTTGTTTTGATGACTGCTTCCTGGTCCAAGTACATGTTTCGCATAAGCATGATCAAGTGTTCTGGGATTCTCATTCTTCTTAGAGTTAGCCAGTTTGTTGTGATCCACACAGTCAAAGGTCTTTGTACAGTCAATGAACCACAGATAGACATTCCTCTGGTACTCTGCTTTCAACCAAGATCCATCTAACATTAGCTATAACATCCCTAGTACCACAGCCTCTTCTAAACTCAGCCTTCACTTCTGGCTGGTTCTCTGTTGATGTGCTGTTTCAGTCATTTTGGATAATCTTCAGCAGAATCTTGCTTGCACGTGATATTAATGACATTATCAGATAATATT
This sequence comes from Elephantulus edwardii, assembly GCF_000299155.1. NCBI lineage: Eukaryota > Metazoa > Chordata > Mammalia > Macroscelidea > Macroscelididae > Elephantulus > Elephantulus edwardii. Next base: position 1,872,566 of record NW_006399925.1, read on the forward strand.
CACACTCTGTCTGGTCACCTTTCTTTGGAATGGGAACAAATGTAGATCTCTTCCAGCCAGTTGGCCAGGTGGTTTTCCTCCAGATTTCTTGGCACAACTTGGTGAGCACGTCCAGGGCAGCATCTGTTTGTTGAAATATGTCAATTGGCATGTCGGGCCTTGCTTTTTGCCAATTTTTATAGAACAAGAAAAAATGCCAGCATAAAAAAAGGTACAAAATAAATAGTGATATCAACTGGCCAAGAAAATATTATCAGTACTAAACTTCTATGAACCTTACAGATAAAGCAAAATCTGACGGATCTGCCAGGAGAAATAAGCAAATTCATTATCACAGCTGGAGACTTCACTACCTCACTTTCAGTAACTGGTAAAAGAAATAGGCAGACAACCAATAAGTATACAGTTGATCAGTCAAATTCATCTGTTTTATATTTATTTGTAGAATACAGCATCCAACAGAAGCAGAATACCCCTTCTACTTAAACTCACATAAAACATTCAACATGATAGACTATATTCTGGGCTAAAATATACTTTAATTTTTTAAAAATTCATACTAGGAGTGACTAGTCTGTAAAGAAAGATATCACCCTTGTTAAAATATTGTGCTAGCATGAAATAGTTCTGTATGTTTTTAACCATTCCATCCTGCTCTTTATATATTGATATTCCATGAATTCATATAAATGTCTAAAACATTAAAAAAAATCATACTAATATATTCTCAGAACACAACAGAATTAAACTAGAAACCAGCAACAAAATAATAGCTGGAAACCCAACAAATATGTGACATTAATAATGTACATAGATCAGACTGGTCTTAAGAGGAATTGCAAGTATTCTGAAGGAAGAAAATGAAAGCACAATTTCTCAAAATAAGTGAGATGCAAGAAAAGTTTATTGCTTTGAATGTGTGTAACAGAAAAGAAGATAGAATTATAAACAATAGTCTAAGTTTCCCATTAGGAAATTTAAAAAGATGAGTAATTAAAGCTCAAAATAAGTAGAAGAGAAGAAATAAGAAAATTGTTTTTGTTATGTGCCATCGAGTCGACTACCACTCATAATGAAACTAAGAACCTTGCCCTCTCCTGAGCCAATCTTACTGCCTCTGACACACCTGCTCCCATTGCCACAGTCACTGTGTCAATAAAAACTGGAGCAGAAATCAATGAAACTGGAAATAATAAACCAACAGAGAAGATCAAGATGAGTCCTTCTACGAGCAAAAATGTTAAACAATTGTGTTGTTGTTGTTGTTATTGTTGTTATTAGACAAGTTGGTTCTGCTTCATGCCAGCCCTGTCTACAACAAACAGGAAGAAACAGCACCCAGTCCTTCACCATCCTCAAAATTACAACGTCTGAGCCCACTGTTGCAGCCACTCCAACTGAAATTGGTTGAAGACCTTTTAATTTTTCACTAGCTCTCTATCAACATAATGGTTTTCTCTGTTATTATGTGCCATCAAGTCAACTACAATTCATAGAAATCTTATGAACAACAGGTTTTAACTTTGCCATATTCTACAAAATCATTACAATTTTCATCATGCTTATGAGGTCATTGTGATAGTCACAGGGTTAATCAACCTTGTTACGAGTCTTCCTCTCCTTCAGTAACCCTCCACCTTTGCCACCATGATGTCTTTTTCCAAGAAATAGCCCCTGCTAACAACATGCCCAAAGTATGTGACACAAAGTTTCACAAACCGTGTCAGGCTAAATTCGTTAAGATTAAGATAAATCAATAAATCGCAAGGAATTATAATCCTTCAGTAACAAAAGGATGTCAGAATAGCTCCAGACTACAGTCACTTTCTACTGCACCAAACTACACAGTTGTGAATTGCTCATGTTTTCTTCAGAAATTTAAAACAAAACAAGAAGACAAAAATTAGCAGGGTGAAAATATGGCATTATTTATTTATTCTGTTCTATCTTTAGTTAAGGGAGTTCTGGTGGCCTAATACTAAGAAGCTGCACCATAAATCCAAAGGCATGCAGTTCAAATCCACTGCCTGCTCCATTGGGGAAAGACAGAAAACGGCACTAATGAAATTTACTGCCTCTGATAATCTGCAGGAGGGTCAGTTATGAGTCAGTTCCTACTTGATGACACACAACAATAACAACATTTTTAGCCAGAAAACTAGAGGAAATAATAACAGCTTTCATGGGTATAATACTTTCTATTTTACAAGCAAGAAAGATACTGCTACTTGTCTTTTTAGAGGAGCCACATAGCAGAACAATTAAAACAATCAATTGCTGAGAAGTTAGTGGTTGAGAGTTACCAGCTCCTTTGCATGAAAAAATAAATGAGGCAATCTGTTTCTATAAAGACATTCATAGCAGTACTAATCACAATCACAAGATTATGGAAACAATTCAAAGGTCCATCAACAAATGACAAGATTGACAGACTGTGGTATATTCACAAGATGGAATACTATGCAGCACTTAGGGGCAATGATTTTGAAAAATACTATATAATGACATTCATAGCAGCACTAATGACAATCACAAGAACATGGAAACAGCCCAAATATCCATTAACAAACAACAGGATTGAGAGACGGTGGTATATTCACACGATGGAATACTATGCAGCACTCTGGGGCAGTGATTTTGAAAAATACTATATAACATGGAGCAGGCTAGAGATCATTATGCTGAGTGAACTAACTTGAGCTCCTAAGGACAAATACTGCATAAGATCATTATTGCAAAAACAGAAGATTAACTAGTAAGATGTGTATGGAAATCCACAGAGGGAAAAGGAGAAGGCAGAGGCGCTGACGGCGGGGAGAGGGCAAATCATTGGACCCTAGAGTTTGGGCTATGGAGGGAGTGAAGGAATTAGGAAAAATCCAATGAGTATCTGAAAAAGATAGGGTAATAATGGGCATAGACCAATTGTTATTAATAAGTCACACTCTATGGGAATGATCATATGAAACACAATGTGAATAGGAAACAAAAATAAGAATATTTTTTAAAAGAATTTATAGTCTTGGGAGCTCTAAGAGATAGTTTTACTCTGTCCTATAGAATCAGTATGAGTCAAAATTGATTCAGTGGCACTGGGTTAATATTAAAGTAGGTTTTTGCTTTGGTTGAAAGGATGAAAGATGAGTTTGGTTTCTATTTGTTTTGGGCTTTTAAAATTATTATTATTTTTAAAGATTGCACTCCAGTGTATCAGACATAGCTTGGCCCTTTTTTAGTTCCTATGATCTTCATTACTTCATAACATCTCGACAGGGCTTCTAACTGGTTGTTCCCAACTCGGCCACGGCTGATGAAGTAAAGCTGGAATGGACCTGGACTCATAAAATGTGGGTAAATAGCAGGATTATATCTGAACTAGGAAGCATTATGGGTTGATGCCCTGCTAGAAACTCAATTTTCATCAGGGAAAACAAGGAGAGCATATGTGTTACGTATCAACCACATCTGTTGGCCAGCAGGGCTGGACACACGCACAGAGCTCCAAGATAGAGGCTGACCACAATGTTTTAAATGTGTATTACTCCCCACAGACGTAGCAATAAGCTCATCACGATGGGCCATTTCAGAGTTTTGAGCTATCATTTCCCCATTTCAGACTCCTGTTGTGGCATACTCACATTTTACCAACTTGAATCTGTTTGTTTCCCTGCATGAGCCTTGACTGAACTGATCTGAAACAATCTGAAGCCATACATCTATCTCTCTCCTGGCTTCCTACCTTCTAGTACAACTTAACTGTTTGTTTGGAGATGGGTATTTCGTGTTAAGGGGGGGAGGGATCATATCTGTGATTTACTTAATCCTTGTTGCTGTTGTTGTTAAGTATCATTGAGTCGACTACAACTCACAGCAACCCTATGAACAACAGATCTAAAACGCGCCCTTCCTGTGCCATCATGACCATCTTTGACAATACTTAACATTAGAGCCACACTTAGAGGCCACTGTTAGAGTCACTCTGTCAGTAGTCTTATCGAAGGCCTTCACTATTGTTGACCCTCCATCTTTCCGAGCACAATATCATCTTCCAAGAACTAGTCTTCCTAACAAAAGATATATGTGAGACCAAGTTTCATTTTCCTTGTTTCCAAGGAGCACCCTGACAGTATCTTTTCCAAGACTTGTTTGTCCTGTTGGCAGTCCAAGGGACATTTAGTACTCTCTTCCAAGACCACAACTCAAAGGCAGCAGTTCTTCTGCCATCCTTATTCACTGCCTAACTTTAATCTGCATAGTAAATAATTGAAAAAATTATGGTCTAAAACAAGGTGCATCTTAGTCTTCAAACGGATGATCCTCAAGAAATAGGGAATTCAAAAACTATTCTCATTTTATAAAAGAGTAAAATGGAACCATCTGGGAAAAGTTACAGATTTTTGGCAAAAGTTTCAAATTCGCTCTTAAGTCCTGAGCAGGATTTTAAGACTATGTCTCTATATACTCTTGCTTCAGTTCAACTGCTGACAGTTGCTGCTACTCTATGGGATGATTCTGGACTTTACATGACTGCACTCCCATGGTTCTAAGGAATAATTATCATGAGCCCTATCCACAGGGGCATGATATTTAAAAAAATCCTCAATGAGCTTTCTCTCAGGAAAACTTATTGCTTACATTGCTTCATAGTGTTTATTAGTAATTAACAGGGGGGTTTAGTCCCATTATTATTACTCATTTTTCTTCAATTCCACTGCAAGAAGATAATCTTTTAATATAAGGATTTTTATTTGCTACATTCAAAGTAATAAAATTTATGAATGTGTTTCAAGGAAGATAGAATTTATGATTGTAAGGTGTTGTGGGGTTTTTAAAATCTAAATCATGTATCTCATTATAAAATGGTCTATGTTGTTAGCTATTGTTGAGTTGACCCTCAAGTCATGGCAACCCCATGCACAACAGAACAACAGGCTGCCTCAGTCCTGGCTCCATGCCCACAGTCAGGTACAGACTGGACAGGGTGGGTGATCCAAAGGGTTTTCCTTCATGAACTTCTTTTAAGTAATAGATAACTAGGCCTTTTTCTTCGTAGTCCAGCTTTGCCTAGAAGAGACACTAACATCTATTCAGCATCACAGCAGCACACAAGTGCCACTTACAGATGACTGGAGGCAGTGCGATGTGATAGTTGGAAATCCAACTCAACTTTCCCGCACAAAACAGAATCCTCCCACTGACGCACCTTAAATGACCTTAACGCCCACCCTTAAAAGACGTTTCACTCGAATAAAAAAAAAGATAAAACTGTCACAATTCTTGAGTTATTATTCTTTTCCTCAGCTTATTGTCACATTAGGGCATTGTATTATACAAATAATTTTATCTCATAATTATTCTTATTTAAAAATATAAGCATTTTCCCACATCTACGATCTTCAAAAATCTTATCTACTTGGAACATGTTATTTCTTTAACCAGATTTAGATTGTTTCTATTTGGGCTATTAAAAAAACAAAAACAGAAACAAATCACTAAGAGAGGCATGTATGCACAAAGGCTTGGCATGTCTCTGCTTTTAGTATCACTTCCTTGAACCGAATTTCCCACAGTGCAACTAATCTAAAATAATCATACAATTGTACATTTAAAAAAAAAACATCATTCATCTTTAAGTCATGCTCCCCCCCAATTTAGGCCTAGAAATTCATTCTTACTGCTGAGCCAACAAGATTTGTATTTACAAACTTCCTTCTCTGGCGGCAGCTCAACACCTCGGCACATTAGACAATGTTCCTATTAGCTAATTTTTCTCAAAAAATGCTTTAAAATGATAACTATTTCATGTTTACCAAGAAAAGTTTTGCTTACTATCCAAGGTGTTTCTTTTCACATAATGTTATGTTGTATCTAAACTGACTTCTAGGTAAACAGTATGTAGGAAATAGACTTCAATGAAAGTTGTGAGTATGAGAGTCAAAATGTAAACTAATGTCCTATGCACTACCTTTGTAGGTCCAGATGATAGCTTTTGTTAGCAGCTCAAACAAGGGGTTTTGCTATGTGGGGTCAATTTATAGGTATTGTGATTTGAAACATATATTTATGTTTCAGGAGTGAGGGTTTTTATCTTAATGTTTTTTATTTTCAAAATGTCCTGAGTTCAGTTAAATGCTTATTATACTAAAGAGGAAGACAGAATATATGGGATGCTCTATATTTTACTGTAAATCCACATTCCTCTAATAAAGAATACTTGTAAAAAGTTATACACATTATAGCTTAGTGTCCTAGGTCTTTTTCAACAATGGATAAAACATAACTCCTTTTCTTCCAAGAGGACTCTGCTGTAATTTCACTCTATGCAGGCAAAACAAGCAAATCTCATTGTGATTGGTAATGTCAAGGTCAGCTAAAAAGAGAAGAAAAAAAAAAGTAAAACCCTACTTTATATCATGCCAAACATGATTTCAGATTAAATATGACCACAAAAGCAGTATAAATTTTCAACCGAAAAAAACCAGCTATATTTTGCTTCCATAAAATTACAAAACAAAAAAAATTGCATTCATATTAGCATCAATTCTGAAGATCATGGTTGTGCTTGTTTGCTCCTGTCATTTTATTTTAGTCTTTAAATTCTTAATTGCTAATACTGATTTTTGTGCTCTAAAAGTAGACAATTTTGCAAAAGTCACAGGTCATTGACTTCATTCCTGCATTGTCTAATGAGTTTAAGAACCCCGACTTAGTTTCATGGCATCTACAACATGCTACTGAAGTTCAGGAAACCCCACCAGGCCTGCAGGAATCATGGGGAACTCCCCAGAGGAGGCAGGAAGAGGGCATCTGCATGATGTGCAGTGCTGGATAGAGAAGGCATCAAACCATCTGAGGCAACTCTGCAGCAAGGCAGAGATGCAGGAAGAAGCAGCCGATGTGGGCACAGAGGTAGGAGGCAGAAGCACAGAACTACACCAAGTCACAGCAGGAGTTAAAGCTGGCTATGGCGAGTTGTCAGATAATGGAATTGTCTGGGGAAAGTCACCCATTTCCACAATACAGAAGAAACTTCTCTGGAAGTTATGAAAGTACTCTTGGGAAGGACGCAAAAAAGGAAAACTGTTTTGCTAGAGTGAGGTTAGAAGCACCAGGAAACTAAGTCTAGAAGAGAAGGACATTTGGGCAAGGACACTATGTCAGTTGGTATTCTAAGACTGAGCAATAGCTGCCACAGGTCAGGATGCAGAAAAAAGAATTCTGAGAAAAAAGGGGAAGAAAAGCCATCTCTATCAAAGGAGCCTCCTTAGACATCTCCTGCGGGGTCTAGCTGGATAAGGAAGTGTGCTGGCAAGCCAAAGGCAGGCACTTCCAGTCTACCAGCTTCTCCTCTGAAGGACAGACAGTTTCCTCCCTTGCAACATACTGCTTTGAAAACCCACCGGAGGAGGGTCAGCTATGAGTCTGTTCCAACCTCTCAGCACTGAGGGAGTGTGATGTATAATATCTGGTAGGTGGTATTTGACTTGGCCCTTGAAGGTAGGGGAAATTCCAATGTTTAAGAACAAACACTAGGTGTGACATGGAAAGGTCGTCTCAAGGTTGATTGATTCAAAGGAAAAACTATTATTCCAAGGACATTTTGGAAATTAATCTCATATGGAGGTGAAAGTAAATACAGATTTCAGTGAACAACTAGTATATTAAAAAAATTAATAAGCTTACCAAACACAAGTCCCTTATGTTGCATATTAAAAAGAAGAAATAAAAGAAGTCCTTATCTTAAGAACTTCAGTCTGAACAATAGAGTCTGCAAAGAGGGGTATCCAAATTAACAAAGTTGAGCAAAGATTTTTTTTTTTTAAACAATCACAACTGAATGTAAGATATCAGGTGAACTGATCTAGTGATAGCACAAAGAGAGCATAAATTAGAGACCAGGAATGCTCTTACATGCCCCATCTGCGTCCTGGTGATGTAGTGTATAACATGCTGGGAGTGCTAACCAAAAGGTCAATGGATGCACTCTACTAGCCACTCCCGGAAGAAAGAGGAGTCTCGTCCTCTCATAAAGATTCACAGCCTTAGTAATCCAGTGGCGGGGCGCCATGACTCACATTCTACTGGATGGCAATGTGTTTGGGTTTTGGTCTATGTTACAATATCTTGAATCTCAAAGCAGGTGGGTTCTCTGCAAGAGGATAAACCCACTGCAGTCAATTTGATTGTGACTCACAGGAAGCTTCCATCAAGTTTCTGGGGCGGCACATCTTTCTGGAAGAAGATTGGCCATCATTTCTAGACAGACAATCAATTGATGGATCAAAAGGCTAACCTTTCAGTTGGCAGCACAATAACTTACACAAAATGGCAGTTTGGTGCCGTCAAGTCAGTCGACTAGGATGTACAGAGACATTTCTAATTTTACATTTTCTTGTAACCACTTTCAAGATAAGTTTGCAAAAAGACCAAGTTAATGTTAATACATTTTAGCTAACCATATACACGTACATAAGATGGAAGGAGATTGCCTAATCTTTCTCTCATGGAGCAGCTGGTGGATTCGATTGACCTGCCTTTGAGTTGGTAGCGTAACTCTTTACCACTAACCCACCGGAATTCCCCTGATGTTATTTTATATATTACATAATTCCCTGAAGGTGAAGGTGCAAATAGTTAAGTGGTTGGCTGCCAAAGCTAAGGTTGATGATTTGCGTTGACTCAGGAGCAATTCTGAAGCTTGGCAATATGCTCTGAAAAATTTGCCCTTGGAAAGCTGATGCAAAACAGTTCTATGTGATAACACACAGAATTCATCCATGTGTCACAATCAGTTCACTGGCCTACAACTGGGAAATAGAAAATATCAATTCATTGAAAGCATTGAAATATGCTATCAGTATTAAAATAGAGTTATTAATAAGACATTCCACACTCTTTCATTCAAGATTTCTGAAATTCAGCGTGTTTTCTCCAAGGAATACTGAAGTCTTAGTGAGTATGGAGTTTCACAGCCAACTCAAAGGCAAGTGATTGGAATCCACAAACAGCTCAGGGAGAGAGATGGGCAACCTCCTCTCATAAGATTTATAGTCTCTGAAAATCCCTGGAGGGTCAATTATTAGATCTGACTCAGAGAGCAATGACTTGAGTTTTCTCCACTTACAAGCCATCTCAACAACGACTGGTCACATTTCAAGCTCCTATAGACCTATGCGGCCAGTGGCCACCAATATGAAACAGCACAGCTCTAGATCATGCAACTTCCTCTCTGCCTGTCTACTTCAGGTTTGTTTTTATTGTGCAAGGAAGAAGTTCTGCCCTCCTTAGATAAAAACAGTCCTTGAGAGAATAGCCTTATCTGCCAGGCCAGGGAAATTCAAGGGCTCTGATAAGCTGCCACTGCAGGCACCATCTAGCAAGTCGTCCTGGAGAAATGCTGGACCAGCTAGCTGCACATGGCCAGGAGCTGAGAGAAAGCAAGGTTACGGTCAAAGGCGCTGTGCTGCAGGCTGGAGGAGAAGAGAGTCCCAGGAGAGTCTGAAGTATTAACATTCATTTCAGGACAAATTTAAAACAGGTTTTTCTGAGTCTCATCCTTGTTTTTTCTCCTCTTCATAATCCAATGTCTGGTTATGAGGGCTCAATACATGTTTATTCAGGATGTTAAAAGCACTGCATAAAAAGTCTTTTCACAAAGAAGAGTTAGTTGAGAGTGGAATTAATTTTTGTTATGATTATTTATTTTATTATTATTACTATTATTATTATTATTATTAGCAGCAGCAGCAGCAGCATGAGCCCAAATTATGCTCTTTTTTAAATTAGCTTGAAATTGGCTTTTTTTAGTTGCTTTTACTGTGATTCCAACTCATAGAGACTCCATGTGCACACAACACAACGACTCCATATGATTTTCAAACCATGGCTTTTTGGAAGGGGATCTCCAGGCCTATTTCTAGGCACCTCATTCAGGATTGGTCTCAAACCACCAACCTTCCAGCTGTAAGTCTAGAGTTTAAAAATCTGTGCCACCAATTAAAAAAGAAGTTTCTTCATACCTCTCCTGTTGATCACAGAAAGTCGTATTATGTGCAGTCCTTGAAAGGCCTCACCCTACCCTCTTTACTTTCCTCATCCTCCATGGTTTGTTCTTTAATTTGACCTTAAATCATGAGTGAAGAGTAGTGTTTGGTAATTGAATTAATAGAAGACAGAATGGTACTGGTTACCTAAGAACTCGAATTTCTTTTAAAGAAAAACATGTACATTCATTTCAACAAATATTTATTAAGTACTTACTAGAGACTAAGTAAGGTACACCTGATCAGACCATGGTCTTCACAATGACTTGCTATGATTCAGAGAGCTGGACAATAACTAAGGATGATAGAAGAATCAATGCCTTTGAAATGTGCTGCTGGAGATTACTGAACATACCGTGGACTACCAGGAGAACAAACAGGTTTGTCCTGGAGAAAGTAAAACCAAGCTACTTACTCCCTGAAGGCAAGGATTTCAACTCACATACTGTGGGCACATAGCCAGGAGGGACCAGTACTTACAGAAGGACATCATGCTTAGAAGGGTGGCGGGGGCAGTGCAGGAGAGGAACTCCCACGATGAGATGGATTGATACAGTGACTGGAGAAATAGGATTAGGCCTGTCAAAGCAATGAGATTGGCTCAGGATAGGGCAGAGCTCAGAGCTAATATACATAGGATCATTATATGAATCACAAGTGACTCAATGGCACATAACAACAACAACAATATGAGATATACTATAACTATACACATTCCTCTACTGTTTAGTAGGGTTTTAGTATTACATAGAATGTATGTAGAATCTTAGAAAAGTAGAAATTGTGAAAAATGAAATGGGTCATACAAATATTGACATTCTAGGCATTAGTGGGATGAGCTGGACTAGCTTTGGCCACTTTGAATCAGATAAACACATGGTATACTATGCTGGGAAGGATGTCAGTTTGAGGACTAAAGTGCATCTGATTCAGGCCATGGTCTTTCTGATCACTTGCTATACATCTGAGAGCTGGACAATGACTAAGGATAAGAGCAGAAGAATTGATGCCTTTGGACTATGGTGCCGAAGAAGAGCACTGAATATCTGATGGACTGTCAAAAGAATAAATAAATATATCTTGGAGAAAGTACAACCAGAGCATTCTTTGAAGGCAAAGATGATAAAGTTTCGCTCCACTCACTTCAGACATATTGTTAGGAGGGACTATTCCTTGGAAAGGGCCATGATGCATGGAAAGGCAGAGTGATGGCAAAGGAGAGAAGATCCTTAACCACATAGACTGACACAGTGCCTGCCACAATGGGCTCTAGTGTGTCAGGAAGTGTGAGGATTGCATAGAATAGGACAGGGTTCAGATCTGTTGTTTATAGGGTTGCTAGAGATTGTACTCAACTCAAAGGCACCAAACAACAATTATAATGTATAGTGTTTGGAAAATGTACCGCCAAGGACCTCTTTAAAGTGCTGGAGAGCAAGAATACAACTATAGAGACTAAGGTGTGTCTAACTCAAGTCATGGTATTTCCTTTTTTATTTACTCTTTTTATTTTAATGAAAGCTTAGAGACTTTGGATTTCCATTCATTGGTTGTTGTACTTTTTGCCTTGCCCACCTCTCCTCCATCCCCCGTTTGTTCTTCTCTTTGAAAAGTTAAAAAAAAAAAGAAAAAATTATTGTTATACAGTCCCTTCCCCTAAGTCCACTCCACTATGCAGCCTTCGTTCTAGACACCTGTCTTGACAATAATTCCTAATCATATATCCCTTTTAAACAGTTCTCTTCCTCATACGTTTCAATGCAATATACATTATTTATTTCCTCTTTCTCAGTCTGACCCAACCCCGATGTCAGTCCCGTTTTACAACTGTGGCACTACGCAGTATCTGTCCTTTTGTGACTGAGTTATTTTACTCAGCATAACATCCTCCAGGGTCACCCATCTGTATAATATTTTATGAGTTCCTTGTTTTTCAATGCTGCACAGTATTCTACTGTGTAAATATACCACAGCTTCTCTATCCATTCGTTTATTCATGGACACTCAGGATGTTTCCAACTCTTTGCTATTGTGAACAAAGCTGCGATAAACATGGGTGTGCATATATCTGCTTGGGTGGAGGTTATGGTTTCTTTGGGATATATTCCCAGTAGTGGAATTGCTGGGTCAAGTGGTATTTCTATTTGCAACTTATTGAGAATGCACCATACAGCCTTCCATAGTGGTTGCACCATTTTACCCTTCCACCAAGAATGAATAAGGGTTCCAGTTTCTCTGCAACGTCGCCAGCATTTGATGTTTGCTGTTCTGTTAAATTTTTCTATTCTTACTGGGGTGAGATGATATCTCATAGCTGTTTTGATTTGCATCTCTCTTAGAGCTAGGGATTTTGAACATTTCTTCATGTGTTTGTTGGCCATCTGAATATCTTCTTTGGTGAAGTGTTTGTTCATATCCTATGCCCATTTTTCAGTTGAGTTGTTTACCTTTATCTTGTTGTGGTGAAGTCATGGTATTTTCAATTGCCTCATTATGCATGTGAAATTTGAAAAATGAACAAGAAAAAATAAGGACACGATGTCTTTGAATTGTGGTATTGGTTACAGATATTGAACATTCTACAGACTGGTCCCTACCTCTCAATATGACAAAAATAAAACTAAAACCTACAAATCTCTCTTGAAAGAAGTGAAGCCAGAGTGCAACTTAGAAACAAGGATGGTGAGGCTTTGTCTCGTGTATTTTTGACATGTTATTAGGAGTCAGGACTTGGAGAAAGACATTATGTTTGGAAAAGTATAGGGTCCACCAAGAATGATACTCAGTGAAATGGGCTGACACAGTGATGTAACACTGAGCTTAGGCACAGCAGAGATGGTAAGGACGATGCTGGGTTGGGTAAGGTTTCATTCTGCTTGACTCAGGATCACTCTCAGTCTCAGTCCCTCCATGACATCTAACAACTATGTAATAGGCATTGTACTGTTTCCCAGAGGTAGAAAAATTAATAAGATGGGATTGTGACTTGCTAGTCCTTGTCACAGCCAAAAAGCATGCACATGTGTCCAAGACATAGGTGTACTTAGCACGACATTGGCCTTATACCAAGAACAGTTAAGCCATGCACATTGATCTAGATCACATCCAAATGTGGATCTTTGCCTAACCAAGAAAACAATTAAAAGAAGGAAGAGAAAATTTTATTAAAACCTACTGTAGACTACTCTGGAGACTAAGGCGTGTCTGATACAGGCCATGGTCTTTGCAATCACTTGTTATGCATCAGAGAGTTGGACAGTGACTAGGGAGGATAGAAGGAGAATTGA
>NW_006399925.1:1886970-1906052 GCF_000299155.1 Elephantulus edwardii
TTTTTTATTAATTTCAGTGAAAATTTACAGAGGCTTTGGATTTCCATTCATTCATTGTTGTAGATTTGTCCCCTCCCAAGGCTCCCCCCCACCAGACATTACCCTCTTGGAAAGGTAAAAGAAAAGATTCTTTCATTATTTTACAAACCCTCCCCCAGGTCCACTCCACCATGTAGCCATCGCTCTAGACTCTTGTCATGACCAAAATACCTAATCACATGTCTCTTTTAAACTGTTTTCTCCCTTCTCTGTTTCAGAGCAGCATACATTACTGAACCCATCTTACTTTAAGGTCATCACACAGCTCAGCCACAGTTAATGAAAAGCAAAGACAGTGGAGTGTTTTTTTGGGAATCCTTATTTAGTGCTAATTGAAAAAAAGAGAGAAAGGACAAATGTAGTTGACACCAATTCTAAATCTAAAGCCATCAAGAGACACTTTGGACCTCAGGCCAAGCAGCAAAAGGGCAAAGGATAACATGCTAAGGATTTGGGAGCAAAAAGATCCTAGTTCTCAGTGACTTCAGAGTAGTTAAAACAAATGCCAGTGATCACCCACCTCCAAAGCCTTATATAACTGAGAATACAGAAGCATATATTTAAGTCTTTGTTGTCATATTCTGATGCTGACCAAACATCTATTGAGTCATACTGGTATACGCTGGGCTCAAAATTTTTCAATATGCATAATTTTCAATTACGTTAATTTAGAAATAGCATATTTTTCCCGACAGTCTCTTAGTCTCTTCCAACACAAACTCCACCCGTAAGTTTGTTTTGGAAGAGCTCTTAGGAAGCTCTATAGGGAGTTCTTAGGAAGAAAATAAATTATATTGGTCAAAAATATGGGTCTACCCTCATTGTGACCCCGCCGTGCGGCCCACCAGGACCACCAGCACATACTGCTGCAGTGGTCTTCCAGGCATGGCAGGCCCACCACTCAGCCCGGTGGCCACAAAGGGGGCAACAGTGTCCCCAGCACCCCATCTTCTATCCATTACGAAGCCTCAGAATGGAAATTTCTGTCCAGGCTGTGCATGGATGACTTTCATTGTTTGAAGGGGATTCTATATTGAACCTTTTAACCTCATGCCTTGCATAGTAAAAAAGGATTTGGGGGTTGGGATTTTGTTCCTGAGAGGGATTTTTTGTTTGTTTCCTTATGGTTTTGTTCTGTTTTGTTTTTGGCCTTTCCTCTCTTTGTTTTTCATGTAGACCCGATATTTGAAAGGGCAGACGATGGCTAAAAGTGTAATGGTCAACTTGTTTATATATTATTTTTTTGAAACTTACCTTGGATTGAAAATTGAATCATGGATTCTCCAGGCCACTCGTGGCCCTCACCCTTTGCCCTTTCTCCCAGGTTCAGTACCTATTGTTTCTCCTTTCAAATATGTAATTGTACTAGCTCTTTCCATATGAAAGAATTCTCCTTATTTAAATAAAAAAGTTTAAAAAATAAAACTGAACATGTTTTCTAAAAAAAATATGGGTCTACATAAAGAAAAGCAACATAAAAGCAATAAATGAAGTTAAAATTGTCTTTTTCTTTTTAAAAAAATATTACATAGAACATTTGTCATTTCAATATTTCTTTGGTAGTTATAATTTAGCTATATTAATCACATTTATCATGTTGTCCAACCATCACTCTTATTTGTTTCTAAATATCTTCCATCACCCTTAACAGAAACTGCTGGGAGTTGTCGTAGCATAAACCATACAGTGTTGGCAGTGCTAATGCAGAATCCACCAGTAACTCCAGGAAAGAAAGCTGGTTAATCTCCTCCCACATGATTTACAGCTTCAAAAAGCCCAGTGGAGGAGTAGCTACGAGTTGGTTACAACTTGACTGGCAAAGAGTTTGTGCTTGTGTTTCTCTGCAACCAGGCATAGTCACTTGTCTACTGCCATTTCTTGGCTCTACCTTATCACATATCGACATTTTTTTTTAATATTTTTTTTATTGGGAAAAACATTTTGGGGGTACAAGGAGGTGAGGGTTGGGGGCAGAAGGGTGAGGATGGGCCAGGATGCAGTTGCAGAGCTGCACAGTTTGGTCGGTGGGGGGAGCAGGTGAAGGAAATGATGAGGGTCCAGTGGGGACCAGATGCTACAGAGGAATGACAAGCATTTTCCAATAGTAATTAAACCAACTGTCTTATTGATTTGGGAATTGGATGCCGACTCTCTGGCTTCTTCATGCTGAACAGGGGCGTAGATATAAAGGGGGGAAGGGAGGATGCTTTATCACCTTACTGGTGGTCTTGGGTTACAGCTGCTTGCCTTCTTGCTCCTGAGGGCCGTGACGGTTCGCCCCGAGCTGGAGGCCAAGCGCAGCCCGCCCCGGGCAGAAGGCCATGACGGCTCGCCCCGGGCAGAGGGCCGAGGGCAGCCCGCCCCAGGCAAAGGGCCACGATGGCTGAAGTAGTCTTTTTTTAAAAAAGAAGAAGAAAAAGAGTGTGTGTGTGTGTGTGTGTGTGTGTGTGTGTGTGTACCGTCGACATTTTTTACACCAAAGGCAGCCTCATAAAGACCCAGCCCTGAGAATTACTCATACAGTTTTTGGATCAATGTGCCTCAATTGGCAACTATCTGAATTCTAGACCTTCTACTTTCCCCACTTGTTCTTTGATGTGGAATTTACTCAAATTACATTGTGCTGTTTGTTTCTGTCCTTGAATCAATGTGAAATTCTTCACTAATATCTGGTCACTTTTATCCCAATGCATGATTAGGAGATGGAAGTAATGAAGATCAGAAAGCAAGATAAAAGGGAGGAAGGTGGAATACCCATCAAAACAGAGGCCTTGGCATAGAGTCCTACAAACTGATAGAATAAAAATATCTCCTTACCTCCAATACATCTGGACCTAATACCAACTCCCAAGCCTCCCTATCACCTTATCTCTGGCCTCTTAGCCCAGGGCTAATGTTTCTTTGAAATACAAAGAAAAAAAAGTAGGAGCTGTAATCTCTAAGCACAAAGTACCACAACTGTCTCATTCACACATAGGATTATGATAGGCTTGCCATTGCTGAGTACTTCTTGTTGTTATTGTTACTGTTTTTGTTGTTATGTGATATTGAGTTGCCTGTGACCCAAGCAACTCTGAAGACTGCCCTGTCCTTAGCCAGTCTCACTGATTCTGACACACTAAACCCCATTACCTCAGTTATTGTATTAATCCATCTCATCCAGGGTCTTCCTCTCCTGTGCTGTCCCTCCACCCTTCCGAGCTTCAAAATCATAGCCTCCAAGGAGAGACTTGGTTTCACCTTCTCCAAGACAGACCTATTTGTTTTTCTGGTGGTCTATGTTATATTCAAGACTCTTCTCCAGCACCACAACTTGAAGGCACTGATCCTTCTTCTGTCATCCTTAGTCATTGTCCAGCTTTCTGACGCATAGCAAGTAATTGTGAGGACCATGGCCTAGATCAGGTGCACCTTAGCATCTAGAATGACATCATTGCTTCTCAGCACCCTGGAGAGGTCCCTGACAGCAGATTTTCCCAATGTAATTTGTGATTCCCTAACTGCTGGTGCCAAAAATGTTGATTGTGGAGTCAAGCAAGCTGAAATTGTTAACAACGTTAATCTCTTCTCCACTGGGGAGACACCTTATAAACATTTATCCAAAAAAGGCACCAACTCTGAAAGTCTTCTGGAGGCTCATTTTATTCTGCCATCTTTGGACTGTTACACCCCAGCACACTACCAAACAGTACTATGTGGTCATTGGGACTGTCAGACACAATGTATGTGTCTGTTTATGTTCTCAGTCACAGACGAAACATCTTGTCCCCAGTGTCTCTGCCAACTTTCACACTTCCCTGAGCAAAGGTTCCCTTGGAGCACACACTCCTAACATATTATGTTTTTAAATGGATAGTCCAAAGGAGAACATAGGTCACTCAGAACACATGGTGTGAATAATTTGTCAGGCATGTTATAGTAGTATCTAGCAACTTCTTCATTTTCTCCCATTTAAGTACTCACTAGACCCCACTGGCTTAAGCTTCCAAGATTAGTTGAGATGAAATAAGTTCAAGGTTGCATGGCCATTAATGGTTCTTCAATACCTACCCCACAATAACTATGTGAGCTATGCTCTCAGTTCACTTACTTGGAATCACTCTTTCTAGGAACTAATCATCCTTGGCTAAAGCACCTCAGTCTACACGTCTTCCCATCAGCCCTTCCTCCTCAACACCCTCAAGAACAAATCCTGCTTTAGCCTTAAATCTTCACTTTCATACACTTATATACCCACATGAGGTGTTCTTAGTGCTTTCTTCTACCTCTTCAAATTCTATTCACACTCATTTTAATTTCCATGAAGCATAGTTCTCATCAGAGTTCCCATAACCTCTATTTAGATAAGCACATCTCCTAGTTCTTGTTCATAACGAAGATCCTGTTATCCTCACTGTCTTTACGTACCAGGAGCAATGCAGGGTAAGGACCACTTCTCATATTTCATCTGCATTGCAAATTGCCTTACACTACAAGAGCTTCTACCAGCTACTCAAAGTCTCACCACCTGTTTTACACAAGCTGCCATGTTCCGTAATCTTCAAATCAAGGCACCCAGGATTTTCAGGGACTTCCTCTCATCCTGAGCCACCAGAGATACATTCTATTCTCTTCATTCCAGAACCGAAGCAAATATGCACATTCCCTTTGCATTCAGCTTCTCACAATCTGCTTTACACTGCTATGTGATTCACCATTTCAAACGGAGAACATCGACCTCCTAGTTTTGTCAGAATATGCTGGTGTACAGAACTGCAACTCTAATTGTATCTGTTCAATGTTAATTTGACCAAGGTTTCCTCTTCGCAGGCTCCTCTATCTTATATTGAATCATTGAATAAAAATTCAATTATAAAGAGCATGATGACGAGCACAGAGGGAATGCACAAATGAGTACGTTCTTATCCTTGTGAACCTTATAATTTAGTTGGGGAAAGAAGGTAGATACATAAATCACTAAAATTATATCAGAGGTAATAAGTGCAATTACATTTTTTTAAAAAAAGAGCTTCTGGTAAAAGAACACAACTAGCTCAGGATAGGTGGAAAGAAGGCGTGAGCCTGGGCACAAAGAGACTCGGCTTGAATCCTGGGTCTGCAATTCAGTTCTCCATTGCACTCTGTGGCCTCCAGGTTCTCATTTGTCACATGCCACTTGACCCCTACAGTTCTCCAAGTCAGTGATTGCATCCCTTTAAGAAAAACAAAGCATTTGCACAGAACCTTGGATGATCATTAGGAATCTGAAGCATGAAGATAACTGGAGAACATTCTAGGTCTTAAGTACAGAGACTATTCAGAAATCAGGTCTGGAAAGACAAGTTGGAGTCAGATGAAAAGAAAAAGATTGTAATAGTTAAACTATGGAGCACACATTTTACCTAACAAGCAATAAAATGCCGATGAAGGCATCTAAGTAGAGATGTGACAAGAGATGGGTGTATATAAGAAGATACCAGGAGGATCATCACAAGAGTCAAACCAAGCCGTCAATTTGATTGTGACTCATAACAATCCTGCAGGGCATAAGGCCATAAGCTGGCCATCCGTTGCCCATGGCTGTGCATCTTTATGGAAACAAATTGCCAGATCTTTCTCTCATGGAACTGCTTGATGCCTTAGAACCTCTGAGCTCTCAGTTAGCAAGCACGTGCTTTAAGCACACCACCACCACAGCTCCTCTAATCAACACAAAAGCCACCACTGTTGAGTTGGTTCTGACTCACAATAGTGTAGAATGCACTGTGGGGTTTCCAAGGCTCTCTGGTCATTAAGGTGGCACCTCTCTGATGGTTCAAATGCACCAGTAACTCTGAAAGAGAAAGACGGGCAATTTCTTTCCATACAATTTACAACATCTGAAAGTCCACTGAAGGATGAGCTATAAATTGGTTCTGACAATAGCAATGAGAGAGAAAGAAATCCTTCCAGAAGTAGACAGTCTCAGCTTTCTCAAGGAGCAGGTGGCAGATTCCAGGGGCTTGACCTGGAGGTTAGCATCCAAGCATTTTAACTACTACATCACCAAGGCTGCTTAAGTAACACAAACTCAAAGAAAACCTGTTACCATCAAGTCAGAACCAGCACATAGCTGGCCCTCCAGAGGCTTTTCACAGGCTATAATTGCACGGGAGAAGATTGCCCATATTTCTCCCTTGGAGCTGCTGAGACATCACCTTTGTTTGTGTTAGCAGTTGTTCACTCCAGATTACACCACTAGAGCTCTCTAATTAATAGAAAATATCCCCAAAATGGATAAAAATGACAGAAGAAGAATCAATCGATGCCTTTGAGCTAGAGTATTGAAGAAGAATCCTGAATATCCCATGGGCTGCAAAAGAACAAACTGATATATCTTAAAGAAAGTGCAGCCAGAGTAGGCAAAGGTGGTAAAACTTTGTGTTTGGGCATGTTGTTTGTTGGAAAGGACTATTACTCAGAAAGAGGCATCATACTTGGAAAGGTAGAGGATCAACAAAATAGAGGAAGACCTTCAACGAGATGAACTGACACAGTGACTGCAGCAGTGGGCTCAAAGGTGTCTAATCATGAGGGTGGCACAGAATACAGCAGGGTTGAGATCGGTTGTTTTGAGAGTTGTGATCAGGCATTGACTTTATGGAACCTAACAAAATCATCATTCCCAAAAAGTTGAGAAATATTTGCACTAGCTCTGGTTTCAGCTCAAACTTTCTCCTTGGAGGCTAAGATTTTGAAGCTCTGTCTCAGTTACTTTGGGCATGTGGCCAGGAGAGATTGGTTCTTGGAGAAGGACATTATGCTTGAAAGGGTGGAGGGACAGCACAGGAGAGGAAGACCCAGGAAGAGATGGATCGATACAGTAACTGGGGTATTCAGGGTTGGTGTGTCGGAATTAGTGAGACTGGCTCAGGACAGGGCTGGGTTCAGAACTGCTGCGACTCCACAGCACATAACAACAACAACATTAACTCTTGAGAAAAGAGATCATCTGCAGCAGAGACTGAAGTGAGGAAAAATTTCCAACACTTCAAAGCTGAACAGGGAGACCTGGGGGAAAGCAACAGCCTCTGTCCAACAGCCTTCCCTTCCTGTAAGGACAAGTCCTGGAGAAGGGTGAGGATGATGGGCAGGAAGCAATAGGCATGTGGATAGTAACCTAAGGGTCCATTCAGTTCAACAGCAAAGTCCCACAGAAACATGGCGGAACATGGAAACGAGGAGAGTCCCTATGGCAGAGGTAAGAAAAGGACTTTGACAAGCAAACCAGTTCCTGGTGAGCTAATTTGTGGCAACATAAAATGATTCCTCTCTCTCTCTCTCTGTTTGGATGATTAACAGAGTTCCATGAATGCGTTATTATTTCAAGTACAACTCATGCTACCCTATGAACAACAGAACTGAAGCTTGCCCTATCCAGCCTCATTCTTATCATCTCTGATATGGTTGAGTCCTTTGCTGCAGTCACTGTGTCATCCATTTGTTGAGGGTCTTCCTCTCTTTCTCCGATCCCTCCACCTTTTCCAGCATGATGTCTCTTTCTACGGACTAGCCATTCCTGCCGACATGCCCAAAGTATGTGAGACAAAGTTTCACCACCCTTCCAAGAGAGACTTATTTGTTCTTTTGGCAGTTCAAAGGATATTAGTAGAGTGATTACTCGGAAGAATCTCATCAGTCTCTTGATGACCTTAGTATAAGATCAATTATCAAACACAATGTATCACAACAGACTGCTTGAAAAATAATTCTTGGGAAGCCTACACAAATGTTCTCAGGGAAACTATGCTGTAAAAGGTTCTTAGAAGAGCTAAAAATTCTAAATAACCAATAATCCAACTGAGAGACATAGTGGCCTATCTACTTGCTAAAGTGAAAATCCTTCCTCTATGTGCCAGTATGTCTCTTCTGATTCCTGCCCACAGAGCAGTATTGGTGTGAGTAGAAGTCACCAAAGTTACACTGACACCTTGCTTTACCTGAGCTTACTTCTAACCTAGACGTTGTCATGTGCAGGCCACGGGAGAAGCCGCACCAGCTGCATTCTAATCTATCATGACTCTACGCATCAGAGCAGAGTTTTCAAAGGCTGTTTGTGGTTTATTTGGGTGGTTTTGTTTTGTTTTTAAATCAAGCCTTTCTTTCCAAGAAATCACAGGGTAAACTTGAACAATCAATCTTATCCTTTGCAGCTGAGTGCATTAACCATTCATGTGCACCATCTAGGGGCACCAGAAATAGCCATAAGTCTAGAAAAAGGCATGACAGCCTAGCTAAAGAGTGACTCTGAAGAGAGGAGAGTAAATGTTCTTAGCTTTAAAAACAATCTCTCCGATTACCATTACGTCAGAATTAACTCATAACTAACCCTCAGGTGGGTTTTCAGAGTCTATAAATCACATGCAAGGAGACTGCCCATCTTTCTCCTGGGGAGCAGCTAGTGGATTAGAACCGCTCAACTTTGAGTTGCCAGTGTAACTCTTTATCACTAGGCCATTCAATCTTCTTATAACAACAAAAAGTAAAGGGAAATTCTCTTTTGTAATAAAAACTTCATAGTAAGAATGGAAATGGTAAAAATCACAAACAGGTTCAGTCTAGAATAGAATAATCTTAAAAGTTTTACTCTCATCCACTTAAATTTTGGAACTTCAAGTCTCTCCTCTCTAAAATATTTATAGGACAAGCTGGAAGGGAAGAAGCAGTATACTTGGATGCTATTCATGTTTAGCCAATGAATGTGGATCATACAAGAATATAGACACAATATTTGATTAGTTCATGTACTTGAACTTCACTGAATCACATTCAAAAATGTAAAACAATAGTTGCTATAAAAGTTTTCACTGATCTTGTTTCTAATTCTATTCTTTCCTTGTGTCCATTTACCAAGCAGAACTTGAGGAGTGGGAAGGGGCATGGAATTATAAGGGAAAAGTTTCCCGAATAAAAGAATGGAAAAATTCTTGCATTGGAAACTTCCAGGAGATAGAAAAAAAGGCCATGTTGTTACACCTAGGAATCTTAGAAGAGTGATCAAAAGCATCCAGAATGCCCTTGAATGCAGCCAGGGATCAGTCTGGTCACACTGTGCTGTCCAGACCAAGTTACTGTGTGCTGTTCTCAAGTCCAGAATACCCTCGACCTGCCATAGTGCCTGGCCGATTCCAACTCATCCTTCAAGCACCAGCTCAGGCAACATCTGCTCCAGTTGACAGCTTACCCAGCAGGCTGACCTGGGGGCCCTCCCACTGCCCTGCTACATGCTGCATACCTTTCCCGCAGCACTGACCCCACCGCTAAAATACTCCATAAATGTTTCTGATTCCTTTCTCAACCTTTGGATGCCTCCAAGTAAACACATGTTTAAACGTTTTGCAGGGCCAGTCCTGAGGTCAATGCAGGCTTTTAAATTTACTGTAAGTCTGATCTTGGACAAGATAACTTCTCCCCTTCACTTTCCTCTTCTGTAAATTGAGGCTACTGACCACATTATGGGACTGTTGTAAAAAATCCATCAATAATCCATGCGAAGCACTTAAGAATAGTGCATAAAACTCACTGCTGTAGAATCAAGTCTAACTCATAGCAAGCTTCCCTAGCAATAAACGCTTAATAATACCAACTATTGTTCCCTTTGCCCCAATGCAAGATGTAATCATTGCTGTCAAGTTGGAACCAACAAGCAACTAACCCTCCAACAGGATTCTGAGGCTGTAAGTTGCAGCAGAGGAGAGTGCTCATCTACTTGGGTCAGCACCACAACTCCCTGCGGACTGTGCCACCAGGGCTTCCTATGCAACATATCACTCGCTCACTCACTCACTCACTCACTCACTCACTCACTCACTGCCATCAAGTCAGACCAACTCATGGCTGATCCCCCCAGTAGGTTTTCAGATGCTGTAAATAGCACAGGGGAAGAACCATCTTTCTTGGAGTGACTAGTGGATTCAAACTGCCTGCCTTTGAGTTGGCAGTACAACTCCTTACCCACTAGGTCATCAGAGAAACCTAGTGCAGCACTATAGTGATTGGAATACTTTTTTTTGTTTATGCAAGCAGTAAAGTTACTTTTCTCTTTAACACTGCACCCTAATTGTAAACATGCTCTTAACTGGATGTCCCATTCTCAATGTCTACATGACAGGCAGGAAGCATATTCCAAATTAAATTGTAGATTCATATAATAAGGAAGAAACTCTTATCATTAATGAATCTCCCTTATAGAAGCCTCCTCTCTCAAGTATAACATCTTTAGGAAAAGAAAGCCTCATTCTTCTGAAAAGAAAAGTAAGTTGCCTTAAGAAAATCCTCATAAATAGTTGTATACAGTAAGAAAT
Source organism: Elephantulus edwardii (assembly GCF_000299155.1). NCBI lineage: Eukaryota > Metazoa > Chordata > Mammalia > Macroscelidea > Macroscelididae > Elephantulus > Elephantulus edwardii. Next base: position 1,897,332 of record NW_006399925.1, read on the forward strand.
CATTTAATACTGATCTCCTTAATCAATTTTTTTTTCAAAATAAAAAAGGACAAATTGCATTGGGAAAGTCTGCTGTCAGGTACTTCTCCAGAGTACTGAAGAGTAATGAGATCAGTCTGGAGACTAAGGTGCCCCTGGTTTAGACCATAGTCTTTGCAATTGCTTGGTAGGTGTCAGAAGGCTGGACAATGACTAGGAATGACAGAAGGAAAATTCGATGCCTTTGAGCTGTGGTTCTGGAGAAGAGCATTGAATACACCATAGACTGCCAGAAGAACAAACACATCTGTCCTAGAGAAAGTGAAGCCAGGCTGCTTCTTGGAGGCAAGGATATTAAGGCTTTGTCTGACATACTTTAGGCATGTTGAAAGGTGGGGCCAGTCCTTACGAAGGGACATCATACTTGGGAGGGTGGAGGGACAGCGCAGGAGAGGAAGACCTTCAATGAGATGCATGGATCCAGTGATTGGGGTAATGAGGGTAGGTGTGTCAGAGACAACGTTAGCACAGTATAGAGCAGGTTTCAGGGCTCAATGGCACATAACAACAATAATCAATACTCTTTGTCGCTCATCTTTTGGGCATGTTTTCAAGGGTCTAGCCCTTGGAAAAAGACATCATGCTTGGAAAAGTGGAGGGTCAATGAAGGAGAGGAAGACCCTCCAGGAGATGGGCTGATGTTGTGACTTCCACAATGGGTTTAAAAATAGCAGAGACTGTGAGGCTGGCACAGGAAGGGTTTTGTTCTGTTCTACATACTGTCTCTATAAATCAGAGTTGATTTGATGGCATCTAATAACAACAGGGGGGGGGAAATCATGAAAGCTGTTATAGTTTTAGTTCTGGATCCTCAGAATCATTTCGGTTAGCACTTCAATTTTAAAGTAGAAGAAATTGGGTCCATTCAGGGAGGTAAAAATACTTGCCCAAGGGCAAATAGCTGGGTCACAAAGTTGTACAAGCTGTGTCCTTCAGTCCCAATACCCAGCAGGTATGTTAACAGTTGTTTCAATTAGATTTCTTCATCTAATTAAGAAAAGGTAATCATGTGTATCAGTAATGCAGAAACAAAGGAGAGGGAGGCTAGTCAATGCAATGATTACCTCAAATGACTTTTCTCATCTTAAAGGAAAGAAAAGTACCTTCACCTTAGTTCTTGGATCTCAAATACAAGTAGCTACTTAGAGTGAATATAGAGAAGGTCTATTTTCCACAGAAGCATGACATTTAATCCCTGGTCTCTTGCATCCCTCTGATGTGCCCCACTCTGGAAGCCGGAGGGGTTGGGGTTGGGGGGTCCTTGCTAGTTCAGATGCCCTAAAGTATCTGAGGATTGCTATCCTGCTGTGTGGTCCCAGGCCACCAGACTTCCAGGGAAGCACATCTCAGTCATCTCTATTTCAAGTGCAGTGAAGAAAAACAGAATTGAAAAGCTGATGCCAGCCTGAGATCAGTCACAAATCCTTGCGTGACCTCGGACACGGGGACTCTCCTCTGTAACCCTACGATGTCCTCCTGGCTACAATGAGGGAGTTGAAGAAGATCATCCAGCATTAACCCATCTGTTTCTGTGGTTCCCAGTCTGTGAAGACGAAACTTCATACTTTGTATCTACTATCAAACAGAAAGGCTCAGGAAAGAAAGAAACACTGGACAAAACCACACGATGGGACTAGATTGGCAACTACAGTGAGGAAAGTAGAATTCTAAGGGTGAGGCAACACAGATCTTTATTTCTGACCCTGCCACTGTCTGGCAGTGAGGTACATTTAAGACTCATTTTTCTCAATCCCAAATCACCTTTAAACCACCAAACTGGAGGGCACTGGCATAGGTTTACAGAATTCGTAAATTTGAAAGAGCTCCCCCAGGTTTCAACCCCTCACTGGCCCTGCCTGGTAGGCACCTTCATCATTCCTTGTCTGTGGATTTGCCCTCCTCCCCCAGAGCCATTGAAATTGGCTTCATCTGTTCCCCTTCCAGGAGCATAAAACTGGTTTCACGGTCACTGAAAAGTCATAAATTTAAAAACTCAAACTGCTCTGGATCTGGGAGCCTCAAATCCTATTAAGTTAGGTTATCTGCATCTCAAGTGATCTTCCCCTCATGGGAGACCCTTTGGGAGGCGATGAAGACAGGAGTGGAAGACAAGTAGAGGTTTGATTATAAAGCCCAACACCAACATCCTGCACCATGCATCCTCCTCCCCAAGGGAACTGACTCTTGTGAAGTCTTCACAACTTATCCCACCCTGACCTCTGAAGTCACATCACCTTTCCATTCATTAAACCCAAAATTCAAAAGGCAACGTTTTGGAGACTACAAATCACAAGGACAAGAGATTACCCATCTTTCTCCCAACAAGCAAAGCAGCTGATGGATTCCATCTGCCTGCCTTTTAGTTTGCAGCACAACTCATTACCAAAAGGCAATAGTAAACAGAATAATGTGACTTCTCTTAGGACTGTGAGGAGAATACCCAGCTCTGATGCAAGGGTCACTGTTGCAAGCTGAGACTTTCCTCTCTTCTATCCTTTGCTCTAGTAGTTCCCTCTGCTTGGGGTGCTCCTCCCACCACATGTTAGATCTGACCAACCTTCAGTTTCTTATTCAAACACCGCTTCCTTCTCAGAACCTTCCCTGACCCGATTCTCTGTCAGCCTTGCCAGAACGTTCCCTCTTCGGGACTCCCACAGCTCTTCATCCAGACCACCTGACATTCGGCTTGAATTTTATTTATAAACACACCCTATCTGCTGACTAAACTGTCACTTTGAGGGCAGTCTCTATCCACATTCACCCACACAAGTCCATCCCCCAGGTTCCACTCCCAGAAAGTGCTTTTGCAACTGTTAACTACAAGACATCCGGTCTCTCTTATAGACACTAGAAGCCTTCCTAGGGCAGCAGGGAGCCCTCTTGGGAAACTTGCTTGGTGACTAATCTAAGTAGTCCAGCCTTTGGACTAACATAAAGCAAGAAGATATTTGTGTAGAGTGGACCCTCACCTCCTCCCTATTGGAAGGAAAGACAGCACGAGAAAGGGAAAACGAACTTTGGGTAACTGACCGAAGGCCCTCATAAGAAGGCTCTTTTAGACAGAGTAAGGAACCCCTCCCGCCGCCCCCATTACCTCTAAGCAATCCCAGTTTGAATAAGCAACTGGATAGCTGGAGACTAGGAATGGTGTAGGAGATGACTGGAGGGTGAGGTTGGCGGTGAGAGACTATTGTCCCAACCCTCTGAAAGATCTGGAGAGAACTTCTCCGACCAGCCTGCCAAGTGCCCTGATCATGCAGATGAGGGCGTAGATCCGCCGCTCGCCTACCCAGCAGAGGTAAAGAGGAAGGAAAAGAAGCCGGTGGCCTGGGTCATCGGAGATTCCTTGAGAAGATGTGCAAATCCGGTGGAAAAGAAGGGTGACCCTTGGCCAACTTCGCTCACACCTGCCCTTCCCCGCCTCTTCCTCCCTCCCTACTCGGTACACCCTTTTTGAAGATGCAAGCAAGGACTTCTTGGCCTCTAGCTCTGGGGCCCGCAGGCAGGGTCCCTCAACAAAGGGGAAGACACTCGGCCCGCGAACTCGGACCCTCGCGCGGGAGCGCTAAGAGACCCAACGCTGCCAGCTGGCACCCAGGCGAGGGGGTGGCAGAAGGGCGGCGGGGTGGATCCGTGGTTCTGAAAGTGGTCACAGCTCTGCAGGCGCAAATGCAATTCCAAGAGGATCACCGAAGGGTCAGTCGGGGTGGAGGGCTCTGCAGAAACAGCTAGTCGCCGCCCCAAAGCCCCTTCTACCGCTCCCCAGCACCCACCAATCATCCCAGCGCCTCGGGCCAGCGCCTCCTGCCACGCATGGATTCCCAAGATAAGGACTCCGGCTGGATAGAAGGACTAGGGCTGGGCAAACGGCGGCGGCGAGCCCCAGGAGGCCAGGTCCGCAAAGCCACATGCCTCCTTCCAGCAGGGTCCCGCGCCTGTGATGCCGACACAAAGGGGACGCGCCCGCGTCATCCTACCTGGTCCGGGAGAGGTCGGCGCTCGTCCCGGGCGCGGGAGCGACGGCTTCCTCGGCTCCGCTGCCCCTGGGCTCTCGGAAGCAGCACGGCCTCGATTCCTCGGCCGTGGCGCTAGCGCAGGGCTCGCTCGGCTCGGAGCGGTGTCCGCGGCCGGGCTCCGGATCGTGCGCTGCTGCTGCTGCTGCTTCTGCTGCTGCTGCCGCCGCCGCTGCTACCGCCTCCACGCGCGCCCCGCGCAGCCCGCCCAGGGCCACACAAGGCTGCTGCTCTTTATTTCATCCCCACCCTCCACGCCTTTCTTGCACAGCCAGCGAGGGGAGGGGAGGCTCTGCGGCGCGAGCGGTGGGGGCCTCCAGTGGGCGCACAAAGACGCTGCGAGAGACGTTGGAGGTTTAGCCCCAGCAGTTTCCCTTCGAAAAGGGCCAAGGTCCCCGCCCTGGGCGGACACAGCGCCCTCTGGTGTCCATGGGACCTCGGCGCGAGCTGAGCTGGGCTGAGTTTCAGGCCTGCCCTTTCTGGCTTGGTGCTGTACTGGGGTGCCTGGTCACCCTCCACCTTTTAGAAAAGCTGACAGATTAACCATATAATAATATAAAAGGCCAATGTTTCGGGAATTAGGATTTGATTACTTAGTTTAGTAACAAAAGACGGTCCCCTGAGTTCAAATATCTGGGAGAAAATATCAGCAAGCTGGGCAACAAATTGATGATTTAAAAAAACAGTGAACCGCTCAAAACCAGGTGGTAGTAAATAAACTAGTGTTGTTGTTGTCGTTGTTATGTGCCAACGAGTCGCTTGCGACTCAGAGTGACCCTATGTACAACTGCCCTAAACTCTGCTCTGTCCTGTGCCAATCGCACTGTCCTGACACACCCACCCTGATTACCCCAGTCACGGAATTTCCGAAAGCTCCACCTCAGTTGCCGTTTCTGTTATTCTACATGTATTCTGTTGTACATAGGGTTTTCCGAGGCCTGCTATTTCGGAAGTGGATGGCCAGTCCTTCTTCCTAATCTGTCTTAATCTGAATGTTCAGATTTAAAGAAGTATCCAACAGACAAGCATTTTGCAGAAAAAGTGAAAGATATATCCCTTATTGTGGAATTAACCATTAGTTTCCGTGTTGCCCTGTCCTTGGCACAAGTGTCTTGACCCACTTATTTCCCTGCTCCACCCATCCATCAGTATAACCATCCACTTCTACCCACTCTCTTCAACATCTTTCTCCCATCAGGTGCTAGAAAGATTATTAAACTTGGCAGACGGAGCCACAGGTTTAATTTCTGGCTCTTCCACAGATCGGAAAAAAAACATGCACAAACTATATGACTTCCTGCAATCTCAGTTTCATGCTCTTTCTTATGAGTATCTTGTCAATGAAAGCTAAATATAAATTCATCTTTATTAAGTTGTTGTTGTTTTGTTGGTGTGAACCATCGAGCCAATCCAATCTAGAATGAAAGTCATCTCCTTCCAAATGTCAACATTTTGGCTGCGTGATCAGGAATTTAGAAGGAACATAGTTGGAAAATTGGTGACAATGAGGTGTGGGGGAAAACGTATGTGTATGCATTTCTCTGAATTGGCCAAAGAAGTGAAGATACGTGTGTCTCATTTGAATGTTCTTCAAAAGATGACCTTGGCAGAGGAGACTGTTAACAAACAAGTGGTTAGGATACCATGTTCTGTGGTAACTAGTCAGCAATGTTCCCCAGATACTGCCATCATTACCGAGTGGACTTATGGACAAACTCATGTTTCAGCAACCATGTCACTGTCTACATTTCAGTAGATTTCTACTCACCATGGCCCATTGGCTAAGACACAGTTTAGTACAAAATTTGCCATCAGCAAAGATCATCACAAAGTCTCTGATATGAAATTATTCCTCAAGACAATCAGTAACTTGATGGCTGGTTGATTACATTAGACTGCTTTTGTTATGGAAAGGACACTGTGTTGTTCTTACTGGAATAGTCACATACTCTAGATAAAGGGTATCCTTCTCTACTCACAAGGCCACCATCAATGGACTTAACAGAATACCCTAACTACCCTCATGGCGTCTCACAGAGCATTATCTCAGATCAAGAGATTCAATTCACAGTAAATGAAGTACAGCATGTACTTTTGCTCATGAAATTCACTAGTCTTATATATCATCCTGTCAATGACTTCATCCTTCAATCACAGTCAATACACTTGGTACCAGCAGTCAAGACGTATTGCCCTGAGAAAGTCTGCGGTCAGAGACTTTCTAAAGTATTGAGGAGCAATGATGTCAGTTTGAGAATTAAGGTGCCTGATTCAGGCCATGGTCTTTTCAGTCACTTGCTACGCATTTAAGAGCTAGAGAATAAATAAGGATGACAGAAGAAGACATGTTTGAACTGTGGTGTTGGGGAAGAGTACTGAATATTCCATGAACTGCCAAAAGAACAAATAAATGGGTCTTGGAGAAGGTTCAATCAGAGCGCTCTTTGAAGACAAAGATGACAAAGCTTTGTCTCACATACTTTGGGCTTGTTGCTAAGAGACGTTATTCCTTGAAGAGGGACAGGATGTAAGTAGAATAACTGTGAAAGAGAGGAAGACCTTCAGCCAGGCGGATTGACAGAGTGACTACAATACACTCGTGTGCATCAGAGAATGTTGTGAGGACGGCACAGGATAGGACAGGGTTCAGATCTGTTATTAATAGGGTTGTTATGAGTGGTACTTGATTTGATAATACCTAACAACAACAACAACTATTTGGGAATATCTTATTAGATTCAGAAAATATTCACTAGAAAGCAGTTGTTCGTGCTCTAAACCAATGTCTAATATATGGAGCTGTTTCTCTAAAGAACTAGTATTCAAAGACTGGGAATAGGAATGCTAACACTCATTACTACCCTTATGACCACTGTTGGAGTTCAAACCAAGCAGAGAAAATCCCTCACTATAAGAGTTCACTGAGAGACTGAAAAACTGGCCAAAAATAATGCTGAGAAGTGTAAGTTTAATGTTCAAGGAAACTTACTGATGAGCAGTAAAAAATGAGCAGTACTGTATCCAGAGGCAGCAATCTGGATTCCCTATTGGGTTCGCAATGACACCCAGTAGGAAGGTGGTCATACAGGGCAAGAGTACACACTTTCAGGCTCGTACTAGCTAGGTAATAATCAAACCTTATGACAATAGCAGGGAGACAAGAGGCTCTAGTCCTTAAGCTCCCAAAACCACTAACATCAGAGTAGCAAGGGAGAAAGAATACAGTCTGAGGTAGTTCATGGAAAATAGAAATCATTATCTCAGCCCAATTCAGCTCTAAGTTACTTTGGCTTTGAATTAGTCACTTTTGAAGGAGTTCCACGCAGAATCCGCTCATAACAGTTTTGTTCCCTGTCCCTTCAAAGAGATTGCTCCACAGGCCTGAAAATCTTTATTTCAAGGGTGCACTCAAGCTTGATCCCACTAAACTAGAAGTTAAGAAAGCCACTCTGTCTCTTTGGGATGCTCATGCCTTTGGGTCAGATCAGCGGGAAACAAAGAGAATTACTTGGTTGTCTAGTGTGATTAATCCTGATTACTACAGGGAAATAAGTTTGATGTTACGTAGTATAGATACAGAAGAGTATCCTAGAATCCAGGAGATTCCTTTGGTTATCTTTCAGTAGTACTGTGGTGGTACTGTGGTACTCACAGCTGACTCTCCATAGGTTTCCAAGATCATAAGTTACACGAGAGGAGTTTGGCCATCTTTTTCCTGAGGAGCTGCTGGTGGACTTGAACTGCCAGAGAGGGGCCACCTTTGGGTTAGCAGCACAACTCCCTACAGACGACATCACCAGAGGTCCCTATTACCATGCTGCGTGGCTATCCTGAAGGCATGCCCTTTGAGGCCACCAGCTGCTAAGTGGGAAAAAGATGGGCAATCTCCTCCTTTGTGATTTACTGCCTCTGAACCACCCCCACCCCCCACCTCGCAGGGTCAGCTACGGAACTGTCCAGTAAATAACAACAGTAAACAACAACAACACCACACACACACACACACACACACACACACACACACACACGTTGATTTTGCTTTTCTAGAGATTCCAGGATAACACAATGCTTTTGCTGTAAAGCTTATAATTTAATTTTAATTCTCATATTTGTTGTTCCTCTTGGTGGCATAATTATTGGGAAGAGTGTATCTTTTTTGAAAGTACAGTTTGCAGTAGCTTAAAAAAAGGAAAATACATCTCAAGAACAATTTTCTCTATGAAGTCTTTGAAAGCCATCTTTGCTTCCCTCATTCCCAAATATCTGAACTGTATGAGATTTTTGTTTCTGTGTTGATTATGACATCAGTCACACTCCACTTTATGTTTTGGGTATTTGTCTTTTGATTCTCTAGAGAAAGATGAAGATCTCCTCCCATGAAGTGTCCAAATTTGGAAACTCTGCAGGGTAAGCTATGAGTGAATTCTGACTTAACAGACTGAAAGAAGCTTTTTTGTGGGGCTTTTTATCATTTGTATATGTTATCAAAATGGCAAAACTCGCTCAGCATTTCTTAAGCTCAAGGAACTGAAGAACAAATTCAAACCTCGAGTTGCTATAATCAAGGATGCTTTTGGCAGAATGTTAAATGATCCAGGAAGTACTAAAAGAAGATGGAAAGAATATACTGATTCACTGTATCGAAAGGAATTGGCAGACACAGAAGAAT
>NW_006399925.1:1907792-1911265 GCF_000299155.1 Elephantulus edwardii
GTACCACAACTTTTCAATCGATTCTTTTGTGATTGGACATCTGGGATGTTTCCATGTGAGAAAAGCTTTTTTATTACTAGATTTTAAAATTCTGTAGAGCAGTGATGAAATAATTTTTTCTAAGCGCCCTCCCTTAACTCCTTGAACCTTCCACAAATAATGACTGAATCCATGCACTTTGGTCAGTACCTTTGTTCAATTGCCCTACTTCTCTCCAACAATAAAGAATCTGTTTCTCAACGATATCTTCACCCATCTGGTTGGTTTTAAGTTCAACACCCTGTGCCTTCCATGACTGCAAAGAAACCTCCCTGGAAGGTTTGTCATGTCAAGCCTAATTTAGAAGATATCCATTGTTCCTAAGTGTTTGTGCCTGAGGGAAGTGTGACTCATTATTCACTCATTGAACAAGTATCTATTTTTATTACCTACAACAGGCAGGATTCTGTGTTCAGTGGTAAACAGGTCAGAGAATTAGTACCTTCAGAAATGCCCCAGAGGCTTTAAAAATGGAAATGCATTCTGAAGATTTTCTTTAAGATACAAAATTGGTAGAAGCCGATGAGTTCTACATGGCTTTAAAAATAATTTAGACTGCAGAGTTTGTATGAACTTATAGTCATAAATTCTTTCAGTATAGGAAAATTAGCGTTTAGTTAATATTAAAATTACATGCAATTATTTATTTCATAAAAGTGTCAGGACATTCAATGTCAGTTGTTGGTTTGATTCTGTTTCCCTCAGGACTCACAGGAATCTGGGAGATAACATAGTACAGGGAAAACATAATGGAATCTTTGCTACTTAACGCATCAGTATGTCTGCTGAGAGGCCCACTGTCTAAGATGCGTGGTCCCTTTAAAGTAAAGGGGACACAACTTCTCATGCAGAAATCCATCATAAGTTTGGTTTTGTGGTTTCCTCACACCCCACCCCCCATGCCTAGGATTGAAGTTTAAAGCTCCCCAGACATGCCATGCAACTGGTGATGGTTTGCCACTTCCTCAGGACAACACCAAGGCACAGGAGCAAGGTTCTTCTTAGGAAACCTTCCCTGTTCACTCTCACATAATCTCTTCAGTGTGTGTTGGCATCCTCATAATACAGGAAGCAGAAATGCTGTCTTAAATCAGCTTCTGCTTTTGTTTCTGCCAATGCTCCTGGAGCCAGAACACATACATGATCCTAATCATTATCCTGACACTGGTGAAGGGGAAAAAAGGCTTTTTAAAAATTCCAAAGCCATACATTACTGTGACAGTGAAATATGTGGTCAAAATGACAAAGAAAAAAGACAACTCATCCATTCAACCTTTCAACAAAAGTATCTAGATAATGCTAATGTATGACTGCAAATTAGAGACTAAGTGTCATAATAAAAAGAGAAGAAGTCATCAAACATGGTAGAATACATGATCTTAAATAAGGAGGCAACGTGTTAATAGATATGGATAGATAGATATAGAGATATGTAGATATATAATTGTTATGTGCCATCAAGTTGCTTGCGACTCATAGCGACCCTAAGTACAAAAGCCCTATCTAAACGCCATTCTATCATGTGCCAACCTCGCCATCTCCAACACCCTCATTCCTACCACCACAATCACAGAATCCATACATCTCATCGAGGGTCTTTCTCTCCTTCGCCGCCCTTCCACTCTCCCAAACATGATGTCCCTCTCCAAGGACCAGTCCCTCTTGCAACATGCCCAGAGTATGTCAGAAGAAGCTTCAGAATCTCATATATATATATATTCACAAAAAACAGAGATACTGTTTATCTTGTTTGTTTTTCAGGTACAGCACAGGCTAAATGAGCGAGACAAGTAATAAATATTTATTGAATGAAAGAAATGAACTCTGTCTTCCAAACACTCTAATAACGAGTAATTCTGTATGACTAGAATGCAAATGCCATAGATTCTAAATAAACATTTATATCTGAAAAGGACCAGAGAGAGAGTTTAGTGGAATCTCTTCACCTCACTTATGGAAACATAGAGGTTTAAAGAGCCCCCATGCCATCTCCAAATTCACTGCTAGCTAGTGGCATAAATTACACAATTACTCACGTTTCTTGGCTATTTCAGTGTTGTTTTTTTTTCACTTTTTATTGAGCTACTTTTCTTTAGTAATCAATAAAATATGGTCCTTGTGGCTCTGCCTAATTTTAAAAGGCTATCTGTATTCTGAAGGAATGATTAAATCCCATTCAGCATTAGATGTACTTAATTGTGGACAGTTAATATGCTCATTAAGTATTTACATACTTCTTCATATTTCCCAGCCCTCTTACATTTAGGACTCATTGTGTTCATTAGAGTGTGCAGATATGTCACATCTGAACTGAAGTAGTGAAAAGAACTTTAGTGTCATCACACTTGCCCTTCTCTTCATGCATAATTAGATGGTGGAGCTGTAAAGTCAAACCAGCCACAATATCTGAATTGCACCCTGAAAGACCAGTTTATAGGTAAGCATAAACTAGCATGTGTTAAACTACTGAAAGTTTAGAGTCTGTTTTCAGTATAGTCTAGGGTTTAGACTTTATTGTATCTTTCTAGTCTAACCAAACAAATACATTCTTCATAGATTAGTTTTCAAAGGGAGCTTTGGTATCTTGGTGGTAAGAAACTGCACTGCAACACCAAAGGCATGCAGCTTGAATCCACCAGCTGCTCCTGGGAGAAGGGAGGACAATCTTGTCCTGTGTGATTAACAGCCTCTGAAAACTCACTGGAGGGTCAGCTATGGGTCAGCTCTGATTGATGGTACACAACAACAACTCAACAGTAATTCATATGCTAAGGTTGTAACTGAAAAAGTAACCACTGCAGTTGCAAAAAGCCATGAAGGTTGTTTACTAGGCATATTCTGTAAAAGAAAAAAAAATGTAAAGAAATGGGAATTCACTGCAAGCCTCACCCTTCCTCCTCACACCAAGAATGGATTCACCCTTCCAAGACTGAATTATGTTTGCTTTGGAATTTGAACAATTCTTTTACAATAACAAGATTTCCATCAATACGCTAAAGATGAGAGGTGCCCACAGTTCTCACACAGAGGTTTCTGGTGATAGATATGTTTATCAATACAAAGGATATTCTTGCCGACAGGAAAGACAAAAACAAGGCTGCTACATCAGGGAGTATTCTCTTGGTAATTAGGTGGGTGGAGAGGCAGAAAGCAATGACTTTCTTTAATCCACTGGAGTGTGGGTCCATCATGGTTTAAGTGTTTCTAGTTTTTGATACAGTGAGTAAAGAGTTGTGCTGCCAACCCGAATGGTGGCAGTTTGGATCCACTAGGTGCTCTGAGGGAGAAGGATGGGCAATCTCCTCCCATGTGATTAACAGTTGGCTATGAGTTTTCTCAGCTATGAATCAGTTCTAACTTGAGAGTACATAACAGGAAATTTCTACACTTAAGTCTGCCTTTATCAGATGCTAAAACTGCAGCCTTCAGTATGG
>NW_006399925.1:1915115-1939483 GCF_000299155.1 Elephantulus edwardii
ATAAATTCTGGCTATAAGTCCCTTATCTGACATGTCATTACCAAATACTTTTTCCTGGTTTGTGGCTTTCCTTTTTACCTTGTTGAAGAAGTTTTTGCACAGGCATAGTGATTTGATTCTTAGAGGGTCCCATTAATCTATTTTATCTTCTCCTGGTTGTACGTTCAAGCAAGATTTTAAAGCGGCAGTGGCACCAGGGATATCATTACTGATATCAGATGGATCCTGGCTGAAAGTAAGGAATGCCAGAAGAATGTCTATTTGTGCTTTATTGACTATGTAAAGGCATTTGACTGTGTGGATCATGACAACTTGTGGCTGACATTGAAGAGAATGGGAATCCCAGAGCACTTGATTGTGCTCATGAAAAACCTATACCTGGACCAAGAGGTTGTTGTGAGAACAGAGCAGGGGAGAACCACATGGTTTGGAATTAGGAAAGGAGTGCATCAGTGATGTATTCTATTTCAATACCTGTTCAATCTATATGCTGAGCAAATTATTCAAGACGCCAGACCCTGTAAAGAGGAGTGTGGCATTAATATTGGAGGGACACTCATAAATAACCTGCTTTATGTAGATGACATTACCTTGCTTGCTGAAAGTGAGGAGGATTTAAAGCACTTGTTGAAGAAGATCAAGAACTGCAACCTTCAGTATTGTGTCTCAATATCAAGAAAACAAAGATTCTTATCATTGGATCAATAAGTAGTGTCATGATGGGTAGACAGGAGATTGAAACTTTCAACAACTTCATCTTGTATGGACCCACAATTAACACCCTTGGTACGGGCAGTCAAGAAATAAGGACATGCATTGCACTGGGAAAATCTATAATTAGGGACCTTCCAAAGTAGTTGAGGAGTAGTGCTGTCAGTTTGAAGTCTAAGGTGCATCTTATTCAGGCCATGGTCTTTTCTTTTCATTAGTTATGCATCTGAGACTTGGACAATGAATAAGGATGACAGAAAAAGAATTGATGCCTTTGAGCTGTGGTGTTGGAGAAGAGCACTGAGCATTTCATGAATGGCTAAGAAAATGAATAGATATATCTTGGAGGGGGTGCAGCCAGAGTCCTCTTTGGAGTTAAGAATGTAAGACTTCGCCTGACACACTTTGGACATATGTTAATAGGTGCTATTCCTTGGAGAGGATCATGATGTTGGGAAGGGTGGAGCATCAGCGAAGGAGAGGAAGACCCTCAACCAGGTGGATTGACAAGGTGACTGCTGCAATGGGCTCTAGTGTCTCAGGAAGTGTGAGGATGGCACAGGACAGTACTGGTTTCAAATCTTTTGGTCATACAGTCTCTATGAGTCATACTTGCTTGACACGACAGCACCTAACAACAACACCCGAAAATCCTTTGGACTGACAAAAGAACAAACAAGTCTTTCTTGGACAAAGTACAACCAAAGTGCTCCTTAAAGTCAAGGATGGTGAAACTTAGCCTCACATATTTTGGGCATGCTATCAGGAAGGATCTGGAAAAAAGAGTTCATGCTAGGATAGGTGGAGGGTCAAAAAAAAAAAAAAGAGAGGAAGACCCTAAGCAAAATGAATAGACACCATGACTGTTACAGTGGGCAGGACAATATCAGAGATGAGGAGGATCGTGTAGGGTAGGGCAGGATTCAGATGTGTTGTTTATGGATTCATTAGAAGTTGTAGTCCACTTGATTATACATAATAACAATAACAATGCATGACAAAGAGCTGTTCTGTCAGGTGTAGCAGATAATGCTTTTAGTCTAAATAGTATGTATTTTTTAAAAAGCCATAGTTGTTGTTATATACCACCAAGCTGGATCTGACTCATAACTGACCCTCCTGAGAAATTTCAGAGGAAGTGAATCACATATGAGGAGTTTGCCCCCCCCCCTTTTATTTCTCAGGTAAAGCACCTTGCAAATCCAAACCCATGTGCCCTTGGGAAATACAATAACAAAGTAGAGTAGGCAAGCAAGTCTTAAATGTGAAAATGGATTTAACGCAGGTAGCTCTAAGCCAGGAAAATAGCGGAACTTGGAAAAAAATTCAAACATAAAGAAATGAAGTATCAGAAAATTCATGAGGTAACTTGACTGTGCCCGTAACAACTGAATAGTTTAGAGGGTTTTTTGTTTTGTTTTGTTTTGGTTTTTTTTTTTTTTTCTAATGGAGGCTGATGATGTGGTCTATTTCTGTGGATGTTGAAGATAAAGGATCAAGAGTAAAACAGGACATGAAAAATCTATAAGATGGTATTTGATAGCTATAACGGATACTGTTGTCTCAGGGTAGGGTTCAGAACTATTGTAGACAGGGTCGCTATGAGTTGCAGTTTACTTGACAACACATAACAAAAACAAAGGGTTCCTAAGTGAGGCAAATTATTTCTCCTTTACTCACAGAAAGACAGGTAATGTCATGGTAGATAGAGAAAAGTTCGAGTCTGTCAATAACTTCATCTCACTTTGATCCACAGTCAATATCCTTATACCAGAATTCTGGAGATCAGGGGATGTATTGCACTGGAACGTCTGAAGTCAGGGACCTTTCCAAATTATTGAGAAGTAATGATGTCAGTTTCAGGACCATGCTGTGTCTGATTCAGGCAGGGGTCTTTCCATAACTTGTTATGCATCTGAGAGCTGAATGATGAATAAGAATTAAGAAAAAATGATATTTTTGAGCTATGATGTTGGAGAAGAGTACTGAACATCCCATGGACTGCCAAGAGAGCAAACAAATATGTGTCAAAGAAAGTGCAGCTAGAGTGCTCCTTGGAGGCAAAAATGATAAAGGTTCACCTCACATACTTTGGACATGTTGCTAGGAGGAGCTATTCCTTGGAGAGGGCCATGATGTTTGGGAAGGTAGAGGGTTGGCAAAGGAGAGAAATACTCTCAACCAGGTAGACTGACATAGTGACTGCCTTAAGGGGCTTTAGCATATCAGCAAGTGTGAGGATGGGAAGGGCAAAACAGAGTTCTTATCTGTTGGGTATAAAATCCCTGTGGGTCATACTTGATTTGATGACACCTAGCAACAAGGACAACAACAACAATTAACCTAATAGAGTTCTAGTAGCTGTAAGAAACAGACTTTACACTGGTCTATTCTGTAATGTGTGGAGTCACTATAATTTGAAATTGACTCAAAGATAAAAGATCTGAGGTTTTCATTATTGTTGTTTAGTTAGTAGATGCTATAGTGTCATGCACAAATCTCTCTAGCAACATCACTGTAAAACAAAGGAGCTCACTAACCCAACTGCTTAGAGTGATGAGACTGGGTAGACTCATCTCCTTGGGAATTATTTTCTACTATCTCCTCTGAAGGAGTAGCCTGTTTCCAATCATTCGTACAAGGAAAGAGAAAGGCTTGTCAGCTCTTCTTCCTTAATTTAGGACATGGAAGGCTTATCTACTCATTCAGTTCCATCAGCAAGAACACTGTTGCAAGCACAAAACGGTTTCCCTGCTCTATCCTCCTTCCCTCACTCTGCCCGTAAATCTTCTGCAAGTAATCGTTCATTCCAAAGTCTGTTTCTTAAGGAAACCCTGGATGGAGATAGTAAATAGGAAAGCTAAAACAAACTTCAGCAAGATCATAAAACATTTTTCCAAAGATGAGTCATCTGATTTGTAGGAGCAAAGGATTTGCCTATCAGCTGGAAGGGTACAGATGGACTTGAGCCAGGATCTGCAGGATTTTGGATCTCATTGACAGAGAAAGAAAGATTAGTACTAAGCTCTATAAAGATCCTTTCCAGGTCTAATCACAATGAGAAAGTCCTTGAGCAACAACGTTGCCTTGTTTGTTTATAAGAAATATTTTACCATTTGTTGACATTCTATTGTGAATTTGTATGTTCTTAGACTTAAGTTGCAATCATCTTTTAATATAGATGAAGTCTCTGAGAGGTATAAATGGTTAACTATTCAACTAATAACTGAAAGCTCATCATATTGAATTCCAATGTATTCCTAAATTTCTATTTAATCACTAAATGCAAGTCAGTTACTTCATCTGTTGTTCAACTAAAGAAATAGCTATTTATCCCAGGCCCATGGAAAAACAAAATTTTTGCTCCAGACTTAGTGAGAAATGTTACAACATTAGCCAAACAATGTAAGCTATACTTCATAGAGAAGTCTGCACATCCATAAGGAAAATTTGAGGCTACTCAGTTTTGCCTTTGAGTACAGACATTGGAGGCTAAATATGGCTAAATGTTCCATGGTTCACGATCAATATTAGAGGTAGAAGTATGGATAATTATGAAAAAGACAGAGTTTAGAATTAGAATTCTTAGATATTATGAAATCCTGACTACCCAACATCTAGCTATATTTTTGTTCTTGTCAGCTAAACGCCTTCAGTTTCTTTTTGTTTTGCTATATAATGACTTTTATATAGTGTTGGGGAAATTTAAAAACAAATTAAAAATCATGTAAAATGCCTGACACAGTGTTTGACACTAATTAAAGGCTCAAAAATGGTTGAATACTAACCTACATTCCCTATAAAGAGAATAGCATGTTTATGCTTAAAAATCAAAGACTCATTGAGTCTTTTAAGATCAGGCTGACTTAATGAATTTCTGAAGGATAACATAAGGGGAAATAAATCTCAGTCAAAATTATTCAATAGGGTTATGATATTCAAATTTTCCAACACCTACTGAATTTTATCTTGGTTACTAATCATAGAAAATCTGATTGTTATTTATTAAAGGAGCATTTGGTCAGTATAGGTTAATGTATCCTGGAGTAACAAGCAATATCCGATTACAAAAATCTCAATTACAGTTTGTTTTGGGTTGCTTTGACAATATAGTTAGGTTCATAATATCCTTATGAGATCTGCTTGTCTCAGTCTTTAACCTCTGTCATTTCAACACGAGGCCTCTTCTACTCTTGCTATAACACTAAGAGGGCTAAGGAGCCTGAGTGGTGCAGTGGTGAAAAGTATTTGGGTAGTAATCAGAGGTCTTCAATCTAAAAGGCTAAGGAAGTGTTTAATCACAGATAGAATCATTCTTGGATGATTACCAGGGGCAGAAGTGGAATAAAAATTAATAAATTGGTAATAGACAAATATTAACATGGGTGAAGGAAAAGGCATTATTCTATCTATCTATCTATCTATCTATCTATCAATCTATCTACCATCTATCTGTCTATGCAGGGTTTAGGGCTGTTGTACATAGGTTTGCTATGAGTCACAGATCAGTCAATGTCACATAACAAGACAGACTAGGAAGCAGGATAGGCCTTCCTAATAAAAGGCTTTTGAAAACCCTATTAACACCAAAGAAAGAAAACTGTTATAGTAGTGTAGTGCTAGAGCCCAGATTTGAAGTTAGTTGAAATGAGGAAAATCAATAACAAACATCATTTAATAATTGTTTGTAGCTTGAATGTTGGGAAAATGAATATTGTTAAAAATGACAGAACTCATGGATATCATTAATGAAATGGCATTAGAAAATGTTAAGGACAAGCTATAGTCACTTTGAATTAGAAAATCACATGATATACTATGCAGGGAATGAAAAACAGAAGAACAGTTTTGCATTCATAGCCAAAAAGTAAATTTCAAGTTCTATCCTGAAATACAAGGTTATGAGTGATAAGATACAATCCACATGCATACAAGGTAGACCCATTAACTCAGCTATTATCCATGTATATGTTCCTACGTCAAGTGCCAAAGAGGAAGAAATTGAGAATTTTTACCAAATTTCACAGTCTGAAATTGACTGAACATGCAATCAGGATGTATTAATAATGATAATCGGTGACTGGAACACAAAAGCAGGAAACAGTGAAGAAGGGACAGTAATTGGAAAATATGAGCTTGATGATAGAAATGAGGCTGGAAATAGAATGATTGGATTTTGTATTTATTCATTGCAAATACTTTTTTAAAAGACACAACAGCAGTTTTACACGTGGGTTTCACCAGATGGGCTTCACAGGAATCAGCTTAACTACATTTGTGGAAGAAATCATGGAAGAATTCAGTATCAGCAGTCAAAACTAGGCCAGGAACAGACTGTGGGTCAGATCATCGTATACAAAATTGAGGTTGGAGAAAATGAAAATAAGTCCACAGGAACCAAGATATGATCTTGAATCAATTCCATCAGAATTTCATGATCATCTTAAGAATACGTTTGAGCCATTGAATGCCAATGATGAAAGACCAGATGAGTTGTGGGATGATATCCAGGACATCACCCATGAAAAAAGCAAAAGATCATTACAAACACAGAGCAGAAAGAAAAAATCAAAATGGATGTCAGAAGAGACTCTTTAAGATTGCACTGGAATGTTGAGAAGCCAAATCTAGAGAAAAATATGTCAAAGTGAAAGAACGGAAAAGTGGTTTAAAGGGCAGCTCGGGAAGACAAAGCAAAGTATTGTAATGGAATGTGCAGAGAGCTGGAATTGGAGAATAAAAAGGGAAGAACTTGCCCTGCATTTCTCAAGCTGAAAGAACTGAAAAACAAATTTAATCCTCATTTGCAATGTTGAAAGATGCCGTGGGCAATGTATTGATTGACCCCCCAAAACACCAAAAGAAGATAGAGGGAATACACAAAGTCACTGTCCAGGAAGAAATTGATGAAAAGTTTGAACATGAGCCAATGATATGAAAAAGGAAGAGGAAGCTGCATTGACAGCATTGGCAAAAAATAAGGCCCCAGGAATCTATGGGATCCCAATTGACTAGTTTCAATTAACAGATGCAGCCTTGGATGCACTCAGCAGTCCATGTCAGGAAATTTAGAGAGAAGCTGTTTAGTCAATGGATTGGAATAGATCCATATTTGTTCCTATTCCCAAGAAGGATGATGCAACTGAATGTGGAAGTTATTGAACAATATCATTCATATCATATGCTAGATAGGGAATTGGCAGAAGTTCAAGCAAGATTTAGAAGAGGCAGTGGCACCGGGGATATCATTGCTGATGTCAGGTGGATCCTGGCTGCAAGTAAGTAACACTAGAAGAATCTCTATTTGTGCTTTATTGACTATACAAAAGCATTTGACTGTGTGGATCGTGACAAGTTGTGGCTGACACGGAGAAGAACAGGAATCCCAGAGCATTTGATTGTGCTCATGAGGAACCTATACCTGGAGCAGGAGGTGGTTGTGAGAACAGAGCAGGGGAGTACCACATGGTTTGGAATTGGGAAAGGAGTGCATCAGGGATATAGTCTATCTCCATATCTTTTCAATCTATGTGCAGAACAGATTATTCAAGTGGCTGGACTTTATGAGGGGGAATGTGGCATCAAGATTGGAAAAAGATTCATCAACAACCTGCATTATGCAGATGATACAATATTGCTGGCTGAAACTGAGGAGGACTTGAAGCATTTACTGCAGAAGGTCAAGGATTGTAGTCTTCAATATGAATTAAAGCTCAACATAAAGAAAACAAACAAAGCTTCCCACTATTGAGCCAATTGGCAGCACCATAATAGGAGAAGAGATTGAGGCTGTTAACAATTTCAGCTTGCTTGCCTCCACAATCAACACTCTTGGTACCAACAGTCAGGAAATCAAAAGACAAATTGCACTGGGAAAATCTGCTGTTAGAGACCTCTCCAGAGTGCTATAGAGCAACAATATCAGTCTAAAGACTAAGGTGTCCCTGATCCTGGTCATGGTGTTCACATTACTTCCTATACATCATAGAGCTGGACAGGGACTAACCATCACGGAAGAATTAATGTCTTTGAACCGGGGTGCTGGAGAAGTGTACTGAACACACCATGGCCTAACAAAAGAACAAACTAGTCTGTTCTGGGGAGAGTGAAACCAAGTTTCTTCTTGTAGGCAAGTATTTTAAAGCTCCTTCTCACACTTTCTGAGCATGTGGGCAGGAAGGACCAGTCCTTGGAGAAGGACATCATGATTGAAAAGGTGGAGGGACAGCGCAAGAAAAGGAGATAGATTGGATGAGATGGATTGACAGTTACTAGGATAATGGGGTAGGTGTGTCAGAGTCACTGAGATTGGTTCAGCATATAGCAGGGTTCCAAGCTACTGTCTGTAGTGTTACTATGAGTCTTAGGTGACTCGATGGCACATAACAATAAAAGCAAAAACGTACATGTGAAAGTTGGACAACAACTAACGATAAAAGGAAAAGAATCAATGCTTTGTGTTGTGGTGTCAGAGAAGAGTTCTGCATATTCAGTGGACTGGCAAAAAACCAAACAGATATGTCTTGGAGAAAGTGAAGAAAGCAGGGTGCTCCTTCAAGGCAAGAATGCTGAAAGTTCGTGTCACATGTTTTGGGCATGTTGTTAGGAGGGACAGTCTCTGGAAGAAGATACCATACTGTGAAAGTTGAAGGGTCAGAGAAAAAAAGGAAAACCCTCAATGAGATAGATTAACACAGTGACTTTAACAGTAGACTCAAGTATACCAGAGATGATAAGGATGCCACAGCATAGGGCAAGGTTCAGACCCACTTTTCTCAAGGTCTCCATATGTTATGGTCCGTGTGAAGACACCTAACAACAATATATATTCCAAAATCTGTAAAGATGGACTGGGACCATGCAATATTTTTTTTCTGTTATACATAAGCTTTATATGAATTGGAGCTAACTTGATGGTGACTAACAACATTAATAATTTCTGATCCTTTATACAGTTCAACGAAAGAGTAACATTATGAACGGACGATCTTAAGTCTCATTATCTACAGGAAGTTTTTCTATCACAGCTGAAATGTCCTTTCTTCTTGTACAATACATTGATTATAAAGATCAAATAGTAATTGCAGGTTTAGTGTATCTTTTCCTAAATTGTTTCAAATATTGAAGAACGGCTAGTAACCACTAGCAGTTAGAGAGTGCACTAGGCATAATCATGGCTTTTTACTCTATTAACTCCTTTCTTCAATCTTTATATCAGGTCCTCATTTTGATTAGGAGGAAACTGGATTCTGATAACCTGATGTGGTTACCCACTAAAGCTGGTCTGTTTCCACAACCTGGTATTTTCTCTTTTTTTTCTTTTCTTTCTTCTTATTTATTTACGTGTGTGTGTGTGTGTGTACCATTGAATCCAATCTGACTGGCACAGGAGCAGACTGCCCCTCCTTCTCCAGGGGAGCATCTGGTGGACTTGAACAGCATACCTTCCTGATTGCAGTGCAGCTTCTGCTTCTTGCCACTAGACCACCAGAGCTCCCTTCAAGCTGGTATTTTTGTAGCGTAACATTGCCTCTCTGTTTACTTGACTGTCTCATATGGCTGGTTCTTATTCTTAAAATTGTAATTTTTTTTGAAAAATCAAACCTTTCCTTCTTTCACCTTGCCAGTATGTCTAATATGTTGTTGTTGTTGCTGCTGTAATGTGCTGTTGAGTTGAGCATGACTCAGTGACCCTATGAATAAAAGATCTGAACCTTGTTCTTTTCTTCACCATTCTTCCTGATACACAAGGGCCCTTTGCAGCAGTCACCCTATCAATTTACCTGGTTTAGAGTCTTCCTGTTTTTAGTTGACCCTCCACCCTTCCCAGCATTATGCCCTTCTCCAAGAAATAGCACCTCCTAGCAACATGTCCAATGTATGTGAGGAGAAACCTCCAAAGAGCACTCTGGCTACACCCTTTCCAAGACATATCTATTAATTTTCTTGGCTGTTCATGGAATGTTCAGTGCTTTTCTCCAACACCACAGCTCAAAGGCATCAATTCTTTTTCTGTCATACTTATTCATTGTCCAGGTCTCAGATGCATAGATAGTAATTGGAAACACTATGGCCTGAATCAGATGCACCCTAGTCTTCAAACTCCTCAATACCTTGGAAAGGTCCCTAACTGCAGACTTCCTCAGTGCAAGGTGTCTCCTTCTTTCCTGACTGCTGGTACAGAGGGTGTCTGTAGATCCAACCAACATGAGGCTGTTGACAGTTTCAGTCTCCTCTCCATCCATGATGATGCTTCCTATCAGTCCAATGGCAAGAATCTTTGTTTTCCTAACATTGAAATGCAAACCATTCCAAAGGCTGAATTCCTTGATATTCTGCAACAAGTATGTCTGATATAGGTTTGTAATATAATTGAATAGTCAAAATTTAAACTAACTGCCGTCCAGTCTGCAAGTCTGCAGTTGTGACTCACAGTGACCCTCTTTTTTTTTTTTTTTTCAGAGAAATCTCAGTAAATCTTTCTGAAAGAAAACTATCCTTTTTTTCCTCACAGAGCAAATGGTGTATTTGGACTCCTGGGTTTTTGGCTGATGCATTAAGCACTAAGCCATGAGGGCTTATGTCATACAACAGATGTGTAAGAAGTTTCTGGATTAAGCTTTTCAAATAAAAGAAACTTGTCAGGTTCTTGGCAACCAAAGCTTTGTGTGTTGAAACCAGGCAATAGCTTACATTTATCTTCAGGTTCTCTCTCTTCCCTCACATGACCGCTACTGAGGAGAAAAGTAGGGTTGAAAAATCTCCCTAACAACTTGACAGGAGTAACGAGTTAATACTTGATACTTCTTCAAACCTGAATTTTACAGGAGACCAGGAGGGAGACAAAGAAAATGCAACTCTAATGAAGATACTTTGGTAATGGTCATTATTGTTGAGGCCAATACTAAAAACACTGCACTTTCTCTGGTATTACAAGTCATTACCCATAACACTACATGTCTTATTTTTAATAAATCTGGCTTCTTTTAGATGTTAGCTCATGAAGTCAAGAACGAGTCTACTAGAATTTGGCATACCTTAGCACATTTAATGATGGTTTGGTTTGATTTGAACACTATGTGAATGTCTACTTTGTGTTCAGATTCCTGGAAAAGGTGACAATATGAATTATGATTTAAAGAGTAATGAGTGAACTGTAGTTCATGAAGCTTCACAGCACCATTTCTATACATACACTTGGCTTTGTGATACCTCATTAACTTTTTACCTTTGGTAGGTATATCTTGAATATTGATTATATTCCAAAATCCAAGACAAAATTGAGAGGTTAATCCTTCAGATAGAAAGTTGAGGGGCTTTAGAGATTAGTGAAGAGGACTCAGAATGAAAAAAAAAAGAAAGAAAGAAATAACTTTGGATACTTTCCCAGATCTTGCAGGGATGAATTTATACAGAAAAATTTGTTTTTATTATTTCTTCTTTTTTCCATAAAAAAATGAATTCCCAGAACATGGGAAAGATTTCACTTCAGACACAAATATGTAAACAACTCAAAAATAAAATATTTTTTTTAACTCGCCATCATTTTCTGGAGGCCATCAAACCTCTTTTCACCCATAAATGAGAATAGTTAAGAATTCACTGTCCTCATTATGGTGTAAGGATTCTAATTATGCTTAAAAACCAATAGAAGATATCATATGGAAAATACAAATTATATACTATGAATTCAGTTGCATTGAAACCCCAGACAAATTTTGCATTGACTAGAAAAACATGAACAAAAGTAGCTCATATTAGTACTGTTACTGTGAAGTGAATGCCTTGGCTTAAGTCTTTCTTGCCTGGACAAAGAATTTCCCCGCAAGTGGAAGATCAACCATGGATTAATTCCCTGGTCAGGGATGGCCCTGACCTTCTTAGGTTGTTACTCCTGCTTGAAATCATTCCAGTGTGGGCCACACCCTTTTTAAAGCATATACCTGAGAGGAAAGGTAAAGAAAGAGGAGTAAAAGTGAAAGTACAGACAGTTTTAGAAAATACACATCCCAGTGAGAGATATGGGTCATTTTTTCAAAAGTAAAAAAATGGAGAAAGACATTATGCTGTGTGTATTGTGGGTTAACACAGCAGGTTCACTTCATTTGGACTTACTTCTGGGCTTGAGTTTGGACCAAGGGGATCATGTTGCAGAAGGTTCTGCAATAGTGTGAAAGATGGTTCTTATTCTGGTCTGTTGTTCTTGATGGATGTCATTCATATGCCTGACGCACTAACCAGTTTTCTTTGAGGACAGCCTTTATAACTTACATGAGGATTTTGAGGCACTCTGGTCAATGTTATTGGTTCCCTGGTTTTGATTAGGTAGGGTCTAGTCTTAGCCAGTTTGGACTTTGACTTCTATCAGCCCCCATCATGAGTTTTTAGGCCTTCTTTATCCATAGGTATATAATCAAACATGTTTTTCCACCTAGAATCTTCTTATTTTAACTGAATTACCCAATTCTGACTGTAACAATATATTACATTTTAGCCTGACCAAAGAGGCCAGTTCTTGGGAAAAGACATCATGCTGGTAAAGGTTGAGGATCAAAGAAAGAGAGGAAGTCTCTCAAGGAGATGGATTGACATGGTGACTGTAGCAATGGGCTTCAGCATGACAGAGATGGTGGGATGGTGCAGGACAGGTCAAGGTTCAGATCTGTTTTTCACATGTGCTATGAGTGGTAGTGAACTTGACAGTACTTAACAACAGCAATAACAATTTATCTCTTGAATCAATTGTAATGGTATCTGAGTTAATATTTTTATACTTATTCTAAGAATGTGGCCAATGTAATGTCTTTGTCTTCTCCACCCTGCCCCCCCATCCAAGATAGGACTTGTTGTCAGCAGTGGGTTTTAATTGAATTTTTCATCTAAATTTGGTTTCTTAGTATCTCAGTAATGGTGGCATTACTGAGGCCTCATGCTGCCTCTTGTGTCTCTTTTATCATCTTTAAAGTTTTGTGTCTGATATTTGTTTCTTAGAAAGAAGTTCTGTTTGTTATCATAAAGGATGTAAAAGGGGGTGGGCAAAATCCTTTGTGAGGGAGTGTTTATAATCAGAGATCAAGTGTAAAGTTATGTGTAATGGAAAGTTGTTTGTATATAAAGGACCAGTGTACCAAGGCATGCAGTTCAAACAGCAGAACATGAGGTGGATACTGGAGTCAGGAATGTAGAGCCCTTTCTTCCAAGAATTAGGGAAAATGGGTCTGAGGGACAGCAGGAAGGCAACAGAAAATGCACTCTATTGTGTGTTCTTGGCTTCAGATTGCAGGCCAGCCTGACTCATTTATTGAATCAGTGATGAATGGACAGCTAGAAATTGGGATGCTCGGAACATACTTCCATGGAACACTGTTCTACCAGACACCTGCTCCTCTCTTGATGGATCAACCCAGAATTGCAGGATCCTCTATCGGTCCCGCTTTGTAGCCTGCCTTGTTTCCCTGCTTAATCTTTTTAATTTTTTTCCATTATTTTAATGAAAGTTAACAGAAAGGTTGAGGTTTATCATTCATTCATTTATTCATTCATTCATCCATCCATCCATCCATCCATCCATCCATCCATCCATCCATTCATTCATTCATTCTTGCACATCTTATTCCCTCCCCCTGCTTTCCATCTCCCTGAATCCATTTTGCAATGATTCTCTTGCTCTGGATTGCTGTCATACATATAATGCCTAATCATGTATTCCTTTCAGACAGTTCTTCCCTTCATGTGTCCCAATGCAGAGTTCATTGTCTATCAATTTAATCTTTTGAAGTCCTCATGACAAAGACAGGTTAGGAGCTCTTGGCTGGTAGCATATATCACTCACTCATTTCCTGGAGATGAAACTGACTGGTAGCTGATCAACCAGTGGGTTTTTGGAGACTACAAATTGCATGAGAGGAGATTTTCCATTTTTCTCCCACGCGGCCACTGGTGGATTAGGACCAGCAAAGAGATGCCACCAGCAGTATAACTTCCCTACAGCCCTTTGCAGAAACCTATACTCTGGTGGCCTATTGGGTAAAGATTTGTACTGCAAGTTAAAAGACATGCTGCTCTGCAGGAGAAAGATGGTTAACCTTCTGATTTCTAGCCCCTGAAAACTCACTGGAGGGTCAGTTATGAGTTGATGTTGTAATGTGCCGTCGAGTCGTTTGTGACTCATAGAAACCCTATGTACAACAGCCCTAAACTGTGCTCTATCCTGTGCCAATCTCATTGCCTCTGACACACCCATCCCGAGTGCCCCAGTCACCAAATCAATCCAACCTCATAGAGGGTCTTCCCCTCCTGCGCTGTCCCTCCACCCTACCCAGCATGATGTCCCTCTCTAAAGACCTGTCTCTCCTTACAACATGTCCAAAGTATGTCAGATGAAGCCCCAGAACCCTTGCCTCCAAGGAGCAGCCTGGTTTAATCCTAAGATGAATCTGTTTGTTTTCTTGGCAGTCCATGGTACATTCAATACTCTTCTCCAGCACCACAGCTCAAAGGCGACAATTCTCCTTCTATCCTCCCTAGTCATTGTCCAACCCTCTGATGCTTAACAAGTGATTGCAAAAACCATGGCCTGTATCAGGCGGACCTTAGTCTCCAGAGAGACACTGTTGCTCTTGAGTATTTTGGAGAGGTCCCTAACCGCAGACTTTCCCATCGCAATACGGTTTTTTTTTTATTTCCTGGCTACTGGTGCCAAGAGTGTTGACCTTGGAGCCGAGCAAACGGAAGCTGTGAACAATCTCAATCTCTTCGCCATCCATCCTGATGCTACCGGTTGGTTCAGTGGTGAGAATTTTTGTCTTCTTGACATTGAGCCTCAGTCCATATTGAAGGCTGCAGTCCTTGACCCTCTGCAGTAAGTGCATGAGGTCCTCCTCAGTTTCAGCGAGCAAGGCTGTGTCATCTGCATAACGCAGATTGTTGATAGATCGTCCACCAATCCTAACACCACGCTTCTCCTCATAGAGCCCAGCGTCTTGGATAATCTGTTCTGCATACAGGTTGAAAAGGTATGGAGACAGGACACGTCCCTGGCGTACACCCTTCCCAATTTTGAACCATGCAGTGTTACCCTGCTCTGTTCTGACTACTGCCTCTTGGTCCAAGTATGAGTTGATACTGACTTGAAAATACATAACACTAATAAATATTCCTGCTCTAGGTTCTTCACCGCTAGCCCTTTCCAATATCTTCTAATTGTCTTACACTGCTCTCCGGTAATTGTTTCAGGTGGGGTAGACTTCCCTTTTGCCATAATACATTATTCTCCATAAGTTTCTGAAAACAAGGTTTGAAGCGAAACCAGTCAGAATTAGCTCCTGAACATGCGCAGAAACAGTACTCATGCCCAAGCGCTGACCTTTCCAAACAGAAAGTAAAGCCATTTCCTACTAGGCAGAAATGAAGCAGGGACCTTGCCACACAGTGCATGTATGTTGTTGTTGCTGATTGCCGTCGAGTCAAACACAACTCATAGCGACCCTATGAGCAAAAGGCCTGAATATTATTCCATGATAAGCGGTGGCAAGTGTAAGAGCCAAAGCCTCAGGAACTCAGTTTCTGGAAAAGTGCAGCTACCCCCACCCAACCCGTTTGAGTAGTTCCTAGCAAACAACCCCCACCTGCAGTAAACCACACCCTGTTAGTCAACTGCCAAATCTTGCCTCCTTCTGCTGAAATAGGCTTCTACTTCCTTATAAGGGCATAAGGGTAACAAACTTCCCTATATTTGAAGTAACCAATCAGATTCAGACAAGTTTTCAAACTGCTTCCCTGCGCTATAGCTAACGAATTAAAAGCAAACTAGTACTCTAACTGTTGTACATAGCCAATCATAGAATGTATAGTTAGACAAAGAAGTAACAAAGGTATAAAAGGTAGAAGCTTGCGCCAGCTCTGGGCTCTTGGGTGGATACTACTGTGTCAGCACTTGGGAGCCCGGGTTCGAACTCGAAATAAACTTTAATTCAGCTAATTGGCTCGGTGGTCTTTTCTGGGGAGTCCGTTACAGCAAGCATCCCAGAATCCTCCGCATTGGTTCCAGCTTGAGGAGCTCCCTGCTAATGCAACAACAGAAGGTCTAAGGTCACAGACCCCTCAAGTTCCAAATAAAGAATAAACTGAGTCCCACTACTTAACTGATACTTCGTCTCTTCAACATTTGGTTTGTCCAAAACCACAAACCACCATGGCCTCTGCTTCGTGAACAGCTTAGTGACTGCAGCAGGCCCACTGGTCAGTGTGGCCCAATAAAGGTGATTTTTCTCTTTAATTAACTAGAGTCTCTAAGTCTAATTCTTTCTCTTTTGAAGACAAGAATCTAGACTGCAATATTAAGCATCATGGTTAGTTAGGAACTTGTTACCACATTTACTGTGAACTATTTACCTATAGTTTTTGTGTTTTGTTTTTTTTTTTGTGGGGGGGTATTCCCATAGGCTTCAGAGTTGGAATATGAAACTGTTGCTGTATTGTTATTCCATAACCAGGAAACCCCTCTCTGACCATAGCCAAGGCCACAGAAATGCCAGAATTAGGATACTTCAGCTTCATAGGAACTGCCTGAAGTGCTGGTCTAACTCATCCCTAGCTTGTCAGCCCTGGCTTAGACTTCAGACTAGGTTAGTTTCGGAACGCTGCACCTACTCATCCTTACAAGGACTGGGTGCTATCCTGACACACTTCTGCATTCTAGGAATGACTTCTTTCGAGGAAATCAGTATTGAATTATCAAGATGTTACCTTTCATTTCAGAATAAAACAGTATTTTATTTCCATTTGTGCCGCATTCCTCTTCAATCATATTGGTGATTGGGTTGTTTGTGTACTTACTAATTATGGAGAACATTACTAATTTAAAGTGTCCTTGCTTTTAGTGATGGCAGTTTGTAAAACTAAACAATTATTTTAGATATACACCAAGGAAAGATTTTATTATGTTGTATTATTTAGAAACATTGTACAAAAATTTGCTAATATGTCACAATCTGTTACATTAGACACAGAAAGATATTATGTTTCCCTTAGAAAATTAGACTGCATATATATACACTTGATACAAAGTCTTAAAACTGTATTGCATCACTTCTTTATCAAACAAATCAATGAACATTCCTGTAAATAGGCAGGGAGCATACTGAACAAATTACTGCCTGTTGTTGTTGTGTCGTTAAATGCTGTCGAGTTGCAGGCGACTCATAGCGACCCTATAAAGGAGAGTCCTCAACACTTGGGTGCCTTTCATCCTCTCTCCAGGTTCATAGGGTTTCCAGAGGCAAGCTATTATCAAAGTGGATGCCACTCCTCCTTCCAAAATTGCTGCCTACAGAGTTATATTAATAGTAGTAGGGCTACTACTCACTGCTTTGCCACAGCACGAGGCTGTGAATTCCAGATAGAGAGACAATATATGGACTCTTTCACATAGAGACAATTAGTATGTTTTAAACCAATACATTGTTAGTAATACTTGATATTTCTTGGCTTCTTGATTCAAAACTCCACTCATGTGATTATGAAGTTTGTATTGACTAATCTTTAAGCAATTAATAGAAGTACAACAAAACACATCCCCTTAACACTGGAAGTGAGATGACTTTGTTAGAAATACCCTGTTTTCTGAAGAAAAAAAAAATATTTTGTAAACCTAACACTCATAATTAATACAGAAATAAAGTGAAACGTATGTAAATGAAAGTTAATGTTAGAATTCCTAATGCCATCTTTCCTTGAGAAAAACAGAAATGTGGATATCTTAAAGAGCAAGGCCATATCAAGATTGGCAAGATGGGTGGGAAGGAAAGAGCTGAGAAATATATTAAAAATAGCTTATTTCCAAGTTAAAGTTTTTTTCTGGTTTTTGTTTTACATTTATTTTTAAAGGAAAAACTTGCAGTATTCCACTGTGAAGAGACAGATTCACTCCAAGTCGCAGGCTTTGAATTTTAGATTTGGGTTTGGTTTTAAATAACATTGACCAAGTACCTACTGAGTACTCTGACAATGTACTCACTGCTGTCCTAAGTGATCTTCCTTTGCTGTTATTTCTGCCATTGCATTACACGGAGTAGCAACATCTATTCATTTTTATAAAGCAGCATTATTATTTTAATGCATTTCATGTTGACTATATGAAGTTCATTAGAGCCTATTGAAGTTCATGAAGGGCGCTCTGGTGGACTGAGGGTCAGGAGCTTCGCTGCCACCATGAATGAAGTCCTGTGGTTTGAATCCACCAGCAGCTTGGCTGGAGAAAGATGGACAATCTTCCTTTATTGCCTCCAACTTGATGGTTCATAACAATAACAAAGTTAATATACAATTCTTTCTATTGCATTTTTTAAAATCTTCTTAAAAAGATAATGTAACATTAAAGATACATCCTATTCTATTTTACATGAGTCGTGAACACTTTCATTAGAGTGACTTAAGAATTGAGGTAATAATAATATAATAATATCCTTTCTGTGGAAAGAGTAGCAAAACGAAAAATTTTCAAAAACATAAAGCCTTGAAAATACCACTCTTTCTGACAGAAGTTTATGAAGCAAAATTTCTGCATAGCACAATGAGTCAAGTAACTTTAAAGTGCCACCTAGCGATGAAAACCAGAATTGCAGCTTAATTAAAATTGGCTGTTTTATTGTTTAAAAAATTAAAAAATATAAAGATATTAAAAAATTAAAAAATAATTCTATTATTTTAATTTTTAAAAACAATGATAGGAAACAATTATTCTCAGACAGTGAGATACCGAATTACACAAACAAACTGCATGCGATTTCTCAACCTTAATTGAATTTATTCCCCCTGACCCTGTTCCAGTGGCATTTCCTCTTGGTGCTAAAAAAGAAGGTACTGGCTCTTTTCACATTGACCTACATTATATTTTGTTTCAATTGATTCAGGGTTAATTGAGAAACTTGAAATTATGTCATGGATTAATTTACATACAATATAGTTACATTAATCCACACTTTCTATGGATTCTTTTCTACTTATCTATTGCTTTTTTTACAGCAGTACAAGCCAATTCATTCACGATATTATTTATGAATCATGGTGCCAGCCATCTACTCATACGATTTTGACAGAATCATGTGGCTTGAATAATTGATTCACACAACAGTCCAAGGATTTGACCACATGTCATCTTCAATATGGAATGTGAAAGATGGTTTTGTAAGAATCTTTGAAGAGAAAGGGGAATGACACAGATAATCAGCATCTTTGAATAGTCCTGCAGACAGAGAGCATGTCCAAGCATCTTTTCCTGCACAAGTTTGTATTTCTTTCTGAATTGTAAAGATTATCACTGTTGTGCACACCTGTGACCTATAACAAAACATCTGGGTTAAATGTCAAATATAGCAATAGTATAAAGACAGAAGAGGAAAAAAAAAGAATGTTACAACCAGAGAAAACAAGTAGAGGGGAGTTTTTGCAAGTATCCTAGATGTGAAAACTGACCTCTCCATAATATTCACTAGAAAAGAAATGATTGTCAAAAGAATAAAAGGGGAAACAGTAGCTTCATATTAAAACACTGGAGCTACAATGAACTTTGCTAAAAAATCCAAACAAACAAAAAGCAAACCCAAAAGTCTAAGTTAAAGTTAAAGTCTAACTTTAAGAATGTTGTATAAGCTTATTCCATTGAACTAGAAAATAAATAACTTATATAATTTTTATTGTTGCTATTATTATCTATCCTTCATCTTCAAATAATTCAAGCTTTAGAACTGGATTTTTTCCCCTCCCATAGCAGTAACTTAGTTAAGTAATTAAATAAAACTAACATTTATAAATAACCTATGGACATATACTGTGGATTCCCCGGCATAGTGACAGTCAGGCCACAGCTGAGATCAGAGTCCAGACAGGACTGAGCACCCTCTGCAAACAGAGAATTCTGCCCAGCCTCCCACCAGAGGGGATGCCGTGTCTGAACTTTGGTCTTAGTTTAAAGATTAAGCTTACCCATTGTTGTGTTGGGAACACTTAAATTTAAGGAAAATATAATCTCCGGAGATTAAACTTTTTTTAGGATGATTGGCTGAAACTAAATAAAAACCATAGGGAGACTAAGAAACGGGCCTCTTCAAAGTCCCACGCTGTGAGAGGACTTCTGCCTCAGCCTTCCCTCTTTTTCAGAATTCATTTCCTCGTGTTTCGCTTTCTTTCTGTGTATGGTTTGCAATAATATATTACTCAAGTCATTTATGTGTTCAGCTGCCATAGATACTGAGATGTTCAGTGCAACAGAAAATCAGAGTTCTGACCCCTGAGAAAATCTACTACATAGCATTTCTGTTGATGACTGCTGCATTGGAGGTTTCCTACAGAGGAGTGGGAGGCTTCTTTCATTTCCAGCGTCACCAGTCCAGCTTCAAATCTGCTTTGCTCCATACATATTTTCCTCCTCGCTTTAAGAACATTTTCTCATCAAATCCACTGAATTTGATGGCTGCTTCTACTCCGACATCCAGGATGGACTTGGAAGGATCCTTCCGCCCTTTTCTGCAGTTCAGAAAGCGCATCTAGGAAAAGTTATGACAGACATTTGGTTATTTTGATATAATGAATCCAATTATCTCCACTTTAAAGTCTTAATCTGAAATTGTTTCTAGTGTTCGAATTGTTTTACCAAAATTCACTGAGAACTGTGGGATAAATACTTTCCTGAGGATACTAAGTTTCTTGGATACCATTTCCCTGATGAACCAATTCATACTCTAAGGAAAAGTTATTGCTGTTATGTCAGAACCAATTCATACTGACCTATCAGCAGGCTTTCAGAAACTGTAAATTGCATGGGAGGAGATTGCCTGTCTTTCTTCCTTTGAGCAGTTGGTGGATTCAAACCACTTGAACTTGGGTTAGCTGTGCAGCTCCTTACACACTAGGCCAGGAGAGTCTCATCAATAAGAGCAAACATAAACTCATCAAATCAGTTAAGTGCATGTTAAACATGCATGAGTTACAAAGAGCATGCATGCCCTATGTGAGGAAGGTGATAATCAGCAGAAGATTCCTTAAAAGTTGACATCTGCATTATATATTGACATTTCCAAGTAAGAAAGAACAACACATATATTGAAAAAAAAAAAACAAACCCACAACAGAAACCTGGAATAAGCATGATTTGTTTGGGAAATTGTAGATAAGATGCTATTGCTAAAATACAAGAAATCTTCCTTTGAAAGAAGAAATCAAGGTTAAGCAAGAAGCTGGCAAGAAAAGGAGGGCAACAGGAGTCTGTATTTTGTGAAGAAACCAATATTTTGCGAAGAAGTGCTGTGTGAAGGGGGCTACAGCCTGTGGGAGAGGCCGGAAGTACTTTCAGTTCCCACCCAAACTAGCAGGAACGACTGACTGAAATACCAACCATGTGTTACAACATCAAATCATGAAACGATGCCTCAAAATAATTGTCTAGCAGCTTTTACTCAGGAAGGGAAATAGTTTACGGGATCTGTTAGTATGTATCTGTCACAATAACAACAATATATATTGCAATAAGGAGAAATAGGCACAGCAGATTAACATTTCCTTCTAAAATGTACCATGTGCTTTCTTGTATAATAAATGTCAATAAAAAGAAATAGATCCTTAACATTTGCAAATAGAAAATCTTGGCTTTCTATAGTAGCAGCCGTGAGATGATGTCAAATCAATTGATATGTGATAGATATCTCTCTAAAAGTAATGAGACAGAAGAACTTCATGCCCAAAAGCGCTTAACAGAGGAGTCTGTGAGTCATGTTGGGTTCACTGTAATATCCATGGATTTATAGGCATATAAGGGAGCTCTTGTGGCTTAATGCTAAGGAATTATTCTGCCAAATGAAAGGTACACAGTTCTAATTCACCAGCTGGTCTATGGGAGAAAGATGGGCAATTTCCTTCCATGTAACTTATTGCCTCTGAAAACTCACTGGAGGGTCACCTATAGATTGGTTCTGACTCGATGGTCACACAATAAAAACAACAACAACATGGCCACACAAAAGACAATGGAGGTTAGGATACCAATAGTATCAGCATATACAGACACCCAGGTTCAAAAGAATTGTCAATGTTCATAGTTCACATATTATCCTATTGAATATAGTGTTTCATATAATTAATACTCATCATTGACAAAAACAAACAAAGAATACTTGTTAAGGACAAGCATGTTTTAGATGGTTTTACTCATTATTATTCAACTCTGCCATTGCTGTTTAATTATGTTTTAAATAGTCATTTTATAATTCATTAACAATACTCACATATTCATCCAGAATAAGGTAGGAATCTTTCATCTGTAAAGAAGAAATTATATACAAATTTAGTTACAAGGGCAATTTTGGCCATGTAAACTAAATTGTCCATTTTTAGCATTTATGGATTTTCACTTATTTATTTGTATAGTTTTATTATTTTGGGATTCAACATTTGTTTTGATATCTATTATTATATGCCTTGTAAGGTGCATTACCTGTCAGTCTGTCATCACCACCTAACAGATAATCTCCAAAGGTTCATGTCTCTCCAGTCATATTTTAACTAATTAGAGCTGGTCTGAACTCCTCCATGATGAAAGGATTCAATATGAGAATCTTAACTTTGACAGTTTCTGTGACTATGAAAAGGCTAGGTTCGTAATTTCCTTATTTCTCAGGCTGTCAGAGAGTTCCTTCCTTTATCATTCAATATTCATGAGGATTGTGTCTACCATATAGATAGATGTTCTTTTTTATTTATTAATTACTAGTGCTGTTGCTGTTTGCTCTTTTGAGTCACCCCTGAAGTATGCAAACCAAGCCAAGCTGAATGAAAGACTGCCCGGTTCTGTGTTAGCCATATGAGGAGCTGCAGAGCAGAGGAGCATTTTAATTCATTGAGATTGTTGTTATGTGCCGTTGAGCTACGACTCATGATGACCCCATGAACAATAGCTCTGAATCTTACCATAGCCTAAGCCAACATCTCCATCTTTGACAAACTTGACCTATGGTGCAATTCTATTCTTAACACAAGGGGTTGCCAAAAGTCAGGGGCTCTACTTACTGGTTCCTAACAGAAAGTACAACAGCAATAGCATTACTTGTAAGGAATTATGCCTTCTATAGGTATAGAGCAAGAGTAAGCAAACTTTTGGTAAAGAGTTAAATAGTAACTATTTTTAGCTTTACAATCTATAGAGTCAGGTCTTCACCGCCCCCCCCCCCAATTATTCATGTCTGCAGTTGTAGCCCAAAAGTTACCATAGACCACATGCAATAGAATGGGATAGCTGTAAAGTACAAAAACTTTACTAATGGACACTGAAAACTGCATCTCATAAATTTTATTTGGTTATAAAATATTTCTTCTTTGATAATTTTATAAATCATGCTTAGCTTTCAAATTGTGTAAAATAGGAAGGAGGGCAAATTTGTCTCTCAGTTCATAGTTTGCTGACACTTGTACACATTTATGCTGGTTGTTTTGTGCCCTTGGGTCAAAACAAACTCACAGCTAACTCTCAAGTGGGTTTTCAGAGGCTGTAAATCTCACAGGAGAGCCTTATCTTTTTTCTGCAGAGCAGCTGATGGATAGCAGAACTTCTTACCTGGGCAATCTCTTCCTATGGGATTAACTGCCTCTGATAACCTGCTGGAGGGTGAATGATGACTTGGTTCCTACTCGAAGGCACACAACAGTAAGAAGCCACCGGAACTCTCTAGCTATGCTGTTTAAAGGATGGGCTCTTAATAGAATCATCTGGGTATTTGTTAAAAAGGCAGACTCTCAGGCCCCACTTCTGACATGCTGAATCAAAATCGACATTTCAATATGATTTCCAGGTGATTTTCTTACTCTAAAAATTTAATTATATCAGCTGGTGGAAGGGCATTGGCTTTGGAGGGGTCATAAAATTCTGGTTTTGCTTTGTTAGTTGATGCTGCTTCTGATATAAGCCAGCTAACAGATAATAATAATGAAGATAATAAAACTTGGATCATAAAGTATTGGTGAAAATTAGGTGTGTAAAAAGACTAACAGTTCCAGATGTAGAGAAGTACTCAATAAATAATAATAATCCTTGTAATTTCTCGTATTTTCTTTGAATATGCATTAATCCACTTCTTAAACAACATGCCTCCAGAAACTCTGAACTTCAGTAAATGTCGATGGTTGTAGAGAACTTCAGGTCTTTTGTTCATAGGGTTGCTATGAGTTGAGCGTGACTCAAAGGCAATCAACAACAGTAATGTAAATTAGGTGATTCCTCATTACTAATATATAGTAAAGATTTAAAAAAACTCAATTAAAATGGTGTATAGATGGGATGATTTGCTCTTCTCTGCTTTTCTTAAAGATTACAATCTTCCATTCAAGAATTTTCATGTGCTGGTTGTACAAAACATTAACTTTTAAATTCCAACTATTTCTTTTTCCCCCTACTAGTTTATTTACAAAATTCAAATACAAATTTGAACAAATTCTTTCAATTTCCCGCATCCGCACCCGTGAAATTGTACAACCCAACGATTAATCCCCCCTTTCTCCTTTACATCCACATCCCTCTGCTCCTAGCCTTTCTTACCCCTCCTGGATCCTTGTACTCATTCTACAGTAACAGTTTTATACAATATACAACTGTTTTTATACAATATACAACT
>NW_006399925.1:1941163-1947722 GCF_000299155.1 Elephantulus edwardii
GTTTAACCCTCTCTAGGATGAATCTGTTTTCTTGGCAGTCCATGGTACATTCAATACTCTTCTCCAGCACCATAGCTCAAAGGCGTCAATTCTCCTTCTGTCCTCCCTAGTCATTGTCCAGCTCTCTGATGCATAACAAGTGATTGCAAAGATCATGGCCTGTATCAGGCGCACCTTTGTCTCCAAAGAGACACCATTGCTCTAGAGTACTTTAGAGAGGTCCCTAACAGCAGACTTTCCCACTGCAATAGAAAGTTTAAAAAACTGACCTGTGCTATAGTTGGCCATATAGCCTATGTTTTTTCAAACTAAAAAGCAATAAATGTTTATCAAAGGAAATATGGACTCCAAAGAAAGCATCAAGAAGATAAAGGAATCCCTCGTAATTCTCAAACCAAGAGGGATGTATTTCCAGTGTCTTGTTTTTCCTGTCTCTAGAAACTTTTCCCCTCTTATATGGAAAGAGAGTTTTTTCCAAAGTTACTATTCACTTTTAAAACTTCTAAATATATAAATATCTATTTGATCTTATTTAATTACAAGTGATACTATTATTGGAAAAGAAGAACATTCAGTTCCAAGTGGATGTCGATGACTTAATCCAAGGTGACAAAATTGTGAAAGCTAACTGAAGACTCAACAGTGGCAATCAACAACAACAACAACCGCCAAGGACAGAGCCAGATCCACTCCCCAAGTCCCAGACATGCCTAGAATGTCAGGCAATATTGTACATAAATAGCATTCAGTTAATGTATTCTTAATGATCATATTCATAACACCTGAAAATATTTTATTCAATTTAGAATAAAATCTAAAAATGTTCAAAGCATTACTTTATTTTAAATAACATGCTAATATTTTAAATAGCCTTTTAAATAACATTTCCTTAATAAAAATCAGAAAGAGCACTTACCTTCCAGCGGACAGGGTTTAGTGCCTTAATCTGTTCATTCATGTCCTCATCTACATTGAAGCGATTAATGACAGAGTTTATCTTGAATGCCACTCTGTAGTCCCTGCACCATGCCCTCAGCTTTTGAAGATTTTCAACGTGGTTCTTCTTCCCTTGACCACGACCAATAAAGACATTCACTTGCTCATCAAAGCTATCACAAGAGATAGCGAGAATGTCCAAATATTCACCTGAGGAAAAGGGAAGATGAAAGATAAAAAGTCTAAAATCAAACTTCTTTTGGTAGTTTATAAATCTATATGATTAAATATATCTGGCTTGACTCATAATTTTTAAAAACGGATTTTTTTTCTTATACTCACAAATATCAATAAAGAGTGAATGATATTTGGTGCTAGTATGAAATAATCATAAAATATACAAATAACAAGTTGATACAGGAAATTATTTCTTTCTTAGTGACTGAGATAGTTAATAGTTTTCGTTTAATTGATTCCACAGTCAACACTCTTGGTCAAAGCAGCCAGGAAATCAAGAGACGAATTGCACTGGGAAAGTCAGCTGTGAGTGAACTCTCAAGAGTACTGAAGAGCAACGACGTCAAGCTGGAGACTAAGGTGCGTCTGACTCAGGCTATAGTCTTCACAATTACATGCTATGCATTGGAGAGTTGGATGGTTAATAGGGATGATAGAAAGAGAATTAATGCCCTTGAGCTGTGGTGCTGGAGAAGAGTGTTGAATATACCATGGACTGCTAGGAGAACAATCAGGTTTGTCCTGGAGAAGGTGAAGCCGGAATGCTCCTTGGAGTCAAGGATTCTGAAGCTTCGTCTGACATATTTTGGGCATGTTACAAAGAGGGACTGGTCCTTGGAAAGGGACATCATGTTTGGGAGAGTGGAGGGACAGCGAAGGAGAGGAAGACCCTCGATGAGATGGATCGATTCTGTGAGTGGAGTGGTGACAATGAATGTGTTTGAGATGGCGAGGTTGGCACAGGATAGACCGGCATTTAAGGCTCTTGTACATAGGGTCGCTATGAGTTGCAAATGACTCGATGGCATATAACAACAACAAAAAAACTGTGATACACATATATAAGTTTTGTTAAATGTCCTAGACTCAAGGTTCTTTATGTAAAATTTCAAGAACTTAAAATGTAATCCAAAGGCTTTTGATTGGGAATTTTTTTAGAAGTAGATAGCCAGGCCTTTCTTGCTAGTCCGCCCCAGTCTGGACACCTTATTGGAAGAAACTTCTGCATCAAAACAGCTCACATGTTTCTGCTGACAGGTAGGTGCAGCTCACATGAGGTGCATTGTCAAGGAATCAAACTAGGGTGTCACATATAAATTTCAAATCCTACCACTGGCTATCATTATTCTCCTCACATGTATATGTGTATATGAGCATATCAATATAAATAAAGGCTATTTTAAATTTGTTCTTGCATTGAAACCATACAATTCTGAACACAGTTCAAAGATGAATATTTCTGTCTTGGAGAGGATGAAACCAAGTTTCTCCTTGGAGGCTAGGATTTTGAAGTTTTGTCTCACATACTATGGGCACATGGCCAGGAAGGGCCGGTCCTTGGAGAAGGACGTCATGCTTGGAAAGGTGAAGGGACAACACAGGAGAAGAAGATCTCAGATGAGATGGATTGATACAGTAACTGCGGCAATGGTGCTAGGTGTGTCAGAATCAATGAGACTGGCTCAGGACAGGGCAAAATTCAGTGCTGTTTTATATAGGATTGCTGCAAGTCGCAGGTGACTTAACACACATAACGACAACAACAACTATACATTTACTACTCTTTCAGACATCACACAAATAAAACTGATCTAAGACAGTTTCACAACTGTTCTAAAAGAACACTAATGCTTTTGACAAGCTCACTGGTCTTTCCTTCATATTTCTTTTATATTTTATTAATCATATATTTTTTTTTAAATACAGACCCTATGATGTCAGGTAATGCTACATTAAGTGCTGAGAAAACCAAGATAAAGGCAAGTCTGGTGAAGGAACCATAGTTAAAATTGTTCCATTTCTGCATCGCAACATGTTAAGAGATGTGATAATAGATTGTTACTGGAGCACAGAAAATCTTGTTAAGAATTCTTTTCATTTGGCCTCCACCTCACTGGTTTTTGTAATCTTAGCTTCCGTTCAATCTTTCTTAATGTTTTAGAAATTTTCCTTTGTTGGTTAATGCTGTCCATCTGTAATTCAAACACAGGCTTTCACTACAGCCCAGTCACTCAGTGATCATGCCTCTGCTCTTGACTGATTTTGAATTTTTCTACATATTGTCACATTCTTTTCTCTAAAAAATTCCCAAGTTTTTCAAACTCTTGAGAAATTTGGGAGTACTAAAAATTATCCTATTTGGGGACTATTTTTATATTGCTTTCTACTTCTCAGTGAAAACTGGGGAAAGCCTGATCTGAAGGTCATAAACTGAACTTCCGGACAAACAACAAGATTGGATCTTGTACATTTATAAAGTATGTTAATTTTTCTCACCAGTATTTAAACTCTGATGGTTCAAGTTCCTCCTTATAAAGATGGGCAGTGGCCTGTGAAAATTTACAGCCTCAGCAGCCCACAAGAGGGTCTCTGAGTTAGAACCAACTCGACTGACAGTGAGTGAATGGTTAAGCTCCATAGACTGTTGTTACTATGTGTTGTTGAGTTGAGTGTGACTGATAGAGACCCTATAAAGAATAGATCTGAACCATGTGTCATAATGCAACCAATTGCATAATGCAAATTGTAGAGGAGTCTTCCTCTGATCATGATGCCATAGTCCTCTTCATGGAGTCCAATCTTTAAATTATTTGCTCAAGTATACGGATTGACTAGGTATGGAGAAAAGATGCAGCCCTGATGCATACCTGTCCTGAATTTAAACCATTCCATGTTATGTTCCTTGTTCTGTTAGAAAGTAGATTCTTGTTCTATGTATAGACTTCGCTTGAGCACAATTAAAAGTTATTGGGTTACCTTTCTTCTACTCAGTGCTAGCCATATTTTGCTATGATTCATACAGCCTTTGCATGGTCAATAAAACACAGTATCAGGAGACAGACATTCTTCTGATATTCTCTGCTTTCAGCCAGGGTCAGCAATGATATCACTCACTGGTGTCATGACATCTTCTAAACCCAGTTTGAAATTCTGGAATTTCCCTGTCAAATTATTGTATATGCCATTTTTAAACAATCTTCGGCAATATTTTGCTTGCAAGTGAAATTTATTATATTATTGCTTTCAAGTGACATTTATCATATTATTTGATAATTTCCACATTCTGTTCTATTATCTTTGTTGAAAATAGGAAAATCTCTTCCAATCAGTTAACCAGGGAACTGTCATCCAAATATTCTGGCATAGACAGGTCAGCACGTCTAGGGTTGAATCTGTGTATCCTGTACCTCATGCCAAGCACCAGCATCAACAATCCAGCTGAGGACGTATGTTGTTGTTGTTGTTATGTGCCGTCGAGTCGTTTATGACTCATAGTGACCCTATAAACATGGTAAATATTCCCAGCGAGGACCCCATACTGCTGAGTTACCACAGGCCTCAGCTGGGGCCAGAAACAAAAAGGGTGTCCTGTTCTATGATATTTGTATGTCTGATTGTCTTTATGATTTGCTGTTAGAGGTACAACACCTGTCTGTCTATTCATTATATTGGGATTGATTTTCAGCTCTGGTGAACTAGTACTAGGATGCTATGCTGCAATCCTGAGGGTTCAAACCGACCAGCATTTCTACAGGAGACTGGGCAATCTACTCCTGTGCAATTAACTGGTTCTGAAAACTGGCTGGAGGGTCAGTTCTGACTCAAAGGCACAAGAGCAATTACTTTATAGCTAGATGTATATGTCCTTGCTTATCATTTGCTCTTATTAGTACAGCACTTATCTGTCAATCTTCTGTATTGGTGTAATTTGTGGCTTGCTGTGTTGCTTAAAGCTATGACAGTGATGTTTTAAATGCCAAAAGGGTCACTCATGGTGGACAGATTTCAGCAGAGATCTTAGATTAAGACAGATTTGGAAGCAGTATTGGCTATCCATTTCCGGTGTAACAGGGCTTTAAAAACTATATGAACAATGGAGGAACGTAGGTATTAGACGTAGAATTCATATGGGAAGTCACTAAAAAGTGAAGAGGAACAGTTACAAAAACCCCAATAATAATTGTAATGTGGAAAGAACAAAGTATGAATTTTGTAAAAATAAAAAAGAAATGAATGAAGATTAACGTTCTAGGCCTTAGTGCTCAGAGACGGACTGGCATGGGCCGCTTTGAATCAGACAAACACATGATCTACTATACTGGGAATGAAAAACTGAGGAAGAAGGACATAGCATTCATAGTTCAAAAAAACAATTCCAAGATCAAAGTACAATATTGTGGGTGATAGAATGCTATCCATACGCATACAAAGAAGACCTGTTAGCACGACTATTATTCAAATATATGCACTAATAACTAAAGACAAAGAGAAGGAAATTGAGGCTTTTTATCAACTTGTGCATCTTGAAATTGAACAAATGTGCAATTGAGATGCATTAGTAATTATTAAATCCACAGACTAGCCTCTCCCTAAAGCATGCACAAGCTATGTTTTAAAGGAAGTCTCGCGAAAGCTCTGGTACCTTAGTGATAAGGAGTTGTGCTGCCAACTCTAAATGAAGTATCACCATCATGAAAGAGAGGAGGAAGATCCTCAGTATGGTGGAGTGATGCAGTGACAAGAGTGCGCTCAAATAAATCAGAAATGGTGAGGATGGTACCAAAGGGGAAGGATTTTGTTTTGTTCTACATGGGATTACTAGAATAAGATTGACTGCCAGCACTCAACAACATTACAGTAGTTAAATTAAGGCCAGGTTTTGGTACTTGCCAAAATTAAATATTCCCTGGTAGCCTGCTTGATAGTGAGTTGTGCTGCCAACCCAAAGATGGGCTTTTTGAATCCCCCAACCGCTTGCGTGGAAAAACATTGGCCCTCTCCTCCAGCCTTTAAAAACTCACTAGAGAATTAGCTGAGTAAGTTAGAACACAACCACAATAAGTTGAGGAACTTATTTATTTAGAGCCCACAGAGGTGTAACTGATGTAACTCTATTGCACAATTTGAAGAAAGATTAGAAGAAGCAAGGTTGTTTTTCTTGCCTTTCTCTTTTTCCGATAAGCCTGGCCCAGAACTCTGAGTGGAAGGAAATGAAGAAAAAAAAAATAAATAATAGTTGCAAGAACGGAAATGCCAACTAGTGCAATTTACCATAATTTTTGAACCACCTCTCTCGAATCAGGCTTCCGTTGCTCACAATGCTGACACTTGGGAGCAGAAGCTCCACTTTGCAGAACTTCACCAGCTTGCCCAGGTATTCTCCTCGGTCATGAAGAAACGGCTCTCCTCCTGAAAAGTTTATCTTCTCCATACCTGTGAGGAGAGAAATGCCAAATTTGTTTTCCGTTTGCTTACTCATTTTTCAAATTATTATTTAAATGCAACAAAAGTAC
The DNA here is from genome assembly GCF_000299155.1 of Elephantulus edwardii. Classification (NCBI taxonomy): domain Eukaryota; kingdom Metazoa; phylum Chordata; class Mammalia; order Macroscelidea; family Macroscelididae; genus Elephantulus; species Elephantulus edwardii. Next base: position 1,947,631 of record NW_006399925.1, read on the forward strand.
TTTTCCTCTCAACATAGAACAATAAAACAAGAATTTCTCCTTGATCTCCAATCCTAGTTCCTCCTCATCAATGCCACTGTATGGGAATTGTT
>NW_006399925.1:1948050-1984550 GCF_000299155.1 Elephantulus edwardii
CCAGCACCACAGCTCAAAGGCATTAATTCTCGTTCTATCCTCCATAATTGAGGGGCTAACTAGAAAAGGCAGGAGAAGACAGGTAATGTCCTCTCATGCAATTTTCAGCCTATGGAAGAACTGTAAATTGTAAAAAGCTGGAGAGTCAAATCTGAAATGGTTCTGACTCAAGAGCGATGAGCTTTGAACTAGAAAAAGCCAAAACCCAAAAAAACCTCGCTTGACCTCCCTGCCCCCAACTTTCAATTATCAAACTAGTTTAGGACTAGTTGATTCCAAAACAAGTAGGTTTTTTTGATGCTGTACATCCTGTAAGAGGATATTTTCTATCTTTCTCCTTGGAGCTTCTGGTGGATTCCACCTGATGGTCTTTCAGTTGGCAACCCCGTATGTTTCACACTACACTACTGGAGATCCTGTACTTTAAAATAGAAATGCTTCAATGGAGGGAATTAATCACACACATGATAGGAAAGCTGAAAAGCCTAAGGGTACAGTGAGGGAGTCCAGAGACTGTTGTTGTTGTTACGTGCCATCGAGTCACTTGCAACTCATAACGACCCTATGTACAACAGCCCTAAACTCTGCTCTGTCCTGTGCCAATCGTACTGTCTCTGACACTCCCATTCCGATTATCCCAGTCACTGAATCAATTCACCTCATAGAGGGCCTTCCCCACCCTCCCAAGCATGTTGTTCCTCTCCAAAGACCGGTTCCTCCTTACAACATGTCCAAAGTAAATTAGACGAAGCCTCAGAATCCTTGCCTCCAAGGAGCATCCCAGTTTAAACCTTCCCAGGATGAATCTGTTTGTTTTCCTAGCAGTCCATGGTATTCTCAATACTTTTCTCCAGCACCGCAGCTCAAAGGCATCAATACTCCTTCTATCCTCCTTAGTCATTGTCCAACTCTCTGATGCTTAACAAGTGATAGCAAAGACCATGACCTGTATCAGATTCACCTTAGTCTCCAGAGAGTCACCATTGCTCTTCAGTACTTTGGAGAGGTCCCTAACAAAACGCGTTCCCATGACAATGCGCCTTTTAATTGCCTGGCTACTAGTGCCAAGAGTGTTGACTGTGGAGCCAAGCAAACTAAAGCGGTAAACAATCTCAATCTCTTCACCATCCATCCTGATGCTGCCAATTGGCCCAGTGGTGAGAATCTTTGTCTTCTTGACATTGAGCCTCAATCCATATTAGAGGCTGCAGTCCTTGACCCTGTCTGCAGCAAGTGCTTCAGGTCCTCCTCAGTTTCAGCAAGCAGGGTTGTGTCATCTGTATAATGTAGATTGTTGATAGATCTTCCAGAACATTCCCAATTGGGCATTTTTGTATGGTGAGACACAATGGCAAAGTGTTAGCCCATGGAGTTTGAATCATGCCTTGATTTTTGATGGATTTCTTCTAAATGGTATAGCACTGGTCTGTCCATTTGCTGTACAGAGGTAACTCATGGTTACTGTGATGCTGAACATTGTGACCCTGACGTGTCAAAAGTGATAATCGTTATCCATGGTGGACAATGTTTGGTGGAGCTCCCCGATTAAATTAAGCATGGAAGCAGAAGTGGCATCCACTTCCAAAATAGCTTGCCTCTAGAAACCCTATGATCCTGGAGAAAGGAAGAAAATTATACAAGTGTTCATGTCTTTTGTTCATAGAGTCACTATGAGTCGCTTACGACTCGACGGCGCTTAACAACAACAACAACAACAACAGTTTCTTCCTAAGTGTATTTTTTTCTCTTATCTTTCACCAATTATTAATTCTATATGTTTTCACATTTTCTTCCTGCCTTTTCCTGCTCATTTTTGTCCATTTTTATTGGAGGGATGCAAAAAGGTGTTCATTGAAATTACTGCCATAAAAGGGAAGACAGGTGAAATGCAGAGCTTTACTCTAGAGTGATGATGTAGTTAAGTACTGCTGTTATGTTGTTGTTATATACAAGAGCCAATTTATAGCTGGCCCACTAGGGGATTTTCAGAGGATATAAATCACTCAGGAGGAGATTGCCTCTCTTTCTCCTGGGAAACATCTTGTGGATGTGAACCCCTTGCCTTTCAGTCAGCAACCCAACTTCTTGCCATTAGGCTATTGAACTCTCTCTAGAGTGATAGGTGAATTTGATCTTTTCTCTGGAGCCATGCCATTTTGCTTCCCTAGAGAACAATCTCCTTATGTATGAGGGTGACTTTCTGCCTACCCTGTGGCTCTCACAATTCACTAGACAGACTTGAATTTGCTGTTAATATGTGCCATCAAGTTGCCTGTGACTCATAGCGACTCTATGTACAATAGCTTTGAACCTTACCCTATCCTGAGCAAGTCTCACTGACTCCAACACACCTACCCTTATTACCCCAGTTACTATGTCAATACATTTCATCTGGAGCCTTACTCTCCTGTGCCATGATGTTCTTCTCCAAGAACTGGCCTCTTCTGGCCACGTACCCAAAGTATGAGAAATGGAGCTTCAAAATCCTTACTTCCAAGGAGCAGCTTGGTTTCACCTTCCCCAGGACAGACTTGTTAGTTTTCTTGGCAGTCCATAGTATGTTCAATACTCTTCTTCAGCACTATAACTCAAAGGCATAGATTCTTCTTCTGTCATCCTTGGTCATTGTCCAGCTCTCTAATGTATAGCAAATAATTGTGAAGACCATGGCCTGAATCAGGCATACCTTAGTCTCTATATTGACATTGTTACTCCCCCACTTTTCAGAGTGAGGAAGCTTTGGTGGGAATATGGTAAAGAGTTGCAATGTCATCCCAAAGGCACATGCTTTGAATGTACCAACTTTTCAATGGAAATAAAGATGAGCAATTGTGTGATTTACTGCCTCTGAAAACTCACTAGAAGGTCAGCTATGAGTTAATCACTACTTGGTGGTACACATATGTAACATTTTCATTATGATTTTCTATTTTCCTCCCTGTTGAACCTGGTGTGTCTGAGTGCACAGCTCTGTGGTCTGATTGCTCATAAATAAAGTTACCATCTAAAGGAATTGAGGAGGGGCTTTTTGCCTGGTATGCAAGAGGAAGTGCTGAACCATTGTGGATTATTCCCCCCTTTCTGTGTCACATCTGCTTTTTGGATGATATGAAGATTCCAATTTCTGAGTCTTGAAGATTTAGAAGGTAATCTAATAAATTTTTTAGAACCATTTCCTCATGGACACATGAGGAACTCTGGTGGTCTAGTGGTGTGAAGCTGCTCGGCAGTCCCAAAGGTAGGCAGTTGGAATCCACAAGCTGTTATATGAAAGAAGTATGGGAAATCTCATCCCATGTGATTAACTGCATTTGAAAAGTCGTTGGAGGGTCAGCTAGGGATAAACACATTGATGTTTGCAATGTCCCATAAACTAGTTTAGAACTTGTGTATGTATTAATTTCTTTGTTAGTTTAATTACCTTACCTTTCTTTAAACAATTTACTGTTATTATTCTCACCACGGGACCAATTGGCAGCATCAGGATGGATGGTGAAGAGATTGAGATTGTTCACAGCTTTAGTTTGCTTGACTCCACAGTCAACATTCTTGGCACCAGTAGCCAGGAAATTAAAAGGCGCATTGCCATGGGAAAGTCTGCTGTTAGGGACCTCTCCAAAGTATTGAAGAGCAATGGTGTCCCCCTGGAGACTAAGGTGTGTCTGATACAGGCCATGGTCTTTGCAATCACTTGTTATGCATCAGAGAGTGGACAATAACCAAGGAGGATAGAAGGAGAATTGATGCCTTTGAGCTGTGGTGCTAGAGAAGAGTATTGAGAATACCACGGACTGCTAGGGAAACAAACAGATTTGTCCTGGAAAGGGTTAAACCGGGTGGCTCCTTGGAGGCAAGGATTCTGAGGCTTCATCTAACATACTTTGGACATGTTGTAAGGAGAGACCGGTCCTTGGAGAGGACATCATGCTTGGTAGGGTGGAGGGACAGCGCAGGAGGGGAAAGACCCTCTATGAGGTGGATTGATTCATTGACTGGGGTAATCGGGATGGGAGTGTCAGAGACAGTGCGATTGGCACAGGACAGAGCAGAGTTTAGGGCTGTTGTACATAGGGATGCTATGTGTTGCAAGTGACTCGATGGCACATAACAACAACAACAACAACAACAACAACAAGATAGTATAATAGAGGAGAAACAGGAGGCCTAAGGCACAGTAGTTAAATTCTAATCAAGAAGTCAGTCGTTGGAATCCACCAGCAAATCCATGGGGCAAAAGATGTTATTGTCTGCTTCTATAAAGATTATCTAAGATACCAAACTCAGTGCTGACACATTGGTTCTGACTCATAGAAATTCTCCAGGGGGTTTGTGATGCTGGAAATCTTTATGAAAGGAGATGGTCCATCTTTCTTCTATGGAGTTCTGCTGGATTAGAACTGCTGACCTTTTAGTTAGCAGCCCAATGTCATATGTTCTATGCCACCAGCAGAAAGATTATACCCTAGAAAATCTTATGTGACAGCTGTTCTCTGCACATGGATTCTCTGTGAACTTGAATCAACTTGACAGCATACATCAGTACAGAAAAGGGAGGGAAATTGTTAAGATTATTTTAAAAGACCTGGAGTATTTTTAGCTCTACCTTTCTTTAATACACTGATAGTAAAGCAATGGGGTTCATTTTTAATTATGTTCAAGTTAATTCAGCCCACTAAGTCTTTATTAAATGCTCTGTTCTGGTGACTCACAACTAAGTGAGCCATTGCCGGAATAAACCCAAGCACCACAAGAAGAAAATGAAACACATCTATAATTTATAAAAGTATAAAATCAGAGACGGAATCACTCATATGAAATAAGAATAGAAAAAGGATAGCTAGCAGAAAGAATGACCAAAAAAGAACTAGTCAGAAAATACAGCAGCATTTTGAGAATTAAGAACATGAGAGTCCTAAAATTTAATTTTAATGGTTAAGAAATTTGTGCTACCAAATTAGTGCTCACTTCATAGGATAGTGATGATGCTGACAGCACAGAAATAAGACAGAATGCTCAGAGAAGAGATGGAAGTTTCTCTAGGATTAAAATATAGGGAGAAAAGTAAAAGAATAGTAAGTAAAAAAAAAAAGTAGCAGACATAAGAATTAGAAATCAAAGGATCTAGCATCAGACACGGTGACAACAGAAAACAGATTTGAGAAATTCCATATGACCCAGCTAATCCACTACTTGGAATATACCCTGAAAAAATGAGAACTGAGGCACAAATGGAGATTTGTACACCAGTGTTCATAGCAGAATTAATCACCATCACAAGAACATGGAAACAGCCAAAATGTCCAACCACAAACGATTGGATTGAGAAATGAGGGTACATTCACACAATGAAATACTATGCAGCATGCAGGAGCAATCATTTTGTGAATTATTACCTAACTTGGGAGGGAATGGAGAATATTATGCTTAGTGAACTAATTCAGTCCCACAAGGATAGATATTGTATAAAAGCATTATTGTAGAATGGGTATAAGGATCCAAGAGGAGTAGGAGAGGTTGGAAGCAGAGCGATGATGATGTACAGGGGGAGGGGGAATTAATCATGGGGTTGTACAATTGGATGGGTGGGGGTTTGAGGCAAATTGAAAGAACTTGTTCTTGAAAACAATGTATTTGAATTTTGTATATAAACTAGTAGAAAATAAAATAATGGTGTTTAAGAAGAAAAAAATAAAGACTAAAAGCAGATGATGTAAATTAGATGTTTTAAAAAAGAAAACAGATTTGACTTGCCTGCTGTTATCTATGAGTAATAGATCTGAACCTTGTCCTGCCCTATGCCATCTTTATCATCTTTATCATCTCTGAGATCCTAAGCCCATTGTTGCAGTCACTGTGTCAATATATCTGGTTAAGGGTCTTCTTTTCTTTGACTGACTCTTCCAAGCCTGCTGTTTCTCTCATAACATGCCCAAAGCATTTATCTCAGATACTTTAGGATGTAGAATTAGAATAGTAAAAAAATCACAAACTAGAAGAGTTTATATTAGCTCAAACAAACCAATTTGTCACCAAGTCTTCAGAGAATATTATTCTTTACTCATTCAGCAAATTAAACTTATTATTTACTGAATTCAATACTATACTTGTTAATTCATTTAGCAATCAGAACACTATTCTTAAATTAGTTCAGCAAAGAGGAAATTGTTCCAATTCCTAGATGCAGAAAACGAAGCCCGGGGATGTTAAATACCTAATTCAAGATTATACTAGAGAATAATGGAGCTAGAATTCATGGCTTCAATGATCTGTGTACCAAGGATTTGCCCTTTATAATTAGGGTCACCATCCACTAACTTGCCTCTAACAGTCCTGGTTTATGACAGATCAAGTGACATCTGTTAATTATTTTTAGCAGATGCGATTACATAGCATAATCCATAGGAAGATGCACTGGTAACCCAAAGGTGGCTCCTCTCTCGTGGTTTGAATGTATCAGTGGCTCCTTGGAAAAAAGAGAGACAATCTTCTCCCAAGTGATTTACAGTCTCAGAAAACCTGTGGAGGGGTCAACTGTGAGTCAATTCTGACTTGGTGGAAATAAGTTCTGAGTTAATGATTTTTAACTCAAATTTATTTTTACATATGTCTACACTTGTTGTTACCATGTGCTGTATAGTTAAAACCCACTCATGGTTGCCCCTCAGTGGGTTTTCAAGGCCTGTAAATAGCATGAGCGGAAATTGCCCATCTTTTTCTTGTGGAGCAGCTTGTGGATTTGAACTGCATATCTTTGGGTTCATAGTACAATTTCTTATTAGGCCACCAGAGCTCCCTTAAGTCTGTGGTTTTTCTTGTTGGGTGCCATCAAGTCAGAAATGACACATAATTGACTTTCCAGCAGGTTTTCAGAGGCAACTAATCTCACAGGAGGCGAATGCCAATCCTTCTTCTTCAGAGCAGCTATTGGATTCGAACTGTGTGGCTTTGGGATTGCAGTCCAGTTTCTTACCACTAGTCCACCAGAGCTCCCTTATGTCTATGGTAAGGAAACAATAAATTATATCTTTTCATTATTTGTAATTAGTCATGTTAGTAGCTGCTGATCATTATAATCCAATAGACAATTATGAACTAAGCAGTATGGGAAGAATGGGTCCTTTCTCAGCGTCAAGATATATTGGCTAATGGATTGAATCCCTGATAAGTTTGAAGAGACGATTTGGATGGGATGAATGAAACTGAGAAAAGCCAGAAGAAACAGATTTAGCAATATAGCTATGATCTTGTTTTTGTTAGATGTAGAGTTGTTTCCAACACTAGAATGAACACTACCCCAGTTCTGAGACATTCTCACAATAGCTGCTGGACTAGAGCCAACTGCTACAACATCTTTGTTATTTCTTCTCAAGGACAGTCTTCTTCTTCTTCTTCTTTTTTTACTGACCCACTACTTGAACAACAATATTGTCTGTCTTTAGGATCTGGCCCTTCCTAATACGATGCCCAAAATATGTGAGGAAGAAAGGCTCACTATCCTCACTCCAAAGTAGCATTTTGGCTACACTTCATGCAGGATTGTCTTAGACAGGAGTTAACTAATAAACAGTGGTTTACAGATCAATAAGGGATGCTCACAATATTTAAATTCTGTTCAGTCTTGAATGTTTACAAATTAAGAAAGTATATGAAATATTTTATATGTACTTTCACTCAGATAGTACATTTATATCTAAATATAATGTATATTTAAATGACATTTTTAATTATCACTAAAACAGATTTTCTCTATTATCCAGAAATAGCATTCACAGTGGGTAGAAACCACATTACAGCTTTTAACGGTAACTAGTAGGGTTTACTTAGAAGGAGGAGTGGCATCCACTTCTGTAATAGCTTGCCTCTGGAAACCCTATAAACCTGGAGAAAGGATGAGAGACACCCAAGCATTGAGGACCCTCCTTCATAGGGTTGCTACGAGTCACCTGCAACTCGATGTCACTTAACATCAACAACAACAGTAGGGTTTACCTACAACTGAAAGTTCATGATATAAAAACATTAAAGACTTGCAATTGTGATAATTGATGAGAAATCTGATTTTTCATTTATTCGTGTGCCTGTGTTAATACTTTTAAAAAAAATCCAAAATCCTTATGAACACATTTAACATGTATCTACTGTGCCTATGACACACAGACCCATGTATAAATACTTCCTGATGTTGTAGATCTGTAATCATTATCTATATGTAACTGATTTTTGGATGAATCATGTAATTTGTCAAACACAGCAAGTGCTACAGATCAAATTTAGAAATAAGAATCTATTTTTCCCATTGGACTAACTATTCCTGTATTCCATTTGTTTATTTCTACATCAGAAACATTTCTAAAGACTATATTATGCACAGTCTAGGGAGTTGCACTGCTGACTCAAAGATGGCACATCTCTGGAGGCTTGAATCAAGGAACAGCTCCTTGGGAGAAAGATGGGAAATGCCCTTTCATGCAATTCACAGACTCCAAAAACCCACCTATGAGTTGGTTCTAATGAATTTAACTGCTTAGATTCCAGATAGTTTTCTAGGTCCCAGAGACACATTGTAGGCTGTGATTCACTTTTGACATTCATACTCTTTAGAATTCCAGTTACTATGAACAAAATAAAAGCAAAGCAAATCACAATGATAGTGGCAAAGATCTGAGTTACTACCCCAAAGGCATGTGGTTTGGATTCACTAGCTGCTCCATGGCAAAAAGATGGGGAATATCATCCTGTGTGATCAAACTGCCTCTGAAATTCACTGGAGGGTAAGTTATGAGCCGATTTTTTGACTAGACATTACATAACAACATCATACTAAATATTTGAAGAAGGAGAACATATATTTTACCTGAAGAGGACCAAGAGGAATACTAAGGAGTTTTGAAAATCTTACCGAAATTTTGATGATTAGCATTCTAGAAAGAGAGACAAGCATGGCCAGAGAATTGATGAGATTTGGGAGATGAGAAGTGCTACAAAGAAGACGTATGGCAGTCGAGATAGAAGATGCTTATGGCAACATTGAGTTAGAAGAGGACCCTGCAGACTTGGTTATTCAATCTATTTCTTTTGCAACACTCTCTTGGAAGTCATGCAACAGAGTGAGAGGGGAGTCACATATTTTTCAGTAAGATAATGTGTTATCACTTGGAAGAGGAGAGACAAAATGAAGTCTATTCCTCTAGAGTTGGAAAGAGATGAACCGGAAATGGGGAGGGCAGGCCCTCAGAGGTAATGAGGAAGGACAAGTAAACATAATGTGGGGCAGAATAAGTCAGATCCAATAAAGTTCGTAAGATAGGATTTTATTTTTATAAAGTAAAAATAAAATAAGGACACAGAAATCTATGTGTTAGAAGTCAAGTTGGCCTTTGGTGAATAAGAAAGCGGTTGGAAGGGAATGTGGCCTTCTGGGTACTAGTGGCATTTTATCTCTCAATCTGGCTGCCATTCTCTTTCTGAATATATATCAAATTAGTGTATGTGCAACTTTGTGCATGCATTTTATATTTTAGTTAAAAATTAATAAAATGAGAGAGGAACTAAAAATATTGGCTGAATTTGCTAGCTTAGCAGATGCTGAAAGAAATAGGAAAGCAAGAAATGAAGGAAGAGCAGATCTAAAGTAATAGATGCTTCATTTGAATTAAATATGCTGATTGTATTTCTGATGTCTAGATACTATAAATGTTCATTCAGTAAGCTGTATTAAGATTAAAGCCACTGCAAATTTTACATTGTTGTTTTTGTATTGTTGAGTTGGAACTGACCCATAACTGACCCTCTGGTGAGTTTTCAGAGGCAGTTAATAGAATAAGAGGAGATTGCCTGCCTATCCTTCTCCAGTGGAGCAGCTGTTGACCTTGAACTCTGTGACTTCAGCATTGCAGTGCAGCTTCTTGTCACTACGCCACTAAAAAAAAAAAAAATTCTTTTTAGGTGCAAATGAAAAGATAAAAAATGAGTCATATGTTACTGTTCTTAATCAAAGTGGCTTTTGTTTTACCTTTCCTCATTAACTGTGTCTGAAGAAAAAGACAAACCAAACAACAATTCTATGCACACTTTGATTCCTAAGAACAGGAATTATCTCCTCTGTCCAGATATTTAACAAACTTTTGAGAACAGCACAACTCTTTCCAAAACCTTCTTTCCCAAATATTTTATAAAACAAGCACTGGCCATTTTCTCAAAATGCTGAGGTTATGGAGAAACTGGAACCCTTATTCATTGTTGGTGGGAGTGTGAAAGGGTGTGACCACTATGGAAGGCTGTATGGCACTCTCTCTAAAAGTTGAAAATAAAAATACCACTTGACCCTGCAATTCCACTACTAGGAATATATCCCAAAGAAACCATAACCACCACCCAAGCAGATATATACACGTCCATGTTTATTGTGGCTTTGTTCACAATAGCAAAGAGTTGGAAACAACCTAAGTGCCCATCAACAAATCAATGGATACAGAAGCTGTGGTATAGTCACACAATTGAATACTATGCTGCAGTAAAAAACAAGGAACTAATGAAATATTATACAAAATGGGTGACCCTGGAGGACATTGTGCTAAGTGAAATATCTCAGCCACAAAAGGACAAATATTGCACAGGGCCATTGTTGTAAAACAGGACTGGCATTGAGGTTGGGGAGGAGACTGAGAAAGGTGGGATAAATTATGTATACTGCATTGAAACTGATGAGGGAGAGAACTAAGAGCAATATATGATTAGGTATTATTGTCATGATAGGACTCCAGAATGAAGATAGCATAGTGGAGTAGACTTGGGGGAAGGGATTGTATAACAATGAAGGAATTTTTCTTTTACTTTTCAAGGAGAGAAGCAAACTGGGGGTGGGGGGAGTGGTGGGCAGGGAGAAAAGTGCAACAATGAATGAGTGGAAACCCAAAGTATCTGCAAACTTTCATAAAAATTAATAAAAACAAACAAACAAACAAAAAATTGACATGTGATAGGCTCATCCAAGGGATGAAAAGAAAATTATTGGTGGGAAAATAAAAGCTGAACGTAGAAATTTCGTATGACCCAGCTATTCCACTGCTAAGAATATACCCCAAGAAAATTAGAACTGAAACAGAAGTGGAGATTTGTGCAGCAATGTTTATAGCTATGTTAGTCACAACTGTAAGAGCATGGAAAGAGCCCAAATGTTCAATCACAATCGAATGGATTGAGAAATTGTGGTACATTCACATGATGAAATAAAAGGCAGCACTCAGGAGCAATGCTGAGTGAACGGACTTATTCTCATAAGGACAAATTCTACACAAGACATTGTTGTAAAAATAGAAGAATAACTAGTAAAAATATATGAAGATCCAAAGGTGGGGATGGTGAGAGCAGAGGGAGGTGAGGATGGTCAGGGAACATCATAGGGTCACACAATTTGGTAGGTGGAGGGAGAGGTAAATGAAATTGGAAAGATCTGGCAGGGATCTGGAAAGACAGAGTAGTTGTGTGCATAGTTCAATGGTGATGAATTTTATAAAACACCACGAACGGGAATAGTGGTATGAAACACAATTTGAATGAAGGATAGTGTGAAACAATGTATATGAATTTTGTATGCAAACCAAGATAAAATAAAAATTAAAAAAAAATACAAACCCCACAAACAAGCCCTTGCATCAACGTTTGCTCTACTTATTCGCCAACTCTGCAATGTAGGAAGACCCAAAAGCCTGCTCCAAAATTTTCCTTAAGATTTTCTTGTAGGACAACATCTCACTGCAATGGGAAATGATACTTAAAGATCTGGAGAAGTTCTCCAGTGTGCACTCCCCATCCCATTCTTGTCTTACCTCACTGCCCTGTTGTTGACTATTGAAATTTCTTTCTGCGATTCTGGACTTACCTGCATCCTTAAGTAAAAACAGTCCTCTTTTGGCCTCCTCAAGAGGCAACACAAACGAAGTTTTGGCAGTGTGGAAACAGAAGCCACACTTGTAGTTGCACTGACGAGTGAAGTGGTAGTTGACACTGGTCGGCGTCGTGGGCAGATCGCCGTCTGCCCCTTGGTTCCCATCTTGTGATTCTGTAACCTGCTGCTGCTGTCTCCTTTGGGGAGATGCCAGACGGAATGTTGTCTTGAGCCAGAAGAACAGTGGAACCAGGGTCTGCCACAAAGAACTTAGTTGCTTCCTGAAAATATTCAGCAGCTTTCCAGCAGAAGCAACCGGCGTGAACATCCACATTGTGACTGGACACCCAGGAGTTTGCCCTGCATGCCTGAGAGACTCACTTTATATGGCTGTGAAATCAACAGCATCTCTTAGAAACCTGTCAGAGGGTAACTCTGACTGACTTCTGAGGAACTCAGCTGAGTGAGTTTCGATTTCCATCTTCATGAAAGTGAAAGTTGAAACAGAGCCAAACTTCGACACAAGCAGGCAGAATCATCACAGACTCAGTTTTAAGAGCCAAATTCTGTTTTTTACTATACCAATTTGTCTATATTTACTTGTATAATAACAATCTATGTATTATTTTCCTTTTACATATATTACGTATATATTATTGTTGTTGTGGTTGAGTACTATAGAGGTAGAACTGATCTATAGCTGACCCTCCAGTGGGTTTTCAGAAGCAGTTAATCCCACTGGGAGGAGATTTCTCATCCTTCCCCACAGAGCAGCTTGCGATTTCGACCCATATACCTTTGTGATTGCAGCACAACTCCTTGTCACTAGGGCACCAGATATATTATTAGCGTTTACATATATACTATATATTTTACATATATATGTAATGCAATTATTGCATTACTCATTCTTTATATAACTATGGCAAAGTTTCCACTTTGTCACTTCACGTACTAAAACTGAATCATGACTAGAATGTTGACCTTTAGGACAATGGTTGTCCCATGGTAGCTTCTGAGTCTCCTTCAGAGGACAGTAGAATGCACAGGCATATGAGATAATACAGGTAGGAATTTAATGCTTATATGCAGTTATGAAGTTTTATTTATATGTTTTAGAAATAGAATTTTATTTCCCTTCAACAACGTCTAAACTAGTTATTGTGAGAACATCTAGTTAATTAAGTATATATGTTTAATAGGGACCCCTGGTGGCCTCGTGGCAAGAAGCTGAGCTGCAATCACAAAGGTACATGGTTCGAATTCACAAGCTTATGTTATAGGTCAGTTCCAACTCTATGGTACTTAACAACAACAACAAATGACATATATGTTTAACGTGTGTGTGTGTGTGTGTGTGTGTGTAGATTTGGAACTGACCCATAGCTGACCACTCTGATGAGTTTCCAGAGGCAGTTAGTCACAAGGGAGGAGATTGCCCACCTTTCTCTCACAGAGCAGCTGGTGGCCTTGAAGCGCGTGCCCTTGGGATTGCAGCACAGCTTCTTGCCATTAGGCCATGAGAGCTCCCTGTATACATTTAATGATATACTTGCCAATTTAACAATTTTTATCTGGATAATTCAATGATGTTGATTATGCTCATCGTGTGTGCATCTGTCCTTGTTATTTCCTAAATTTTTCATCACTATTTGCTCTCTGGGAAATGAATTCCCCTTTCTTCTCCCTGCCTAGCCCTTTCTGGTAACCAATGTCAAATCCTTTGTTGTTCTTCTTGTTGGGTATCAGTGAACAGGCTCTGACTTCTAGTGACCCTGCATAAAGTAGAATGAAATCCTGCTCCACCCTGCAATCTCAGCTGTAAGGCCACTTTAGTCATTGTCTCAATCCATCTCATCGTGGGCGGTCCAATTTTGTATGGAGTTACTCCTTTCCTGAACACGATTTCCTTCTTGATGGATTGATCTTCCCTGAAGACATGTCCACAGTGTGTGAGATCAAACTAAAGGACATGAGATGAAGTCCCACTATCCTTGCTTGTGAGGAGAATTTTGACTGCACTCCTTCCAAAGCAGATTTGTGTGTTCTTTTGGTACTCCATGGGGTACTCAAGTTTATTCCAAAGCATCAGTTCTTCTTTGGCCTTGCTTACTTAGTGTTCAACTTTCACATGCATAGAAACTGTTTGAAAAATACCATGATTTGGGGTCAGGTATGCCTTAGTCTTTAATGTGACATCCTTGTTTTTATCAATTTAAACAGGCTTTTAGTTAGAGTTGACTGATGTGAGAAATTGTTTGATTTCTTGAGCACTCCTATCTTGGGGGCTGAATATGGATCCAGATAAAATGAAATCCTTTACCACTTCAGTTTTTCTTCCCACTTACCATGCCATTGTTTATTAGTCAAAATTGTGAGGATTTGAAAATCACTTTTAGTGTTATCGATTACATTCCCTATTGAATGGCCTCGAAGCGCGTGCCCTTGGGATTGCAGCGCAGCTTCTTGCCACTAGGCCATGAGAGCTCTTGATCTTTAGTAAAGCATTGAGCTTTAAGTTAAGGATTCAAGTCCTCTTCACTTTCAGAAAGCAAAGTTGTGTTATCTCTACAATGCAAGTTATCTATGATTCTTCCTCTATTCCCATGTCACCTTCTGCTTAATAATCCATCTTCTCAGATTACTAATACAGCTGGCAGATTCAATAATAACCCCCCCCCCCAAACATCAAAACCTTCATCACCACTGAATAGGAACTTACTCATTGCTAACCCTCTGGTGGGTTTTTGGAAACTGTAATCTCAGGAGAGAAGATTGCTCATAATTCTTCCTCCGAGTTGCTCTTAGATTAGAACCACAGACAAAAACCACCTTTGGGTTAGCAGTACATCTCTCCACAGACAGGACCACTAGATTCATAGATGTGACACAAGAATACACACCCTAGTGCACACAGTTCCCATTTTAGTCTGTGCAGTATCCCCTCGTTCTGTTTGAATAAGCACAGTTAAATGTTTTGGAATTTCCATTCTATTCGATGTTTTCCATAATTCACTGTGATCCATGCAGTTAAACGCCTCTGTGTAGTCAATAAAAAAACTTTCCAGTATTATCTAGGTTCAGTCAAGATTCATCTAAATATAGGATGATGTCCCTCATTCTATGACTCCTTCTGAATCCAGTTTGAATTTTTAGAAGTTCACTGTCAGTGTGCTCATCTGGTTGTTTTTATTCTCTGCAAGATTTTACTTCTATGTGATATTAATATTGTTCGATAATTTATGCATTCCATTGGATAACCATTTTTATTTTTTGAAATGGGCAAAATATGGATGTCTTCCTGGCTGGCCAGGTAGCTGTCTTCTAAATTATTTAGCATAGCCAAGTGCACAATGATCAGTACTGCATTTGTTTGTTCAAACACCTAAATTGCTTTATTTTTTCTTGTATACATATTCAGCGTAACTTGAGAATCTTCTTTCAGTCCCATTGGTTCCTGATCATATGTTACCTCCTGAAATGGCTAAATGTCAATTCTTTTTGGTGCAGAGACTATGTATTTCTTCCATTTTCTTTCAAGGATTTCTATATCATTCAATATTTTGGCCATACAATCCCTCAGTCCTCTGATTTAATTCTTTCAACTCGAGAAAGGCCAAGTGTTTTCTCCTCTTTTGGGTTTCTAACTCCAAGTAGTTGCATATCTTTAAATTAATTTTAATGAAAGTTTACAGAGACTTTGGATTTCCATTCATTAATTGGTGCACTTTTCTCCCTGCCCAACCTAACCCCCACACGAGTTCCTTCTTTTCTTTGAAAAATAAAACAAAAATTCTTTCATTGTTATGCAATTCCTCCCCCAAGTCCACTCAACTATGCAGCCTATGTTCTGGACTCCTGTCATGACAATAAAACCTAATCATATATCCGTTTTAATCAATTCTCTCCCTCATCTGTTTGAATGCAGTGTACATAATTTATTTCATCTTTCTCAGTCTCCCCCAAACCCTGATGTCAGTTTTGTTTTACCAGAGTGGTATTATGCAGATGTGTCAGATAAGGGACTTATATCTAGAATTTGTAAAATACTCGAGCACCACAAGAAGATAAACAACCCTACTGAAAATAGACACAGTATATGAACAGACACTTCACCAAAGAAAACATCGAGGTAGCAAACAAACACAAGAAGAAATGTTCAAATTCCCTAGCTCTAAGAGAGATGCAAAGCAAAACAACTATGAGATATCGTCTCACCCCAGTAGAATAACAAAATTTAACAGAACAGCAAACAACAAATGCTGCCAAGGTTGTGAAAAAAAAATGGAACCCTTATTCACTGTTGGTGGGAGTGTAAAACGCAGCAACCACTATGAAAGGCAATATGGTGCTTAATCAAAAAGTTGGAAATAGAAATACCATTTGACCCAGCAATTCCACTACTGGAAATATACTCCAAAGAAATCATAACCTCCACCCAAGCAGATATATGCACACCCATGTTTATTGTGACTTTTTTCACAATAGCAACGAGTTGGAAACAACCTAAGTGCCCATCAACAAAAGAATGGATAGAGAAGCTGTGGTATATTCACACAATGCAATACCATGCAGCATTGAAAAATAAGAAACTCATGAAATATTAGATAAAATGGGTGGCCCTGGAGGACACTATGCTGAATGAAATATCTCAGTCCCAAAGGTACTTGCATATTTTACTATACTGCGTTGCTTGGTCTTGAGGTACACCTTGGGGTTTTCTTTTCAGCTCCCATCATCATTTCTTTTCTGCTTTAGATTTTTTTTAATTCAAGAGCAAGTATCAGAGTGTCTTCTGACGTACTTCTTAGCCATATATGTTGGTCATGCGTTTATGTTATTTTAGGCTCCATGATGGTGAATCACAGCAATCCTGTGAACAACACATCTTGTTCTATAGATTTCATGATATAATTCTTTTCCCTATCATACGTCATCTTCTGACTCTCTGCCATGCTCAAGCCCATTGCTGAAGTCAATGTGTCCTTCTATCTTGTTGCTTTTCTTGACCTTCTGCTTTCCCAAGAATCTTGTCTTTTCTCAGACCTGGCACCTCCTGACAACATACTCAAAGTAGGTGAGACTAGGTGTCCTCATTTTTGTCTATGAGCACTCTGGTTGCACTTCCTCCAGGACAGATTTTTCCCTTCCCTTTTGGCAGGCCTTAGGATAATCTTTTACTTTTATTATACACACACACACACACACACACACACACACACAGATGGAACAGTGCTTGTGGTTAAGATTATAACTTGTAAAGTCACAAATCAAGCCTTACTGTGTGACTTAGGGCAATTAGTTTAATTTCTGTGGATCTCTATGTTCTAATCTCCAAAATAGAAAACCACACAAATTTTGTCATACTGAAATGCAGTGAAATAACAGTGACTGGCAAATGTGAAGTAGTTCTATTTAGCTATTGATATATTGATAGCAGTATACTATGAAAGGAAACTAAGACAAGTTTCATTTTCCTTAAGAAGGAAACTGAAAGGATTTTGGCAACATAGCAAATGCGTAACAGTGTTACATAAGTCCTTGATATCTTTACAGCACTTTAAAAAGTCACTTGTATGACTTTTTTTCTTCAAATGAAATGAAAACCAAATCAATTTATTTTTCAAAACAAATATTAAATGACAGCCAAATCAAGTTATATTTAAAATAAAATGTTAGGTATTGTAGATAATAACATACTTTTTGGAAGTAATATTTAGGAAGAATTTTTTACCTATTTGGTCTTGTTAATAATATATTTGGAAATATATCAATTTTTAACCTATGAGAACACTTAAGTGTGGTCATAAGAAATCTATGCCTAGAGCAAGAAGCTCTTGTTTAAATGGAACAGAGGAACACTGTGTGATTTAAATCAGGAAAGGTGTGTGTCAAGGGTACATCCTTTCTCCACACTGATTCAAACTGTATGCTGACCGAATCATTCAAGAAGCTAGTCTTTATGAAGAGGAATGTGTTATCGGGATCAGAGGAAGCCTCATCAATGACCTGCTTTATGAAGATGAAACAACCTTGCTTGCTGAAAGTGAGGAGGATATGAAACATTTGCTGCAGAAGACAAGGATTGTAGCCTTCTGCATGGATTGTATTTCAACATCAAGAAAATGAAGGTCCTCACCATAGGACCAACAGCCAACATTATGATGGATGGAGAATGGATTGAAGTTGTCAGTGATTTTATCTTGTTTGGATCAAAAATCAACATCCTTAGTTTCAGCAGTTAGGAAATCAGGAGACATATTGCCTTAGACAAGTTCACTATCAGGGACCTCCTCAAAATGTTGAAGAACATAATGCCCTAAAATATATTACTTTTAAACTATTCTCTCCCTCATCAGCTTCAATGCAGTAAACATAATTTTTCCAGTTTTCATCAGTCCTCGGGGTGAGGGTGGGGATGGTGGTTTGCGGGGGGGCGGTGGGGGGAGGATTGTGTACCAGTGAAGGAGTGTTTCTTTTACTTTTCAAGGAGAGGAGCGAACTGGGGGTGGGGGTGGGGTGGTGGGAAGGAAAGAGCAACAATCAATGAATGGAATTCCAAAATCTCTGTAGATGTTAACTGAAATTAAAAAAAAGAAATAAATAAATAAAAATCAAAATAATAATAATAAAAGAAAAAAGCTAAAAATACATAGATACATATATATATACATACATACCAAAAAAACCCAAACAAACTCAATGTTGAAGAACAATGATGTCAATTTGCAGACTGAGGTGCACCTAACCCAGGCCATAATCTTCTCAGTCACCTGCTATGAGTCAGAGAGCTGGAGAATGAATAAAGATGACAGAAAAAGAATTGATGCCTTTGAGTTCTGGTGCTGGAGAAGAGTACAGAACATTCCATGGACTGGCAAAAGGGAAAAAAAAAGTTATGTCTTGGAAAAAATGCAGTCAGAATGCTCTTTCTTAAAAAAAAACACCAAAAAATCCAGTATAAAATAAAAATTTTATTTTAAAAAAGAATCAGGAGCAGGGTCAGGATCATCACCAAGTTGTTTCCTATGAAGTGAAAGTCAGACAAGGCTTTGGAGGTAAAGATGGCAAAGCTTTGTCATTTCCACTTTGGGCATGTGAATAGGCAAGGTTATTCCTTAGAAAAGGACATCTTAATTGGAAAGATAAAGGTTAGTAAAAGAGAGGAGGAACTCTCATGAAATGGATGGACAAAGTGACTTCAACAATGGGCTCTAGTGTCAGAGATGATGAAGATGGTACGGGATGGGGCAGAATTTAGGTCTACTCTTTATAGGGTGGCTATGAGTTGCACTTGACTGGACTGTATCAAAGACCACCACCACCACCAATCTTGGAAATCTTTGAAGAGTATGTCACATAATGCATATAAATCACTTGAGTATTATAGCACTTTGTTTTGTTGTGCTTCAGAAATATTACATTTTATTACATGTTGAGGGTTCACAAATATGTTGAGCTTGGTACCATTTTTCCAGTAGCATGTGTCCACTTTGTATCTCTATGTCACATTCTGATAATTCTCACAGTAATTAAAACATTTTCATGGTACCCTTTCACATTTGGGGAACTCTCGTGGTATAGACCATAATGAGTTGCCCTGATGATCCAAAGACCATTCTAGTAGTTCAAATCCACCACCTGATCTGCAGGAGAAAAGTGGATAATCTGTTTCTGTTCAGGGTCAGCTATGAGTAATTCCAACTCGATGGCATTGTGAGAGAGGCTGGATAAATAAGGAGCTCAGAATTTAGTAATGCTGTGGCTAACGCATCCTGCTACTAAGTTAGAGACTGACAGTTTAAATTTACCATAGACAATCTGATTCTATAAAAATTACAGTTATTAGAGCCTTAAGTGGCATTTTTTTTACTCTGTCCTTTGGTCACTGTAAGTTCGACTAGCTTTTCCTTACCCTTTCGATAATTCATAGAGATTCTGCCCCCACACTTTCTTCTTCAACAAATGTTCATTGAGAAATTCCTATGTATCAGACAAAATATTTATAAAAGATATTTTTGGCTTAATATTATATTTGAGAGTTTTAATTTTTCTTTTGATATTAACTATTTTAAAGAGGGTAAAAAGGCCTTCGTAACACAATGGTTTGCACTAAGTCACTAACCTAAAGGTTAATGATGTGAACATACCCAATAGCACCACGGAAGAAAGGCCTGGAAATCTGTTTCTGTAAAGATTACAGCTGAGAAAATCCTGTGGAACAATTGTATTCTCTCATCCATAATGTAACTCACCATGTGTAGAAATCAAACAGTTGGCAGAGGGTTCAGTTTTTGGTGTCTTAGATGAGTACATAGTGGTGTTAGAGTGTAGTTTTCCTAGCCTCCAGAAATGCTATGAACATGGAAAAATGAAAGTTATGCAAGTGTTCAGGTCTTTAGTTCATAGGGCAGTTATGAGTCATCTACGCTGCAATGGCACTTAACAACAACAACATGCTGACTGATGTTGTTGAACAATTGTTCATGTGTTTGTGAAGGCATTGTTTAGAAAATGTTTGTTCAAATCCCTTTTGGATTTGGTTTTATTTATTTTTATTACCGATTTGTAGGAATTTGTACAGCTGACATTTTATATGTATTATAACTCTTTTCTTTCACTCTTTGGCTTTCTCATTTTATTGGACCAGAGTTTAGCTGCATGTCTGTGTGTGTTTAAAGAAATGATATGGAATATCAAAGCTCTTCAAGAACACTGTTCCCTATAAAGAAAGAAATAAAAATACACTGTTCCTTGTATCTTTTAGTATTTTCCTGGGTGGGTAGTGGCTTTTGTTTCTCAAATCCGTCCTCAAGTCATTGATTCACCAAAAGGATTCCACAGTAGGTTATACTTTATTACAGTTACTGTCATTGTTTGCCATCAAGTCAGAACCAACTCATAGCTGACCCTCCAGTGTGTCTTAGAGAAAGTGCAACCAGGGAGTGCTCCTTGGAAGTGAGGATGGTGAAGCTTTGTCTCACGTACTTGGTGCATATGGTTAGGAGGGGTTGGTCCTTGGAAAAAGACAACATGCTTGGAAGAATGGAAGGCAAATGAAAGAGAGGAAGACCCTCAATGAGATGGATTGACACTGTGACTGGAATATTGAGCTCAAGTATATCAGATATGGTGAAGAAGGCACAAGATAGGGTAAGGTTCAGATCAGTCGTTCATAGGGTTGCTGTGTGTCATATTTGACTCGATGACACCTACCAATCACCACCAACAAATAACATGAGAGGAGAGTGCCCGTCTTTCT
This sequence comes from Elephantulus edwardii, assembly GCF_000299155.1. NCBI lineage: Eukaryota > Metazoa > Chordata > Mammalia > Macroscelidea > Macroscelididae > Elephantulus > Elephantulus edwardii. The sequence goes on from NW_006399925.1 coordinate 1,969,200, forward strand.
CATAGAGTAACTAGTGGATTTGCACTACTTTCTTTTGGGTTGGCACCCTAAGTCACCAGAGCTTCCTTTTATTACTGTAGTAAAGATGCAAAATGAGAGCAATATGAACATATACTAAGGGCTATATTATCAAAATAACACAAAAACTAGGGTTTTGAGTCACTGTCTATTTGGAGTTGCACAAGAGTGTTTTTTCTATGGTAGGATACTATACAAACAGGAGCAAAATACCTTTGGCTGGCATAACTCTTTGAATCTCAGGACTTAAGATTATATGCTGGAGGTATAGGCCTCTTTATGCTATGCAGCCAGCAATTGTAATCAAACGTCAAGAAACCAAAAACTAATTCTGTTTTACATCATTGACACTGTTAATGTGAAGACCTTCAGGGGGTCATATTTTCAGTGACTGACCATGAGTTATAGCTCTAGAGGTTCTTAGAGGTAAACAAGAAGTAAGAAACTAGATTAAGTCTTTCTTCACAGGAAAGGGCAAGCTGTATTTTTAAATGAAAAAATGAACTTCAAAGTTAGAATAAACTTTGATTAGTCTTGTAAAGATTATTGTTATTGTTATGTGCAATCAAGTCGCCTGTGACTCATAGCAGCTCTATGTACATCAGCTCTGAAATCTGCCCTATCTTGAGCCAATCTCATTGTCTCCAACAGACTTAATCCCATTGCTCCAGTCACCAAGTCAATTAATTTCGTCCTGGGTCTTTCTCTCTTGCGCTGTCCACCCTTCCAAGTATGATGTCCCTCGCCAAGGACTGGTCCCTCTTGGCCATGTGCCCAAAGTATGTGAGACAGATCCTCAATATCCTTGCCTCCAGGGAGCAGTCTGATTTCATCTACTCCAGGGCAAACCTGTTTGTTCTCCTGGCAGTACACGCTATGTTCAACACTCTTCTTCAGCTTCACAACTCAAAGGAATCGAACCTTCTTCTATCATCTTTAGTTATTGTCTAACTCTCAGATGCATAACAGGTAATTTCAATGATCATGGCTTGGATCAAGAGTACCTTCGTTTCTTCACTGCTCTTCAGTACTCTAGAGAATCTCTGACAGCAGACTTTCCCAATGCAGTTCATCTTAAAGATTACTGCCTAGAAAATTTTAGATGTAGTCCTCATGTGTCACTTTAAGTTACTATAAGACTGAATAGATCCAACAGGACCAAACAATAACTGGAAACTAGCATATGTTTCAAAAAGAACTTTCATTTGAATAAATAAGCAAAATGGCTCATGTAGCAGAGAGTTTATCTGTTCCTTGATCAAGGAATTTCTTATAAAACACATCTAATGTTTTTGAACATTCACTTTCATGAACCACTTTCCTAGGGTTTTAGTGATAGAATCATCACTGTTTCTTGAATATAATATGTTAAATCCCCCCACAGCTTATTTAGTTATTGATATTTATTAAAGTAGTTGTTGTTTTTGTGTGCCTTTGAGTTGGAACTGACTCATAGCAGACCCTCCAGATGATTTTTGGAGACAGTAAATTGCACAGGAGGAGACTTTTTCTCATAGCGAAGCTGATGGATTCAAATACCATGCCTTTGGGTTGACAGCATAACTCCTCACTACTAGATCATCAGAGCTCCCTTATTAATATAGAGTCCTATGTAACAGTATTTCTTTTTGTGTCACTTGTATCTTGGTTTTGTCCTCTTTCTTATTCCTAATTTCTGAATGTTGTCATGATTTACATTCCCCTTCTCTCTCCACACAGATAGGCTACACAACATTGAATATATTTAAGTGGGTTTTCAGAGACCAAGATATTTGTAAAAATCAGTACTTTATTATTATAAATTATTGTGTATATATAAATGAATGTGTATGTGTATGCTAATGCATTTTCTATGAACAGAATGGACAAATTTATTTTCTTTTTTTAAAAAATCAGGTCTGTCTTAGAGAGAGTGAAACCAAATTTCTTCTTGGAGGCAAGAATTTTGAAGCTCCATCTCACTAACTGGGCATGTGGCCAGAAGGGACCAGTCCTTGGAGAAGGATATCATGCTTGGAAAGGTGGGGGGACAGCACAGGAGAGAAGAACCCCAGATGAAATGGATTGACACAATAACTGGGGCAGCGGGGAATGATATGTGTGGGTCAGTGAGTGCTCAGGACAGAGCAGGCCTCAGAGATATTTTACATAGGGTCACTATCAGTAGCCGGCAAGGCGATGGCACACAACAACAATAATATTGATGACTATGATTTTTTTTCTTATGAGGAAATGCGTTATACTACTTTGAAGTGTTTTTCTAGGCACTAGTTTCTCTTCTCTTCCCCTACAAGAGTATTTTACAAAAAGTATGAGTGTGTTGGAAATGACAAGGTTGGCACAGGATTTGTTAGGGCTCTTGTACATAGGGTCGTTCTGAGTCACAAGTGACTTGAGGGCACATACAAGAAGATTTATTTGATGTACATTTCTACCTAAACTGGGACTGTTAATTCTCTGTACTAACAATTTTGAATTAGGACTAAATATTAGGACAGCAATTTTTCTTTTATGATGAACATATTTTACACTTAGCATACACTCATCTGAGTTCAGATACTGCTGTGTCATGAATTTTACAGTTTCTTTGCAGGGAGGAAGGTCTGGTGCATTATATGTTGAGCTGCTCACCAAAAGGGTAGTAGTTCAAACCCAATAATCATTCCTCAAGAAGAAGGCGAGATGGTATACTCATCTTTTCAGAGCTCATGGGGAGCTGGCATCTACTCAAGATTTTGTTACTTTTGGTGGGAAGAGAGTTGGTGAAAATGCAGAGGGGAATCTGAAATAAAAACAGGATAGTTCATTTAACAAATTATGTGTCCCTTTGGTTTTGTCCTGGAAGGTCAGGGAAAAGGTAAGCCTAAGCTAGACTTGTGACTTAGAGTGACTTATGACTAAGCTAGTTCGCAAGGTGCCTACTGGTGATAAGCAAACTAATAGGTTAATGATGATTGTGCAGGGTCAAAATCCTGTGATACAAATAATCTTTCCTTAGCAGGAAGGTTGTTGCTGTTATTAGGTGCTGTGGAATCGATTATGATGCTCACAGACCATAATAGCAAGAAAGAAAGTTTCCTAACGCAGGTTTGGAGGTTTTGTTTGGGTTCTCCTACCTGTTTTGCCCTGGGCTTAGCGTGGCATTAAAAAAGAGTCAAGAAAAGTTTATAGTTGAATGTAGAACTGTCTAAAATGAAAAAAGAAACACCACTGCAAGTCCAAATGCCAAATTACTCATCTCTTTCTCACTGCTATTGAGTTGGAATCAACTCATAGTGGATCCTCCTTTGAGTTTCCAGAGGCTGTAAATCACATGAGGGGAGACTGACCACCTGTCTCCCCAACAGCTGCAAGTGGATCAGAACTGCCAGAGAGCTGTGGCCCTTGGGTTAGCAGCACAAATTCCTATGGTCTGCACCCCCAGAGCGCCCTTACAGAAATTATCAACGTTCTCACAGTTGAAATACTATGACCTTCTAGTCATTCCTGCTTTATTATCTCATACTTCAATCACATACCTATATTTTTGTTGTGTGAAAGGTTTTACTCTTTAAAAATAAACTCAGGTTTAAATCCAATTTGATTAAGTCATAAAAGTCCTGTGCTTTCAGTTCATCTAGTACTTTCCATTTATGCCTCATTCATATAGATATTTTATTTCCCTATGGACAACTACCAGTTTATTGGTGCACTTTACAGTCTTTTTAGAAAGTCATATGTTAATAAAATCACATAGTATAGGCAAATAGTGCCACAAACACTGCTACATAAATGGGGAATTCTGGTGAGGTTCATGTAGCAGAGGGTTACCCTGCCCATTGATCAAGAAATTCCTTATGAAACATGTCTAATACTTTTGAGTCCCTTCATCAACCACTTTCCCAGGATTTTGGTGATAGAACCATCATTATTTCTTGAATATAATATGTTAATTTGTTAGGCTTATTTAGTTTGTGATATTCAAGTTTACTGATATACAAGGACACCTATGGTAGATAACATATATGTTGTTACTGTTGTTAGGCACCGTTTGAATCACTGACAGTTTCACTTTCTCCATCTATTATGATGTTGACTATTGGCCCAGTGGCAAGATCCTTTATTTTCTTGATGTTAAATTGTAATTAATATTGAAGGCTGTAGTCTTTGATTTTCTGCGGCATGAGTTTCAGGTCCTCCTCACTTTCAGTAAGCAATGCTATGCTATGTAGTCTGCAGGTTGTTGATGAAACTTTCTCTCATCCTGATTCTAATAAGAATAACAACAACAGTGCGAAGGACTTGTGTTGTCAACTCAAAGTCATGCAGTTAGAGGCTCTGTGGGAGAAAGATGGGACATCTCCTTTCAGGCAATTTACAGTCCCTCAAAATCCACTGGAGGGTCAGCTATGGGTTTGTTCTGCCCATAACATGTTAAACAAGAACAACATATAAATGCAACAATACTACTGAGGCTAAACTACTATAAATACTACAGCCAGAATGCTCCTTTTAGACAGAGATGACAGAGCTTTGCCTCACATACTTTGGGCATGTTGCTAGGAGAGGCTAATTTTTTGAGAGGGACACCAGGCATGGAAAGGTGAAGGGACTGAGAAAGACAGGAAGACTCTCAGCCAGATAGATTAACACAGATGGGAGCAGGTATGTCTGAGGTGATGAGAATGGCATAGGACAAGAGAGGGTTCAAATGGATTATTCATAGGGTCACTGTGAGTTTTACTTGACTGCACACAACAACAACCACCACCACCACCACCACCTTTATACCGTATATGCAAATATTCTTCCTTATACTTTAATACAGGAAAAATAAATTTGACTCATGAAAAGTGATTTAGAGATGTCAATCTGGGTAACATCTTCCAGTTTAAAATGTAATAAAAAGGAGAAGGATAATTTTAAGAAAAGGGGAAAAGCGAGCTAAAGAGAGAATTGTTTCGGTGCTTGAGGGTGAAGATGGGGATGGATGTTTTGAGTTGAAGACTGAGAAGTTGTCAACTTATCTATAGAGTATATTATTCCAAGGTGTAAGGAGTTTACAATGATCATGGATGATGAAGAGTCAGTAAAGGTGACAGCGGTCACACTGAAGGGAGACTCCTACATCTCTAGTGGCAAGCTGTTGTTGTTCTAGGTGCGTCAAATTGTGGAGTTGAGTATGATTCATAGCGACCTTATGAATGACAGATTTGAACCCTGCCCTATCCTGTGCCATCTTCAATATCTCTGATACACTTGGACCCACCGATCGCTGCAGCAACCACGTCAATTCATCTTGTTGGGAGTCTTCCTATCTTTTGCTGACCTTCCACTTTTCATAGTGGTAAGGATCTGCGCTGCCAACACAAAGTTAGGCAGTTCAAATCCACCAGGTGCTCCGAGGGAGAGAAAAATGGACAAGCTCCTCCCAAACTATGTACTGCCTTCAAAAACCCGCTGGAGCATCAGCTATGGGTCAGCTCCCACGGAACGGTACAAAACAACAAAAGTCTAAGTGGTAGAAATCGCCTTTTCTCTTTCTCTGTGTGTAGACAAAAGCAGCAGAATTCAAACCAGGCTCAGGGACCCACTTACCACGTCTAAGAACCTGTCCCCCTCCCAGAATATAGAAACAGGTTAACAGGCTTGTCTGTGGGTGGAAGGCTCAAATGCTCATTCGGTGCCAAGCTGTTTGGCTTGTGTCCAGCGAACATGGGCAGACCCCAGGTAGAAGAGAAGCAGTCCTGGGAGTCCGCCCCCTGGCACAGGCAGCAGGCACCGGGCACCAGCACGGAGCACTCGACTGGCTCCGAGGCTGCGCCCAGCCCCACCGCGCGCCCCCTGGGATCTGGTTTCCTCGGAACGCTGGTGGTTCCAGCGCAGAGCACACTGGGAGGAGGAAACCGGCAGAAGCCACTCCAAAATCTGCGGTCCAAGGCCCCTGCCTCGGCCACCTGCCTGCAAGACTCTTCACTTTCGTTTCCCAGCATCGCCTTCCTTCACCGCCCGCAGTCTGGTTTCATTTCCTAGGCGCGGTCAGAGGGAGGGCAGAGGGGAGGTGGCCCCATGGCCTTTGCCAGTTGCTTGTCTGCCCAGCTCCTGTTTAGACGACTCTCCCAGCCGTTGCTCCAGCAGCGCGGGGCCTGCGCGCGGACCATGGTTCTGGACCGCTGTTTCGCCCTGGAGCTCCCTGACTGCACTTTGGCTCACTTCACTCTTTGCACTGAGACCCGCGGCAGTGCTCTCGGAGCCTGTCAGCATTCTCGCCTGGCCGCGATTCTGGGCTCCCCGGGGCGCAGCTACTCCCTGTGCGTGCCTGTGGCACCCGAGGACGGCTATGGGGCCCGGGTCCGGGCAGCCAAGCTGCACCAGCGGCTGCTGCACCAGCTGCGCCGAGGCCCCTTTCAGCAGTGCCAGCTGCGAAGGCTGCTCTCCTACCTCCCCAGTGGCCGGCCTGGGAGCGCGCAGCAGGGCTTCCTGCTCCGTGACCCCCAGGACTGCCTGGAAACCAGGCGCGCTCTGATTGAGCTGCTGGGAGCCTGCAAGGAAACTCCGCAGCCCCACCTGGGGGAGTTTGAGACCGACCAAGATGGCCAGGTGTGGAAGCGTTTGTGGAAGCTGCAGGACGGTGGGTGGCAGGAGGTGGGTTGCGCACTTGTGATGCCCACACTGGAGCCCCCGCTGCACCCAATTTTGCCGGACCTACCCAGCTCCGTGGTCTTCCCCAGCCGAAAAGCAGCGAAGGCGGTGTTGGAGGCGGTAAGATACACTGGCCTGGAGGTGCCCTAGAAGTTGTTTGTTGCCTCAGTAGTATATTTCCTAAAGCTTGTGAACAACTGATATATGCCAAGTACTTTATTAGACACCAACTACATTAAATATTCTCCCCCCCCCCAGTTTTCACTTGTACAACTTATCTATTTGTATATGTATATGTATTCTATATTACATAGCTAATATATGAATATATATATGATTGGTAGAAATATATGCGCGCACACACATCCACACGTGCGTGCACTCAAACGCCACTGCAGGGGTATAAATCATTATAGAAGTTACAACTTCATTTATTTTTTTTCTCTCTCTGTTTCTTCTCTTTTAATAGTGGGATAGACTTGTGCGGCAAGGTTAACAGGTTTGCCCAGACCACTCAAGTTTGATTGTTCCTTCCTCTACTTCCCAGTAGGATGATTTCCCAGTAGTATGATCTTCTCTGTACTTTTCTTGCATTATCTTCCAACCATACTGCCTTCCTGCCCTCCTTCCAACCTTCCTTCCATCCTTCCTGCCTTTCTTCCAGCCTTCCTTCCTCTTTTCTCCCTCCCTCCTTGTTTCCCTCTTTCCCTTTCTTTCTTCCTCTGTCTCTTCTCTCTCCTTCCCTGCCTTTCTCCCTCCATCTCCCTTTCCCTTTCCCTCCCTTCCTTCCTTTCTCTCATCTGTGGAAAATCACTGGGTGCCTGTATGTTTTCCATTATGAATCACAAAATGTGTGATACAAGTACAGGTGGGACTCTTTATTTAAGAGAAGCACCACTGTGTTTGTCTTGGCTGCCTGTTGTGTTATGGTAAGGAGCCCTGATAGGTGGGGACTGGGCACCTAGCTAAAAGGTCAGCAGTTTGAACCCGCCAGATACTCGATGGGAGGAAGATGAGATAATCTTCTTGAATGAATGAAGATTTATAGCCTAGAAAACATGTGAAGGATTGTCACTTGTTCCAGCAGGACCTTGTGTGTGGTTTTAGTGTTACACTGTGCTGGACTTAGACATGTTTTCCTTTTATTGTAAACCTTTCTCTTTTATTGTAAACTGCTTTGTGAGGCCTGCAAACTGAGCAGTCTAGGTGAAGTGGCATCTTTGTGCAACCTTAGCTTCCAGGGAATAATAAGGCAGTTTTGACCATATGCCTAGCTGGTACCAACTACAACTAAATTTTATTAGCATTATTGTTGTTAGGTGCCCTGAGTTGAGTATGACTTATAGCAACCCTATGAACAACAGATCTGAACCCTGTCCTGTCCGGCCATCCTCACAATCTCTGACACCCTCAAGCCCTTTGCTGCAGTCACTGTGTCAGTGGTTGATAGTCTTCCTCTCCTTTGCTGTCCCTCCACCATTCCAAGCACTAGGTTCCTCTTCAAGGAATAACTTCACCTACAACCTGCCAAAGTATGTGAGATGAAACTTTATCATCTTTGCCTCCAAGCAGCACTCTAGCTGTACCTTCTCCAAGACCTACCTGTTTGTTTATTTGGCAATTCATGGAATATTCAGTACTCTTCTCCAACACCACAGTTCAAAGGTATCAACCCTGTTTCTATCATCATTATTCACTGTCCAGCTCTCAGATGCATAGCGAGTGAATGAAAAACCATGGCCTGAATCAGCTGTACCTTCCTTAGTCCTCAAACTGACATAATTTCTGCTCAATAATTTGGAGAGGTCCCTGACTACAGACATACTTTGGACAATTGCCACTATTTAATTGTTTATAATATACTTTGTCTTACAGTGTACATCTTTTATTCCTGAAGCCCAAGAGATACTTGACCTGGTTGATCAATACCCAAAACAAGTCCAGAAAGGGAAGTTCCCAGTTATTGCCATAGAAGGGCTGGATGCCACTGGTAAGAGAATACTCATTTTAAGTTATAGGCACAATATCAATGGGGTCAGCTATGGAAATGCATGAGTCTTATAAAAGGAAATATATGTTTTTTCAACTTTTAAAAAAAATGAAAATTTTAATGACAGTTTACAGCAAACTTGGATTTCCATTCATTCATTCTTGCACATTTTCCACCCTGCCCACCCCTCCCCCAGTTAGTTTTTCTCTTTGGAAAAAAAATATTCTTTCATTGTTATACAATCGCCCAAACCCAATCCACTTTAGTATGCAGCTATTATTCTGGATTCTTGTCATGCAAATAATACCTAATTATATATTCCTTTTAAACAGTTCTCTCCCTTACCTGTTCCAATGTCATGCATATTATTTATCCCTTCTTTTCTTAGTTTTCCCCTAACCACGATGTCGGTCCTGTTTTATAACAGTGGCATTATGCAGTATTTGTCCTTTTGTGACTGAGATATTTCACTCAGCATAATGTCCTCCAGGGTCACCTATTTTGTATATATTTTAAGAGTTCCTTGTTTTTCAATGCTATGTAGTATTCCATTGTGTGAATATACTATAACTTCTCTATCCATTCGTTTGTTGATGGGCACTTGGATGGTTTCCAACTCTTTGTTATTGTGAACAAAGCATGAATGTGCATATATCTCCTTGGATGGCAATTCCTGTTTCTTTAGGGTATATTCCTAGTAGTACAATTGCTGGATCAAATAGTATTTCTATTTCCAAGTTTTTGAATAAGTGTCATAGTGCCTTCTATAGTGGTTGCACCATTTTACACTCCCACCAACAGTGATTAAGGGTTCGAGTTTCTCCACAACCTTGTCAGCATTTGTTGTTTGCTGCTCTGTTGAATTTTGCTATTCTTACTAGAGTGAGATGATATCTGATGGCTTTGCTTTTCATCTCTCTTAGATCTAGGGATTTTGAACAGTTCTTCATGTGTTTGTACGCTATCTCAATGTCTTCTTTGATGAAGTGTCTGTTCATATCCTGTGCCCCAAAACCATTATATATTGTTAAACATGCTAAACTTCATATGAAGTTCTACTATGAATGAGGCATTATGCTAGGCAGATGTTGGGGTACAAGAAGAATTAGATCCAACATTCACTCTGTTAATAAATAATATTAGTATAAAGTAGTGATTTGTGGGAGAATAGAGCCAGTGATATGATGGCAGGACATAGGAAGGCACTTAGCACAGCTTTAGTGGAGGGTGAATGTGTAGTCAGAGACAGCTTCTGGAAAAGATGATACTGGATTGTGCTTTCACTATAGGTAAGAATTGGTCAGGAGATGAAAGTCAGGAAAGAGTCTCCAAACAGAAGACTTTGCAGGGACAAAGATACAGACTTTTCAACCAGATGGTGTATAAGGAAATTGTAAGCATACAGAGGCCCCTTTTAGGGCAAAATTTGGAAAAAAATCCCAACAAAACAACCCTAGGAAGTGCGAGGAAAAATGCCTTTTGAGCTGCAAAATAGATAGCAAAGTATATTAGCTGTATCCACACTTGGACCAACACGCAAGCCAGGAGAATAGTTACTGTTATACATGGGGTCATTATGAAATGGAACATGACAACATTTAAAAAACAACACAAAAGTCATAGGAGTAAGAGCTGTTGATTTGATTCCAGCTCTTATTTTTTTTTTAAACTCTGGTTTTAGTCTGTTACCAGGGCTAGTTTGAGTAAATTTGTTAACTTTTCCTTATCTGTAAAATTATTAGTCAATAAAATTATTTTATAAAGCACATGGTTTATGTTGTTGTATTTAGATATTGTTGAGTAGGATTTATAATGATCCTATAAATAATAGAGCTCCAGTCTAGTTCCATCCTTATCATCTCTGACATTTTGTTGTTGTTAAGTGCTCTTGAATTTTAGGCGACTCGTAACGACCCTATGAATGAAAGACCTGGACACCTGCATAACTTCATCCTTTCTCCAGGTTCATAGAGTTTCCAGAGGCAAGCTATTATGGAAGTGGATGCTATTCCTGCTTCCAGGCTTGTTTTAATCAGGGAGCTCCACCAAACACTGTCTACTGTGGGTAACCATTCTCGCATTTGACTCATCAGTGTCACAGTGTTCAGCTTCACAGGAACCTCAAGTTACCTCTGTACAGCAAGTGGACATACCAGCGTTATATGACCTAGAAGAATGTTTCACCAAAAACAATTAAAGGCAGGCCTGAAGTCTGGGATTAGAGTCACCCACCTTTGGCTTGGGAGCATGACTTTCTGTCCACTAGGCAAACTGATCTCTCTCTATGCTGTTGTTGTTGTTGTTGCTGTTAAGTGTCGTTGAGTCAGAGGTGACTCACAGTGACCCTATGAATGAAAGACCTGGTCACCTGTATAACTTTGGTCCTTTCTCCAGGTTCATAGGATTTCTAGAGACAAATGATTACATACTTGACATACTTGAGCCAATTATTGCAGTCACTGTGTCAATACATCTTGTTGAGGGGTCTCTACATTTCCAAATATACCTCTTTTCCTAGGCATAGCCTTTCATAACTTACATGCCAAAAGTATATGAGATGAAACTTCGCCATCCTTGCCCTAAGGAGCACTCTGACTAAACTTTCTCCAAGACATATTTGTTTGTTCTTTTGGCAAACCATGAGATATTTAATACTCTTCCTCAACATCACAACACACTGTATTGGGTGTGTCTTTTGATTTGAATACTGTATGACAAGGGTATTGATGAAGTAAGATGAAATTGCTGACAGTTTCAATCTTCTCCAACCACTATGACGTTGCTGACCAGTCCTTTTGTGAGGATTTTTGTCTTCCTGATTGTGAAATTGTAATTCCTATAGTAGGCTGTAGCCTCTGATCTTTTAGGACAAGCATTTCAAGTCCTCCTCGCTTTTAAAAATCAGAGTTGTGTCACCTACATAATGCAGGTTGTTGATGTCTTCTCAGATTCTGATGTTACATTCATCTTCATTAAGTCCAGGTCCTTGAATGACTTTATCAGCATATGGATTATATGGGTAGGGAGAAAGGATACAGCCCTGACCCATAGCTTTCTTGATTTTAAACCACGCAGTGTTCCTTGCTCAGTTCAACTAACAACTTCTTCATCTAGGTGTAGGTTTCATATGAGCATAATTAAGTGTTCTAGGATTTCCATTCTTTTCAATATTAACCATAGTTTGTTATGATCCACATAGTCAAACGACTTTGCACAGTGAATAAAACACAAGAAAATTGAAGAGAAGTAGAAGCAGATATGAGGGACTTGGTAGGGAGAAGGGGGTAAGGATAGTAACTACTTCAGTGGGGATGACTTTTATCTATTTTGCATACTTAAAGAAAAATAAAGGAAATAAACAATTGATAATAAAATGTTAAAAGTAAGAGACAGAGTACAAAAAAATTTTCTAAATTCACAGACGGAAGGGGTAAAAGTATCTTGTGGTAGACTCAGTTCTCATTGCTACTCATTCTGTGCCACAAGTTGCAGCACATAAATGTGAAATGGGTGCTGTGGGACAACCAAGGCAAGAGTGTACCTGATGGTATACACAGTGGAGCAGAAAACGAGGCGCGTATGAAGACAAAAATTCTCACTGGGCCAATTGGCAGCACCAAAATAGATGGAGAAGACATTTAGGTTCTAAGCAATTTTAATTACAGCTTGCTTGGATCCACAATCAACACTCTTACCACCAGCAGTCAGGAAATCAAAAGACGCATTGCACTGGGAAAATCTGCTGTCACGGACCTCTCCTGAGTGCTGAAGAGCAATGATGTCAGTCTAGACACAAAGGTGCTCCCAGTCCAGGCCATGGTGTTCTCAATTACGTGTTACGCTTCAGAGAGCTGAGCAATGACTAAGGGTGACAGAAGACTATATGCCTTCGAGTTGTGGTGCTGGAGAAGAATCTTTAACATACCATGGACTGTGAAGAAAACAAACAGGTCTGTCTTGGAGAGGATGAAACTAGCCTGGTGGCTAGAATTTTGAAACTCTGGCTCACTTACTTTGGGCACATGGCCAGGAAATATTGGTCCTTGGAGAAGAACCATCATCATCAGAAAGGTGGACGGACAGCACGGGAGAGGAAGACCCCGTATGAAATGGATTGATACAGTAACTGGGGCAACGGGGGTTGGTGTGTCGGAATTAGTGAGACTGGCTCAGCACAGGGAAGGGTTCAGAGCTGCTGTACATAGGGTTGCTATATATCGTAGGTGACTCAACAGCACATAACAACCATAACATACAGTGATAGGTTTGGAAGCAGGAGTGAAATCCACTTCCTAAACAACATGCCTGTGAAAACTCTATGAACTTTGATAAATTTCAATAGTTGTAAGAGGGGCTTCAGGCCTTTTCTTCATAGGGTCGCTATAAGTCATGCTCTACTCAAAGTCAATCAACAACAACAACAACAACAAAAACAACATCAACAGGAATCACATCTATGAGGGAGAATCTGCACCCAGAGCCAGATACACTGGATCTAAAAGCCAACTCCAAAGTGGCGGGAACCAGGTAGAATGATAAGTCTAGGGCTGGCAGTGGAAAGAAACTGAAGGGAAGTGGAAGCAGGGTATGAAGAACTTGGTAGGGTGATGGGGCCAGTATAGTGACTGCTTCAGTGGGCATGCCATTCCTGAGTTATACTTTGAAGCCTGACTGTGTTGAGATTCAACACATGAGAATGTCCAAGGATGAATAGGGAGTGGCAACATATTGTGACTCAAAATGAAAGCAACATATGTAGAGAAGGTAAGAGACTTATGAAAGATGAGGTAAAGCTTATAAAAGAGGGCCTGAAGCTTCAAATATAAAATTTATCTTTACTTTGGGAAAAAAAAAAAAGAGAGAGAGGGCCGTTGTGTTTTTCATCAACTTTTGGAGCAACCTCCTGGTTGGCACTTTTGAGACAGTATACATAGTAGAAGATTGTTCCAAGTGCCACAGAAACACACATATAAGTTTGTTTCAACTTTATAATACTAAAAAAACTAAATGCCCATCTACTGGAGAAAAAAACCCCACAACCAAATACTGGTATGTTTCTAAAACATGCTATACAACAGCATAGACAAACAGGTGAAATAGCCCAAGTTCCTTCATGTCTACATTTATAGAGTATTGTTATTAATATTCAGTCAGCTCTTTTAGTTGGTAGAATTTCTGTGCTCTAAGTTAATATTAAATTTGATGGATATAATTGCAGCCATGAATAAGATGTTTGACATTTTGTGTGTAATCTGTAGGTAAAACTACAGTGACTCAGTCAGTTTCTGATTCACTGAAGGCTGCCCTCTTAAAGTCACCACCCTCATGTGTTGCCCAGTGGAGGAAAATCTTCGATGATGAACCAACTATTATAAGAAGAGCATTTTACTCTTTAGGAAATTATATTGTGGCCTCTGAAATTGCAAAAGAATCTACCCAATCTCCTGTGGTTGTGGATAGGTAGGTATAAGACTGCTGTGAATTAGATATTTTCTTCCTTATCCCTAAGGTGTGTGTATATATATGTGTGTCTGAATATAATATGCATAATTATATATTCAATTGGATTGTTATTATCACAGAATGTCCATGATTTATTGATTACCAATGTCTTTATGTGGGTTTTTGTTTAGAGTATTACTTATATTATACTAATCCTCAGAATAATAACTGAGGACAATAATAAATAATTAAATAATAAATGGGCAATAAATATTATTTCCAGTTTACCAGTGAAAGATCTAGGTTACTATATCCTGGATATTAACCAAAGTCTTCTTCCAATTTCACTTCTTTGATTTATTCAACATTTGCTGGGAATCTACTATAGGCCAAAGACTTCTCTTGACTCAGTGTTTTCTCTGGTAAATGAGATCAATAATGCCCAGTTTTCATGACACAAGAATAGTTATAAAAGAGGATATAATGAACAAGTCAATAAACACATAGAAAATTTTCAAGGAATGAGAGTAAATCAAAGTAATAAGATAAAGATTACTGCAACCCCATAGATAGAGTTTAGGAATAATCTTTCTTTGAAGAGACCATTAATCTTACCCTAACACACCATCTAACCTCTGAAACATGTGAAAATTCTGGGCGAAAGGATTGTGGAGAATAAATACCAAAGGCTTAAAGAGAGATATTAGAGTATTTCAAGAATATAAAAGGCCAGTGTATATGGCACATGGGTAGTTGAAAATGCATTTGAAAGAATGAATTTGATAAAGGCAGGGTACAAATCAAGTTTTAATGAGTTCAGTAGGAATCCATAGTTGTTATATGTTGCCAAGACAACCATAACTTATAGCTACTCTATGAACCAGAGATTGAAACCTTTACCCTATCTTGTGTCATCTCATGATCTCTGACATAACTTCAATTATTATAGACGTTGTTAGGTCTAGTATGACTCATAGTGACTCTATGAACAACAGTTCTGAGCCCTGTCTTATCCTGTGCCACACTCACTATTTCTGGCATAATTGAGTCCAGTGCTACAGTTACTGTCAATCCATTCAGTTAAGGGTTTTCTTGTCTTTTTTTAAATCATATTTTGCACTCTTATTTTGGCTTATGTTTATTTTCTAAACTATACTAGTTTATTTACAAAATTTGAATACATTGTGTTTTTATAAATTTTATTTTATTATTTTAATGAACATTTACAGAGATTTTGGATTTCCAGTCATCCATTGTTGTACTTTTCTCCCTGCCCAGCC
>NW_006399925.1:1985079-2005609 GCF_000299155.1 Elephantulus edwardii
TAATTTATCCAGTTTTTTTTTTTCAGTATTACCCTGACCCTGATATCAGTCCCATTCTACAACAGTGGCACCATGCAGTATTTGTTCTTTTGTAACTGAGATATTTCACTCAGCATAATGTCCTCCAGAGTCACCCATTTGGAATAATATTGCATGAGTTCCTTGTTTTTCAATGCAGTGTAGTATTCCATTGTGTGAATATTCCATAGCTTCTCTATCCATTCATTCGTTGATGGGCACTGAGGTTGTTTCCAACTCCTTGCTACATGGGTGTGCAAATATCTGCTTGGATGTCAGTTATAGTCTCTTTGGGTTATATTCCCAGTAGTGAAATTGCTGGGATGGGTGGTATCTCTATTTGTAACTTTTTGAGAAAGCACCATACTGCCTTCCACAGTGCTTGCACCATTTTACACTTCCACCAACAGTGAATAAGGGTTCCAGTTTCTCCACAACCTCACCAGCATTTGTTGCTTGCTGTTCTGTTAAATTTTGCAATATCTCATAGTTGTTTTAATTTGCATCTCTTTTAGAGCTAGGGATTTTGAACATTTCTTCATATTCTTGTTAACCATCTGAATGTTGTCTTCAGTGAAGTGTCTGTTCACATCCTGTGCCCATTTTTCTATTGGATGATTTACCTTTATCTTGTTGTGGTGCTCAAGTATTTATAAATTATTGATATAAGTCCCTTGTCTGATATGTCATTACCAAATACTTTTCCCCAGTCTGTGGCTTCCCTTTTTACCCTGTTTGAGAAGTTTTTGGATGTGAAGAGGGATTTGATTCTTAGAAGGTCCCATTCATCTCTTTTATCTTTTCCTGGTTGTAGGCTTTTCAGAATACTTGGAAGACTGTTTATGCTGTGGATTAGAACTTGTAGGGTTGTTCCAAGCTTTTCTTTAATGAAGCTTATAATCCTTGGTTTTAATCCTAGGTCCAGGATCTACCTTGAGTTGGTTTTCGTATGTGGAGTGAGGTATGGATCTTGCTTGAGTCTTTTGCAGATACTTTTTCAATTTTGCCAACACCATTTGTTAAAAAGGCTGTCATTTCCCCACTTAACAGATTTCATCTCCTTGCCAAAAATCAGTTGACCATAGATAGATGGGCTGATCTCTGGGATCTCAATTCTATTCCATTGATCTATGTGTCTGTCATTGTACCATTACCATGCTGTCTTAACCACCACAGCAGTGTAATAGGATTTGAAATCAGGAAGGGAGATACCTCCTATGTTTCTTCTATTTTTACGGAGTGCTTTGCTTATTCGGGGCTTCTTTCCATTCCAAATAAAACTGGAAATTGCTTTTTCCATCTCCTTGAAGAACGGGATTGGTATTTGTATTGGGATTGCATTAAATGTGTAAATTGCCTTTGGTCATATTGCCATTTTCACAATATTAAGTCTTCCTATCCATGAGCAAGGGACATTCTTCCACTTCTCAAGTTCTCTTTTTGTTTATTGTAGTAATGTTTTGTAATTTTCTTTGAACAGATCCTTTGTGCTTCTGGTTACATTTACTCCCAAGTATTATCTTGTGATTAACTATTGTGAAGGGTATTGTTTTTTTGAGCTCCAGCTCTTTATTCTTTGTCACTGTGATGAAATCCAACTGATTTTTGTATGTTGTTCTTGAATCCTGCCATTTTGCTAAAGTGGTCCACTGTGTCCAATAGTTTTCTTGCTGAGTCTTCAGGGTTTTCTAAGTATACTATCATATCATCAGCATAGAGAGATGATTTTACCTCCTCTTTGTTAATTTGAATACCTTTTATTCCCTTCTCTTGTCTTATTGCTATCGCTAAGACTTTCAATACAATATTGAATAAGAGAGGTGACAGTGGGTATCTTTGCCTAGTTCCTAGTCTTAAAGGGAATGCCTTTAATCTTTCTCCATTGAGAACAATGTTGGCTCTTGGGTTTGCACAAATAATTTTTAATCTGTTGAAGAAATTCCCCTCTAATCCTATTTTGTTGAGTGTTTTACTCAGAAAAGGTGTTGGATTTTGTCAAAGGCCTTTTCTGCATCTATTGATAGGATCATGTGGTTCTTGTTTTTTGCTTCATTAATGTGATGAATTACATTAATTATTTTCCTTGTGTTGAACCATCCTTGCATACCTGTTATGAATCCCACTTGGTCATGTTGAATTATTTCTTTGATGTATCATTGGATTCTACTGACAAGTATTTTATTCAGGATTTTTGCATCTGTGTTTATGAGAGACATTGGCCTATAGTTTTCTATTTCGGTGCTATCCTTTCCTGGCTTTGGTATTGAAGATATGTTTCCTTCATAGCATGAATCTGGGAGAATTCCATCTTTTTCTATTTTCTGAAATAGTTTATGTAGAATTGGTGGCAGTTCTTCTCTGAATGTTTGATAAAATTCACTTGTAAAACCATCTGGTCCAGGGTTTTATTTGGTTGGAAGTTGTATTACCTTTTGGATTTCTTCTTTTGTAATGGGTCTGTTCAGATGTTCAGTTTTGGTCTGTGTCAGTTTAGGTAGGCTGTGCATCTCTAAGCATTTGTCCATTTCCTCTAGGTTTTCATATTTGTTTGAGTATAGTTTTTCATAATAGTATAATGTTAGCTTTTTTATTTTAGTTGGTTCTGTTGTGACGTTGCCTGATTCATCTCCTATTCTCATTGTTTGTGTCTTCTCTTTCTTTTTTGTCAGTTTAGCTAGTGGTTTGTCGATTTTATCGACCTTTTCAAAGAACCAGCTTCTAGTTTTGTTGATAGTTTCAATTGTTTTTCAGTTTTATATTTCATTTATTTCTGCTCTAATTCTTATAGTTTCAGTTTTTTTAGAGGGTGTCATGTTTTCTTGCTGTTCTTTTTCAACTTGCTGGAGATGTTGGGTTAGAGAGTCAATGGTCAGTTTTTCCAGCCTTTTGATATGTTTGCTTATTGCTATAAGTTGACCTCTGATTACTGCTTTAGCCGTTTCCAGAGGTTTTGGTAAGTGATGTTTTCATTGTCATTTGTTCCAAGAAACTTTTTAATGTCACTTTTTATTTCTTCTAGTACGTAGTTCATGTTCAAGCAATGTGTTGTTCAGTTTCCAAACGTATGATTTTTTTTTCTCCTTTACCTTCTTATTATTAATTTCTAATTTTGTTGCATTATGGTCTGAAAAGAAGCTTTGTATTCTATGTTTTTAATTTATTGATGCTTGCCTTGTGACTTAGAACGTGATCTATTCTGGCGAATGTTCTATGCACATTGGAGAAGAAGTTATACTGTGCTTTTTAGGGGTGCACTAACCTATAAATATCCATGAGGTCAAGTTGATTAATTGTGTAGTTTAATTCTTCAGTATCTCTTTTGAGTTTTTTTCTGGTAGTTCTATCTTTTCTTGAGAGTGGCATATTGAAGTCTCTAAGTACTACAGTCTTGTTGTCTATTTCCTTTTTCAGTTTTGTTAATGTTTGTTTTATGTATTTTGCTGGTCTTTTATTTGGTGCATAGATATTTATTGTTGTTATATCCTCTTGTTATATTGATCCTTTCAGCATTATGTAGTCACCTTTCTTGTCCTTTGTGATAGTTTTTACATTGACATTTATTTCATCAGAGATTAATATTGCTACTCCTGCTTTTTTCTGGTTGCCGAATGCATTGTTTTTCAGAACAGATATTCCTGTATTTTAAAAACTTTTTGATGTTATATTTTTCTTTTTCATAATTTAATTCTTAAAAATATGTTGCAACAATTCTAAAAAGCCTCAAAATTTACTTCTCCAAATATTTCTTCTTTCTGTCTTTCTCTGACCATCCATATTTCTAAGCATGATATCTCTCTCTAAGGAATAGTCTCTCCTAGCAACATGCCCAGAGTATGTGAGATGAAGTTTTGTCATCTTTGCCACCAAGGAGCACTCTGGCTTCATCATCTCCAAGACATACCTGTTTACGCTTTCAGCATTGCATGGCATATTCAGTACTCTGCTCCAGCACTACAGCTCAGAGGCATCAGTTCTTCTGTTGTCCTTATTCATTGTACAGCTCTCAGAGGCGTTACTAGTGATTGAAAAGGCAATGGCTTAAATCAAGTGAATTTTATGCTTTAAATTGATAATGCTTCTCAGTAATTTGGAGAGATCCCAGACTATAGACTTGCCTAATACAATACGTCTTTTTGCTCTGTTGCTGAAGTGCCCCATTATACCATATTAGAGGTCCTTTTTAATATTGTTTTTGTTTATATCAAGGAGAAACACTAAAGATTTTCTAAAAAAGTGGTTTCATGAAACATTATTTTGGAACATGTCCAAATATATTGGGGCCATCATGACTCTCAGCATATAGATTTCTACTTTTATCTTATCTGTTAGTCTCCTTATCTGTTAAATGGGAAGATCCATAACATCTTCCCTATTTACTATGAAGATTTGTGATGAATATAAAATGAGGTTATATAGTCAAAGTGCTCTATAAAGAGCAAATGCTATTAAAATATAATACATTATTATGTAATCTATGTGTAATGTTTCAGTAGTAATTTTCATTTGATTTGAACTAATGCAGTTTCCCTGATGACAGGATTGGAGAATGCTAAATAGTGAAAAGTGACTGAAATTGATGAGCAAAGGGTGTAATTATCTAAAATGAGCAGCAGTCTTGTCAATGGAAGAACTCTAACTATACCAAACAGGACCATAATTTTTCCCTTGATTTTTCTTTTTTTTGTGTCTGTGGATTGTCTACAATTTAGTTCTTTAACAAGATACAATATCACCTTGTCAGATGGAAAGAAAAGAGAAGCTACTCGATGTCTGGGTGGGTTTTTTGTTCCTATTTAAAGATTTTAATGAAATCCATTTTAGACAATACAATAAGCTGGCAAAAGATAAAGGAGACAGTAATCTTTGATGGTGCCTCTGGTTAAGGCTGGCAACTTAATCAACCCATAGCTTTAAGAAATATGTTCTTACTAATAATTTTTTAAAATAAAAAAAGATATTTTAAAACCAGCTTCTGTATATTTAGTTGAGTATTTTTGTTTCATGAAAATTGAATATGTGCTGTATGGGTAGTTTGGTTGCCAAGAAAAAGAAAGCTTGGACCCTAGACTTGGGAGGATAAGAATCCTCTGAAATTGTAGGTGAAGGTATATATCTGTAAGTGTTAACACCAACACTTAGTCTTTGGCATCCAATCAATTACAACTAACAGGGACTGTCTTAAACAGAGTTGTATTGCTCTGTTGGGTTTGCAGGGCTTTTATCTGTATAGAAGCAGACTACTACATCATTCTTCTGTGGAATGGCTGGGAAGTTCTAAGCACTGACTCTTCAGATAGGCTTGAACACTTTTTTTTAAATTTTATTGGGAAAACATATTGGGGGTACAAGAAGGTGAGGGGTGGGGGCAGAAGGGTGAGGATGGGAAGGGATGAAAATTGCAGGGGTACAGTTACAGATCTGTACAATTTGGTTGGAGGGGAGAGCAGGTGAAGGAAATGAAAAGGATACAGTGGGGACCAGATGCTACAGGGGAATGGTAAGAATATTCCAATGGTGATTAAACCAACTGTCTTATTGATTTGCGAACTGGATGCAGACTCTCTGGATTCTTCATGCTGAACAGGGGCATAGATGTGAAGGGGCAAAGTGAGGACACTTTATCACCTTAGTGGTGGTCTTGGGTTAAAGCTGCTTGCCTTCTTGTTCTATTAGAAGATGTTTTCCTGACCTTTGCTCCCGAATGGACTGCAAAATGTTTTCCCAGGTGGGTCCAGTGGGGATGGCTGGTTGAACCCAGAGGATCCATTCCCTTTTGCTTCCTTACCTGGCAGTTGTATTTCCTTTTTTGTCACTGGCACTGGGTTCAGGATCAGGTCTGGAGTAAAACTCAGTGTTAGGGTTACCTATAGGGAAGGGAGCAAACCTAGAGAGCCACTGTCCTGGCTCCAAGAATTTTCCCTAGAACAAGTCCACCCCGCAGCAGCATGGTGGCTGCACCAGTCTCAGGGAGGCCCAATGCCTACCATCCATTCTGGGTGAGGGAATCCCTGTGTTCTGGCAGCAGAAGCCTCATGGAGCTGCTGCGGGGGCGGTGCAGTGCGTGCTCGGCAGGAGGGGGCTGGCAGCTGTGGGACTCACCCATTCCTCCTTGGGAATCCTTGAATTCCTGTTGTTGAGCCTTGATCTCCACTGAAGACCAGTCATCAACTGTTTAGCTGTTCAATTATCAATAAACAGAGGTCTGTAGAAGGCCATAGCGGCCCTGTTCCAAGTGGTCCACTGCTCTCACAGCTCACCACAATGTCTCTGCCTTCGCCACCATCTTGGATCCAGGAGTGAACACTTTCACCACTGTGCTACAAGGGCCACATTTGTAAATAATCAGAGTGAAATAAGTGATAAATAGGAATGAGTCTAGACAGAATTCAAAGATGAACTCCAGTGGCCTGAAACTCTCAGAATAGAATTTTAGAATTGAATAAGGGCTTTGAAGGATGGTTGATATATCAATTTCCAAATTAATAAAATTTTACATTTATAATTTAAAATATGTCAATATTGTGTTAATATAATTCACCTTTTCTTTTGACCTTTGTCAGCATCATATTATAGCTCACAGTAATACTTTTATAAAGTGCCTTTCTATTCTTGTAACAAGTATAGAAGAAAAACAAAGCTTTAGTGATTTCCATTTCCAAGGTGAGAAACTTGGGGCTTTATTAGCTTAATCAACATATTTTTCCCCAAAAAAAAACCACAACCAAAAAAACAGATGACAAAAGTAGAATCCAGCTCACTTCTCTTTTTGTATCATGAGTCCTGCCTATGACATGTCTATGATATGAAATGCCACTTTGCTAAAACCATGCAGAGCTTGGATTGCATAGTAAATTTATTAGTATTTTTTTCCACTGTGAAAAGTAGTTAAAGTCTAAAATGATTACAGACTCAAGATTTCAAAGAATAGAAAGTTGAGAAATTGGAAATTCAGGCAAGCTTAGACCATGAATACTTCTCATAATGATAAATATTTGTTTTAGGAGATAGTGATAATTCTTTTCTTTTGATTTTGAGTTTGTATGATTCTAGCTACTATAATTTTGATATCATGTCCATATTGACATTTTAAATACTTTATGAACATATATTAGTTGTCTGCAGCAACTGGATTCTGCAGAGGATTCTTTGCTGGTTCTGGTGAGGATTAGGGTGGAATGTTGACTTGCTAATGGGTGTGAGATGATGTGACATGGCCTCCTATTTAAAAACACATTTGGTCAGCAATATAGGGCAGTAATCCAGTTTGCTGCAGAGAGGTAGCTCATGGTTTCTGTGATGCTAAACACTGTGACACTGATGTGGCAATTGTGATAATGGTTACCCATGGTGTACAGTGTTTGGTGGATCTCCCCTATTAAAACAAGCTTGGAAGCAGGAGTGGCATCCACTTCCCAAATGACTTGCCTCCAGAAACTATGAATGTGGAGAAATAATGAAAGTTATACAAGTGTTCAGGTCTTTCATTCATTGGGTCACTATGAGTCATCTATGACTTAATAGCACTTAACAACAACAAGAACAACAACAACATTATTTCTGTAGGTGTCAAAATTTATAGCTACTGCCGATACTATTATGATTTTTTGTTCATACTTGTAATTGGAGGAAATATTAAATTTCATATAGGCTGTGGCCCTTGGGCCTTGTGTTAATTGTGTTTTGAGACAAACATTCTTCTTAGTGCTGTCAATTTTTGGTACTGAGATAACCTGGGGTTGCTGTGATGTTCAACACGGTGCCACTAATGTGTCAAATGCCATAATGGTTACCTATGGTGGATAGTGTTTGGTGGAGCTCCCATATTAAGACAGATTTGGGAGCAGGAGTAACATCCACTTCCTAAACAATATGCCTCTGGAAACTCTTATGAACTTAGAGAAATGACGATAATTTTTGAAGGGTTCAGGTCTTTTGTTCATAGGGTCACTATGAGTCATGCTCAGCTTGATGACACTTAACAACAACACCACCACAACCTGTAGCATTAAAGTTGGACTATGTTATGAACGTGACAAGGATATACTATACTTATAAGTATATATACTTAAAAAATAAAATAATTATAATCTATTAATTTGCTAATTAGTTCATTAGAGTATTTATTGCATACATATTATAGGACATATTGATGAGTAAAAAGGATTTTATAAACAAGGAATTAATTGTATAGTAAGGGACAAAAAGACACCCAAACAAGTAGCTCTAATAGACTAGGAAAAGTTTTTGAGAGTATAACAAAGGAAATAACTAATGGAGACTTCAAAAATGAATAGGTATTTTTCTGGCTGAGTACATTACACAAGATCAGAAAAAAATGTGAAGAAAGAAAAGGATGAGTATCATTTCTGGATACAGAATGTGAGTGATGTTTTGAGTTTTAGAAAGGAGATTAAATAGTTCCCTAAAGACAATGAGGAATTATTTTACATTTGCAAATGGAAGACTTATTTTTATTTTCTTCATATTTTGTAATTTTATTTTTCTTCCTCAGAAGTTATTTTTAAAAGTAGCCAATGAAAAATGTGATTTATTTTACTTAGGATAGACACTTTCAAGGTGAACCTCATCCCAAGTCTTGCTACCTGATACTGAGGTGTAACCAAATGACTGAAGATTTGTAAAGGACAGAGAAGCCTTCTAGATCAGAGTTCCTCAAATCTGAATTTCATGGAAGAGTTTAATTTTAAAACAATTTAGGAATAGGCTTAGACTAAGAATGCTTTTAGGAGAGCATAGTAGAACATTAAAAACAATGAACCATCAAACAGATCTATCCTCTCCTATAATCATTTAATAGAGGAAAGTCTGTTGCAAAGTCGACAAGATGGGAAGGCACACTCTCACGATAAATGATGGCTTTAATAGAATAAATGTAGCTATGTAACAAAAGCCGGTAGTGGCAGTGTTGTTCCTCTTGTTTTCATTTCATCTGCACACACAGCCAGCTCGGGTTTTAGCACTGTCAGCAGCCAACTTTCAGATCCTTCTTGTTATTCTCTTGAAATTGAGAGCTTACTTATTCTTTCTGTCCTCATGTCAGGTACTGGCACAGCACAGCCACTTATGCCCTGGCCACTGAGATAAGTGGTGGTCTCCAGCATCTGCCCCCAGCCCATCACCCTATATACCAGTGGCCAAAGGACTTACTCAAACCAGACCTTGTCTTGTTGCTCACTGTGAGTCCTGAAGAGAGAGAGCAGAGGATTGCAGTCCGGGGAATGGAGAAGACCAAAGAAGAAGTTGAACTTGAGGCCAATAATATATTTCGTCAAAAGTATGTATCTATAATATAGTGTGGGTGGTAGCCTGTCCCTGGCCTAGGTAGCAGCCAGGATCAGCAGAAGGTTTAGAAATCGACAATGTTCCCATATTTTATATACTACACGCATTCTATATTCTCTTAAGTAGTTTCAACTTCTTCAAATACAGTTGTTAGGCTAGGGTTACAACTTTGTTATATTTAGACAATAGGATATTTGAGAATTATATCTCTGTTTCTAGGTCTGACAAGACATTAAATAGTCTTTATTTCAGTTTCCCCAATTGTAAAATAGCAAGCATAGTATCATGAATAACAATCTCATAGTAAATTTCCCTTAGTTAGGTCATTGCTATATTTTACTTAAGATGTCTGTAATCTTATGTCATTGCAAAGCAAATATTACTTGTATGTTGTGGTTTACAGAACAGATGCTGGAAGGATTAAGTAATTTATCTAAATTATAACTGCTTTTAAGCAATAAGATGAGCTAAAATTAAACTCTGGGTGATTTTTAAAGCAATTGTTTGTTTTCATTACAAAGCAGTACAGTATAATGATGGGGGGAAAGTCTGGACAGTTGTGTTGCTTTGTAGCTGAGCATACATCTGTTTCATGGTACCATTCAGATTATCAAATTATGTTTGTTGTTATTGTTATGTGCCATCAAGTCACTTGCGACTCATAGTGACTAGATGTACAACAGCTTTGACTCCTACTCTACCCTATGCCAATCTTATTGTCTCTGACACACCTATCCCCATTGCTCCAGTCACTGAATCAATCCATCTGAGGGTTTTCTGCTCTTGTGCTGTCCCTCCACCCTCCCAAGGATGATGTCCCTCTCCAAGGACTGGTCTTTCCTTGCAACATCCCCAGAGTATGTCAGACAAAACTTCAGAATCTTTGCCTCCAAGGAGCAGCCTGGTTTCACTCTCTCTAGGATGAACCTATTTGTTCTCCTAGAAGTTCATGGTATATTCAATATTCTACACTACTACAGCTAGAAAGAAATTGTCTAAGTCAACAAAACCGGCACATAATAAAATAATTTACTGTGTATAAACATACTATGTTAAGAAATTGACTTATGTTAATTAAGTTAGAACCAGTTTCAAGCACACAAGGAAGGAATATTACACTGTCTATTGTACAGATGAGAAAAGCTAAAAGTACAGAAGGATGAAACATTTGTCAAGCTCGTATTGCCAAGTTCAAGGTTTTGAATCTTGCTCTAGCACAGACCCTAACTGAGTCAACAACGATGCTGTGTTGTTTCCATTATACAGTGATTATGCTCTAGTTAGGCCATATATTCATTAAGACTAACATTAGAAAGATATATAGAATTTTGATGAGGTTTCTGATCAGCCATGGGTGAAAAGAAATTATATTCTTACAATGTTCAACTTGTATGAGAATCTTTTGTGCTTAGACTGAGGAGAAATATAAAGACTGGATTGTCCTTTGAGCACTTTTTTTAACCTCTCTGAGACTTGAACTTCTTCTGCAAAATGGATATGACTATAATAGTTCCCTTCTTAAAGTTATTCTCAGGCTTGAATGAGAAGAATCCTGGTTAGTGCTTAGCTCAGCATATAATAGGCATACAATAAACTCTGTTTATGCAGTTTGTTCAGCTTCAATTTGAACTTGCATATGATTAATTGATGGTCCATCCCACAGTTAGTACTTGGCCTGGTTTTGACCGGTTTAAGAGACTGTGACACTAGGGATATCATTGCTGATGTTGTATGAATCCTGCTGAAAGCAGAGAATACCAGAACAATGTCTATTTGTGTTTTATTGACTATGTAAAAGCATTTGACTATGTGAGTCATAAAAAAACTATAGCTAAAATTGAGAAGAATGGGAATCCAAGAACCCTTAATTATGTTCCCATGAAACCTATGCTAGACCAAGAAGCTGTTATCCAAACAGAGCAAGGAAACACTGCACACTTTAAAATCCAAGAAAGGTGTGTGTCAGGGTTGTATCCTTTCTCTATACCTAGTCAATCTGTAAGCTGAGCAAATTATTCAAGTAGCAGAACTATATGAGGAGGAAGAGAGAATGTAGCATCAAGATAGGAGGAAGAATCAACAACCTACATTGTACAGATGACACAACCTTGCTTGCTAAACTTGATGAGGATTTGAAAACACTTACTACAGCAGATCAGAGAATATAGCCATCAATACAGATTGCATCACAACGTCAAGAAAAAATTCTCACTACTGAACCAATAGGCAACATCATGCTATTGTGGTCATGTGCCATTGAGTCCTCTGCTACTCAGGACGATCACATGTACAATATCTCTGAACTCTTTCCTATCCTGAGCCAGTCTCACCATTGCCAACACATCTAACCTCATTACCCCAGTTACTGTGCCAATCAAACTAATCTGGAGTCTTCTTTTCCTGTACTGTCCATCGACCCTTTCAAGCATGGTGTCCTCCAAGAAATGGTCCCTCCTGGCCTTATGCTCATAGTACATGAGATGGAGCATCAAATACCTTGCCTCTAAGGAACAGTTTTGTTTCACCCTCTCCATGATAGATAAGACTTTTTATTTTTGTTTGTTCTCTTTTTAGTCTGTGATTTAAGACTCTTCTCCAGCTCCACAACTCAAAGGCAGTGTTTCTTCTTCTGTCATCATTAGTCATAATCCAGCTCTCTGGTGCATAGCAAGTACTGTGAAGACCATGGCCTGAGTCAGGCTCATCTTAGTCTCTAGCCTGACAATGTTGCTCTGGAGGTCCCCAACAGCAGATTTCTCTAATGCAACTCATCTTTTTATTTCCTCACTGCTTGTGTCAAAAGTTGAGCATGAAAACTCAAACTGTTAACAATCTCATTCTCTTCTCCATCTATCAATTGGCCCAGTGGTGAGAATCTTTGTCTTCTTGATGTTGAGCTTCATCAACTACTTATATGCAAGTTCAAACTAAAGCTGAAGAAAGTTAACTCAAATCTACAGGAACTAAAACCTGACTGTGAGTCTATCTCACCTGAATTTAAAAACCACCTCAGGAACAGATTTGAGGCCTTGGACACTAATGAATGAAAACAAGATGAGTTATGGGAGGATATAAAAAATCTAATCCATGAAGAATGCAAATAGTCATTAAAAAGATAGAAGAGGAAGAAAAGATCAAAATGGATATCAGAAGAGATTCTGAATTTTGCACTAGAACTCTGAGAATCCATGCAAAGGGAAGAAATCAGAAAGATCTAAATATAAGATTTCAGAGGGTGGACCAGGAAGACAAAGCAAAAATTGTAACAAATTGTGGACTTGGAAAATCCAAAGGGTCAAATTTGCTCAGCATTTCTTAAGCTGAAGGAACTAAAGAATAAATTAAAACCTCAAGTTTCAATATTTAAGGATGCTATAGGCAGAATATTGGATGATCTAATAAACATTAAAAGAAGGTAGAAGGAGCACACAGAGTCACTGTACTAAAAAGAATTTGCTGACACAGAAGGATTTCATGAAACAATATATGACGAAGAGGCAGAAGTGATTAAGAAGGAAGTTCAAATTGTTCTGAAGGAATTGCAAAAAACAAGGCCACAGGCTGATGGAATACCATTTGACATATTTCAGCAACAAATGCTGCCCTAAATATGCTCACCAGACTGTGCCAAGAAATCTGGAAGACAACTATTTTGCTAACTCTCTGGAGATTCATATTTATTCCCATTCCAAAAAAAGGTGACCTGATAGAGTATAGAAAATATCAAGTAATATCACTAGTATCACACACAAGCAAAATCCTGCTGAAGATTTTGCCAAAATGACTGGAACAGTATAGTACATCGACTGAGAACTACCAAAAATACAAGCTGGATTTAGAAGAGGCTGTGGCATTAGAGATGCTATTGCCAATGTCATGTGGATCTTGGCTGAAAGCAAAGAGTATCAGAAGACTGTGTTTCACTGACTGTGTGGATCACAACAAATTGTGGTTAACCTTGAGAAGAATGGAAATCCCTGAATGTTTGTGTTCATGCAAAACCAATTCTTGGCCCTGGAAGCTGTCCTCAGAACAGAGAGAGGAAACACGTGTGGTTCATAATCAGGTAGCAGCACATCAGGGTTGTGTCTTGTGTCTGTATTGAGGAACAGATTGTTCTGGAGGCTGGAGTTTATGAGGATGAATGTGGCAACAGGATTGGAGGAAGACTCAATAGCCTGTGTTATGCAGATGACACAACCTTGCTTGCCAAGACTGAGGAAGATCTGAAGTGTTTGCTGTAGAAGGTCAAGGACTGTAGTCAACATCATGATAGGTGGATAAAATGTTGAAATTGTCAGTTATTTAATCTTACTTGGGTCCACAATCAACACCCTTGGAACCAACAGTCAAGAGATCAGGAGACATACTGCACTAGGAAAATCTGCTCTCCGGAAACTCTCCAAATTACTGAGGACCAGTGATGCCAGTTTGGAGCCTAAGATATGTCTAATTCAGGCCATGGTGTTTTCAGTAACTTACTGTGCCTCTGAAAGCTGGACAATGAATAAAGATGACAGAAGGAGAATTGATGACTTTGAGTTGTCATGTTGGAGGAAAGCACTGCATATGCCATGGACTGCCAAAAGAACAACAGATATGTTTCAGAAAATTGCATCTGTAGTGCTCCTTTGAAGGAAAGATGTTGAAGATTTGTTTCACATATTTTTGACATGTTTCTATGAGATGTTATTGCTTAGAAAGAAACATCATTGTTGGAAAGGTGGAGGGGTCAGAGAAAGAGAGGAAGACCATCAATGTGATGGATTGATGGTGAATGCAGTAATGGGATCAAGTGTGCCAGGGATGATGATGACACAAGATAGGAAAGAGTTCAGATCTGTTGTTCATAGTGTTGCTATGATCCATACTCAGCTGGATGTTAGCAACAACAACACGCAAGCATTATTATTAATTTACTATTTCAATAAAATACTCTAAATGTCTTCTTCGGGAAAAGTTAATTTCTGCACTGAACTGAATCAAATGAGACCTTTCCTCAAGATGTTTGTTTTCTGGTAGGTAATAATATAAACATAAATACCTTTGTGGGAAAAGAGGTCAACTCTTCTTTCTTCTTATTCTCCAGAGTGGAAGTATCCTACCAGCGGATGGAGAACCCCAGTTGCCATGTGGTTGACGCCAGTCCCTCTAGAGAAAAGGTCCTCCAGACTGTTTTAGGCCTAATTAGAAATAACTGTAATAACTTATAATTACTCCTGGTGAGTGAAACATTTGACTAGTGCATTTAAGCCCACAATTTAATATACAGATTTCTTTTGCATAAGCATGTTCTGTGGCAGAACATTGGAGATGAAATATTTTAGATTTACCTACATCATTATCCATTTATCTAAACTATTGTCTTGGTACTAATAGATGTATCAAGTTTGATTGGTCAGCTTTCTGTGAGGCAGTAGTGGTTGCTTTTCTGCCTAGTATGTTGAACATGTTCTTGAACTTATATTTAACTACAACACTCCCAAATGCGACAGGAATATAAGAAGATCTTTAAATTCAACTGGTTGCACCTTCACTTGTCTTACCATCACACCCTGGTGACACCTTATCTGAATAAGTTTGCACTTTGTCATTGTGGGTTAGCTCTATCCCTTTTGGTCTTAAATCCTATAGCCAAATGCTTCTGCAGAACATATTTAAACGTACTGACTGTTCAAGGGCACGCCTATGGAGCCATCCTGTGTCTGGGGGACATGCACAAAGAAGGCATCCGTCATTAGCCTGAGGCTTAGAACACTCTGGCGAGTCCCATGGGTTAGCACTTCGGAGTCAAATATGGAGATGTCAAACACAAAATGTTCCACATACATACATAACAGCGTTCTTTGAATGTTATTTTACTTATTTCTATTTCTTCTCTTCTGTAAATTTGGCTCTAAAGGTAATGATTTTTTTGCTCCAAATTGGATGCATTTAACTTAGCTAATCTAGTAACTTATTTATATCGATGTTTTCATAGTTTTTCCCTCAGAGCTAAGACTGTAATTCACTACTTAAAATTGAAGCCAGAAAGTTACACTGGATGTTTGTTGTGTATTTTTATTATAAAATTTTAATTTATTTTTATAAATAAACGCAATAGACCCTAGAATATTGTCTATCAAGAAATACTCTTGTACTTGGCTATCTTATGAATACAAGTGGAATGAGTTTGGAATGTACATGCCTAGAATTTTTTTTTTTAAGAATGCAGGGAAAAATGAAATAGCTCTATAAACTTGGGTGAGCCATTTAACAACTATAAGTCATAGAATTTGAACTTAGAAATGATAAAGTATTTGCTTTAAAGAGTTGGTTGAGCCAGCTGATTACCTAATATCCCTCTTAGTTCTAAGAAATAAAGTCTATAAAGTATTTTTTATTCTGCTTTCTATTTCTTGACATTTCCCCAATATAATGAAATATATGGTCTATAAGAGTTGATATAAATATTTAATAAGATCATTGAAGAGTCAATACCTTTGAATGGTGATGTTGACAAAGAGTATGGAATATACTGTGGTCTACTGTGAAAGAACAAATTGTTTTGGAAGAAACACCGCCAGAATGCTCTGTAGAAGGAAGAATATTGAGTGAAACAAGACTCAGGAAAAAAGAGATCACCCTTGGTTTTTTTTTCTTTCGTGTGTGTGTTTTTTTTGTAAAAAAACACTCATTGTAAAAAAACCTCCAATCCTCATTGTGATGAAATGTCATAGCGGCTGCATCAATGGGCTCTAGTAATTGTAAAGATCATACAGGATTGGGTAGTAATGGCATGAAAAGCAATAGCAGATTTAACATATAGAATTTAAAATTATAAACTTTAGTTTTAATAGCAATTTAAACAGTTCTCAAATGACTATAGGTGATTTATATACAGTGAATCTACATGTATACAATGGGAGCTTTGATGGTCTGTTGGGTAAGGAGTTGCAGTGCCAACCTAAGGGCAGGAAGTTTGAATCCACCAACTGCTCTAAGAAATATGGGCAAGTTCCTTCTGTGTGATTTACAGCATCTGAAAATATGCAGAAGAGTCGGCTATGAATTGGTTTTGACTCACCAGCATGTGACAACATGTATCCAGGTGTTATTGGTTCCAGTTCACAATATTTTAAAGTTAGCAAATAATGGTGGTTTGCTGTTATGTGCTGTCAAGTCCCTTGCAAATCTACAACTCTGAACCCTGCTCTATCCTGAGCCAAACTTATTGTCTCTGACACATGTACCCCCATTACCCCAGTCACTGAGTCAATCCATCTCATCCAGAGTCTTCCTGTCTTGTGCTGTTCCTTCACACTTACAAGCATGATAACCCTCTCCAAGGACTCCTCATTAGAATGGAATGAGCAATGTTGACAACTTCAGAAAGCAAAATTACAATGCTGTATGTTTCTTCAAAATGGTTAAACTTGCTGTGGTTTTCTAGTCTATACTGTAATCGTGGGTATATGTTGATTTTTCTGGAGGTTCACCTCAAGTTCATTTTGCAATTCTATGAAGATTTTATGTAGATCTGAGTCTTCCGGTCAGGAAAATGAAAGGGTACAGTGTGTAGTGGGTCTGTTGCCCAAAACTCTGTTTCCCTAGACCATTGTGTTTGGCCTTTCAGTGGATCTTTTTTTCTTACCTTAGACAATGATTCTAATCCAACACAACTGCCTCAACTCTCCCTGCCCTGCAAACATGTGGCCCACCCAAATCCTGACCAGCTACATGAGCCCTTTCTTCCTCATACAGCATGTTAGCCTATTCACAAGGGTATTGACTAGTCTCACCATTAAGTTGAGCAGATTTAGCAGCAAAAAGTGGGAGTTTCATCACCAAAGAAGAAGCAGCAGGGCATTGAATGCAGTATGCATCCTTCAGGACAGAGATGCCTGTGCAAGAGTTTGTATCTTGCTATTCATCTGAATTATAGCCTATTAGGGCTTGTATTTGACAAACTCTCTGAATTGTGTCATGTTCTTGACTGAGAAGCTCTTTGGACTGAAGGTGTATTTTGCTGTTTACCTGAATTATAGCTGATTAGGGATTTATGCATAAGAAGCTCTCTGGATTTAGGGATTGTATCTTGCTTTTAACCAGGGATTATACTTGAGAAGCTCTCTGGACCAAGGTATTGTGTCTTGCTGTTAAATGAATTATAGCCTGTTAACTTCCCTAATACACCTCATCATCACAAGTATGTTTCTCTAAAGTCTGTGTGGTCACTGCATCAGATTTTGAACCAGGTGAATAGATGCAGGAATGTGGGGGGAACATGCCTGACCTCATGGGAATTTATTTTCTGTTGTGGATACTGCTGATGGAGGACAGTTTCTCATGGAGTTAGTAGAGTTCAGATTCAGCCATCTCCAAGCTTCCCTTGCTCTTTTTACAAAGGCTATGAACTTATGGGCTGCATGGTGTTTGTGCTGATAGAACTTCAAAAGAATGGTAAAGACATTTTTGTTTTGCTTGAAACATTCCAGGAAAGTTTGTGATTTCCTCATTACAAGTATTCATAGCATTTTCCTAATTCTGAAAGAAAGAAATCAGAATTGGAGGACAACTCACCAACAACCTGTGTTATGGAGATGACACAACCTTACTTGGTGAAACCCAGGAGGGCCTCAAGCATTTGTTGCAGAGGTTCAAGAACTATAGTTTGCAGTATGGATTGAAGCTTAAAATCAAGAAAACAAAGATTCTCACCCTGGGCCAATTGACAGTATCATAATAGATGAAGAAGAGGTTGAGACACAATGTCATCTATTACTTGCTATGCATCAGAGAGCTGAACAATGATCAAGGATGACAAAAGAATTGATGCCTTTGACTTGTGGTGCTGGAGAAGAATATTGGACATACAATGGACTGCCAAGAGAACCAACAGGTCTGTCTTGGAGAAGGTGAAACCAAGCTGCTCCTTGGAGACAAGGATATTTGAGACTCCATCTCACGTAGATGGGCATGTAACCATGAAGGACCATTCTTTGGACAAGAAAATCAGTGCTTGGAAGGTCAAGCACAGGAGAGGAAGATTCTGGAGGAGATGGATTAACACATTAACTAGGGTAATGAGACAGGCGTATCAGAGACAGCGGTGAGATTGGCTTAGGATAGAGCAAAGTTCAGAGTTATTGTGTATGGGGTCATGATGAGCTGTAGTTGTCTCGATGGCACACAACAACAACAACAACGCATAAAGTTAACATATCCCTATAAGAAACTGATGAGAAGTTTGATTTGGTTGATTTAATTACAAAGGAACTTCCTTTCTGTATTGTGTTCTAGCTTTAGTTGTCTAATATCCTTGTTCTCCTTTCATAGCAACAGTATTTTTGCTAGTTAGATGGAAAAATCTGCCATTAGGGACCTCTCCAAAGTACAGAAGAGCAATGATGTCACTCTGGAGACTAAGGTGCACCTGATACAGGTCATGATCTTCACAATCACTTGGTATATGTCAGAGAGCTGGACAATGGCTAGGGAAGATAGAAGGAAAATTGATGCCTTTGAGCTGTGGTGTTGGAGAAGAGTATTGAAAATACCATGGACTCTAAGAAAATAAACAGGTTTACCCTGGAGAGGGTTAAACCAGGCTGATCCTTGTTGGAAAGGATTCTGAGGCTCTGTCTCACATACTTTGGATATATTGTAAGGAGGGACTAGTCCTTGGAAAAGAACATCATGCTTGGGAGGGTACAGGGACTGCACAGCAGAGGAAGGCGGGGGAGAGGTATGTCAGAGATACTAAGATTGGCACAGGATAGAGCAGGGTTTAGGGTTGTTGTACATAGGGTCACTATGAGTCAGTCACATTTCCAAGGTTCCTTATAACTAGAAGTATCCAACTTGTGAGATCCTAGGTAATAGTACGTGAGTAGAAGGAATATAAGGAAAGAATAAGGGCAGGTTTTGCGCTTTTTTTACTTTTTTACTCTTTGATACTGGTTGAAATTTACAACTCTTGGTGAGTCATCTAGAGAACAGTGGAAGATTGTAGCACTATGTAGATTGAGAAGAAACAAGATAAATAATGCTGCCTGAATAAAGAATGTCATACTGGCCTGCGGCCAGCAAAAGACCGGTGGAATCTTAGGCTTTTATGAGTGACAAACTGATCTGGTTTAAGTCATTCTTGATCTTGGTTTATTATTTATACATTTATATCTTTTTATTATTTTCACCACAATCTTAGAACATTTCCACTAACCATGAGGCAAGAATTCATACTTAGGAAAAACTAGTAATATTATTAAATACTGTAATGTGATCCAAAACCACCAGCTGACCTACAGGAGAAGGATGGACAGTCTCTTCCTGTGTGATGTACTGGTGCCAAGAATTCACAGAGGGTACTCTGACTCAGTGACACGTACCAATCAACTAAATGTATGCTAGTATAAGCAAGTTAATGCAATGAATCACCTGGTCTTGTGGACTTTGCTTTCTGCCTGCTATTGAAGGCTTCATGTGCATAGAAGCCACAAGGTCTAACACAACATCTGCAACAAAGAGATACTCGTGTTTCTTGTTGAATCCTCAAGATTATTTCCTACACATAAATCATGCTAGAGAGATAGAATAAATAATAAGCTACTAATTATGTCATACACCAGCTGCTCCTGGGAGAAGGATGAACAATCTCTTCCCATGCGATTTACTGCCTCTGAAAACCCACCAGAGGGTCAGCTTTGGGATGTTTCCAACTCAACAGCACACAGCAAATATGTCATAAATGTGAACCATAATAAGTTATTGCTGACACTGAGAAAAATGGGAATTCCAGAACACTTAATTGTGCTTATATAAAACCTATACATACACAAAAATACTGTTTGTGTAAGAAGAGCAAGGGACCACTGTTGCTTATTGTGTACTGTTGAGTGGAAACCCACCCATAGCTGACCCTCCAGCAGGTTTTCTGAGGCAGTTTATCGCATGGGAAGAGATTGCCCATCCTTCTCCCACAGAGCAGCTCGTGGATTCAAGCCACGTGCCTTTGGAATTGTACTTTAGCTTCTGGCCTGTGCCTCAGGGTTGTATCCTTTCTCCATATCTGTTGTTGTTGTTGTTGTTATGTGCCGTCGAGTCATTTCCGACTCATAGCAACCCTACGCACAACAGCCCTAAACCCTGCTCTATCCTGCGCCAACCGCACCGCCTCTGACACACCCATCCCGATTACCCCAGTCACCGAATCAATCCATCTCATAGA
>NW_006399925.1:2008549-2020075 GCF_000299155.1 Elephantulus edwardii
TGGCTTCTGTGATTCCAAAAACGTCGACTGCTGACATTTTTCTTTTGACCAGTGTCTCTTAAGTTTAGTTGTACTGTCTCCAAGGGAAGTTGACGTGTCCTGAAGAACTCTTGTGTAGATTATGTTTTCCTTTCTGCGGCCCGAGGGCTTACTAGTTGTGAAATCCTGTGCAAAGTATTTAACCTCTTCACGGGTCAAACTGATCACCTGTCTGAATAAGAGTGATTAGAGCTGAATTCACATGTCTCTCTTGGCTGTTGAATATGTGGTCCATGTACAAACCTCTCTGTGCTGTTAACGATCTTCACGTAGGTGTTAGTTTTTAGCTTTGACTTTAGCATTTGTAAATTCCTTCAGGGAGGGGACCACAGCCTTTATTACTTCTGTATTTTCTATGGTAGCTTGTCTTCCATTCTCAGCCTATATACTGAGAAAATCATTCAAAAAGCTAGACCTACTCTCAAAAAAATTGACATCAGGATAAGAAGAAGACTCATCAGTTATCTGCATTATGCAAATGATATAACCTTGCTTGCTAAAAGTGAGGAGAACTTGTAGTGCTTGCTGCAGAAGATCAAAGACTACATATTGACTACATATGACACACACACCAACAGCCAGGAGATCAGGAGACATGTTTCATTGAGAAAGTCTGCTCTCATGAATCTCTCCAAATTATTGAGGAGCAATGATGTCATTTAAGGACCAAGGTGTGGCTGATTCAGGCCATGGTCTTTTTAATCACTTGCTAAGCATCTAATAGCTGGACAATGAATAAAGAAGACAGAAGAAAAATTGATGTTTTGGGAGCTGTGATATTGGAAAAGAATATTGACTATCCCATGGACTGCAAAAGAACAGATATGTCTTGGAGAATGTGAAGCCAGACTGTTCCTTGGAGGCAAAGATAACAAAGTTTTGTCTGCTATGCTTTGGGCATTTTGTTTGGAGAGACTATTCCTTGGAGAGCAATATTGTACTTGGAAAGATGGCAAAAGAAAGGAAGATCCTCAAGTAGACGTGTTGACACAGTGACTGCAACAATGTACTCGAGTATGTCAGAAAAAATGAAAATGCAACATCATAGGACAGGGTTCATATTTGTTCACACAATCATTATGAGTCACATTCGACTGGATGGCACCTAACAATAACAACAATGAAGTCATAATGAACAAGAAATAGGATAATAGTTTAAAACCTCTCTGAACTCAGGAGATTTCTTCATTGTGATTTCAGAGGCATCCACTTCCAGAATAGCTTGCCTCTGAAAACCCTATGAACCTGGAGAAAGGATAAAAGATACCAGTGTTCAGGTCTTTTGTTCATAAGGTTGCTATGAGTAGTCTCCAACTCGACGGCACTTAACAACCACAACAACATGGAATTCCAGTACAGCACCTGTCTGTCAGTTTATTGTCCTTAGATAACTTGTGTGTTGCTATAATGCTGAAAGCAGTACCACTGGTGTGCCAAATGCCATATGGGGTTATGACTCAATGGCACACATATAGACATGTCATAGAGCCTAGAATGGCAGTCAGTTGAAATGAGGAAAAACAATGACAAACATCATTTAATAATTGGAATGTGAAATGTATGTAGCTTGAATGTTGGAAAACTGGAAATGGAATGCATGAACAATGATATAATGAGGCATTGGTGAGATGAGATGGACCAGCTTTGGCCACTTTGAATCAGATAAGCATATGATATATTATGCTGGGAATGCAAAACAGAAGAAGAATGGTGTTGCATTCATAGTAAAAAAGTCAATTTCAAGTTCTATACTGAAGTATCAATACACATACAAGAAAGATCCACTAATACGACTATTATTAAAAATATAGGCTCCTACACAAAGACTCAAAGAGGAAGAAGTTAAGAATTTTTACCAAATCTTGCAGTCCAAAACTGACCAAACACAATCAAAATGTGTGAATGATAACTGGTGACTGGAATACAAAACTTGGAAACAGTGAAGAAGGAAGAATAGTTGGAAAACATAGGTGGAAAATTGGAAAATTAGTGATAGAAATGAAGCTGGGAATAGAAAGACTGAAATTTTTTTCAATGATTTATTTATCACAAATGTTCAAAATCCCTAGCTCTAAGAGAGATGCAAGCCAAAACAACTATGAGATATCATCTCACCCCAGTCAGAACTGCAAAATTTAACAGAAGAGCAAGCAACAAATGCTGGCGAGGTTGTGGAAAAACTGGAACCTTTATTCACTGTTGGTGGGAATGTAAAATTGTGCAGCCACTGTGGAAGGTGGGATGGCACTTTCTCAAAAAGTTGCAAATTGAGATACCATTTGGCCCAGCAATTCCACTCCTGGGAATATACCCCAAAGAGACCATAACTGACATCCAAGGAGATGTATGCACACCCATCTTTATTGCAGCTTTGTTCACAATAGCAAGGAGTTGGAAGCAACCTAAATGCCCATCAACAAACGAATGGATAGAGAAGCTGTGGTATATTCACACAATGGAATACTATGCTGCATTGAAAAACAAGAAACTCATGCAATATTATTCAAGATGGGTGACCCTGAAGGACATTAGGCTGAGTGAAATATCTCAGTCACAAAAGGACAAATACTGCATGGTGCCACTGTTGTAAAACAGGACTGACATCGGGGTTGGGGGGAGACTGAAAAAGAGTGGTTAAATAATCAACTGCATTGAAACATGAGGGAGAAAACTGTTTAAAAGGGATTTGTGATTAGGTATTTTTGTCATGACGGGAGTCCAGAGCAAAGCCTGCATAGTGGAGTGGACCTACAGGGAGGGATTGTAAAACAATGAAAGAACTTTTCTTTTACTTTTCTAAGAGAGGAGTGTACTGGGGGGGAGGGGTGGGAAGGGAGAAAAGTGCAACAATGAATGAATGGAAATCCAAAGTGTCTGTAAATTTTCATTGAAATTAATAATAAAAAAATTTTAAAAAAGACACATACTCACCTTATGGGCTGCATAGGAATCATATTGACTTTATCTGTGGAAGACATCTTTGGAGAAGCTCAGTATCAGCAGTCCAGGGGCGGACTGTGGGTCAGGCCACTAATTACTCATATGCAAGTTCAAATTGAGGCTGAAGAAAATGAAAATAAACCCACAAGAATGAAGATATGATCTTGAATCTATTCCACCTGAATTTCAAGATCCTTTCAGGAATAAGTTTGAAGCACTGAACACCAATGATCAAAGGCTGGATGAGTTGTTAGATAATATCAAGGATATCGTCTATGAAGAAAGCAAAAAGTCATTACAAAGACACAAGAAAAAGAAAAAAAAAATGAAATTGATGTCAGAAGAGATTCTAAAAATTACACTAGAGGGTCAAAAAGCCAAAATAAAGGGAAATCATGTCAAAGTAAAAGAGGTAAACAAGATTTCAAAGGAAAGCTTGAGAGAACAAAGAAAAGTATTATAATGGAATATGCAGAAAGCTGGAATTAGAGAATAAAAAGAGAATAACTTGTGCTGAATTTCTCAAGCGAGAGAACATAAAAACAAATTTAAACCTCTAGTTGCAATATCAAAAAATGCTTTGGGCAATATAGTGAATGACCCAGAAAGCATCACAAGAAGATGGATCACTGTACCAAAAAGAACTGATTTACACTGAAAAAATTTCAGGAGGTACCATATGAGCAGGAGCCAATGGTAATGAAGGAGGAAGTGTAAGTTGCATTGAAGGCATGGCAATTAAAATAAGGCCCCAGAAATTGATAGTATATCAATTGATTTGTTTCAATTAACAGATGCGGACTTGGATGTGCTCACCAGTCTGTGCAAGGTAATTTGGAGGAAAGCTGTTTGGCCAAAGGATTGGAAGAGGTCTATATTTGTTCTATTCTCAAGAAAAGTAATCCAACAGAATGTGGATATTGTTGAACAGTATCATTACTATCACGCGCAAGCAAAATGCTGCAGAAGATCATTCGAAATGCCTGGAACAGCAAGCACTTAGATAGGGAACTGCCAGAAGTTCAAGCAGAATTTAGAAGAGGCTGTGGAACCAGGGATGTCACTTCTAATGTCAGATGAATCCTGGCTGAAAATTAAGAATACCAGAAGAATGCCTATTTGTGCTTTATTAACTATGCAAAGGCATTTGAATTATAACAAGTTATGGCTGGTATTGAGGCAAATGGAAGTCACAGAGCACTTAAATGTGCTCATGTGAAATCTATATCTGGATCAGGAAGCTGTTGTGTGACCAGAGCAAGTGAACATCACATGGCTTAAAATTAAGAGGAGAGTGTATCAGGGTTGTATTCTCTCTTCATAGCTATTCAATCTGTATGCTGAGCAAATTATTCGAGAACCTGGACTCTATGAGGAGGAATATGGCATAAGGAGCAGAGGGACACTTATCAAGAATCTGTATTATGTAGATGACTCAACCTTGCTTACTGAAAGTGAGGAGGATTTGAAGCACTTGTTGCATAAGATCAATGAATGCAGCCTTCAGTATGGATTCCATCTCAATGTCAAGAAAATGAAGATCCTTACCTCTGGACCTACAGGCAACATCATGATGACTGGAGAAGAGATTGAAACTGTCAACAACTGCATCTACTTGGATCCACAATTAACACCCTTGGCACTGAGGAAATAAGGAGACATATTACACTTGGAAGGTGTTCAGTAAGGGACCTCTCCATATTATTGAGGAGTAATGATGCTAATTTGAGGACTAAGGTGTGTCTGATTCAGGTCATGGTCTTTCTGATCATTTGCTATTCATCTGAGAACTGGGCAATAAATAGGGATGGATGAAGAATTAATGTCTTTGAGCTGTGGTTTTAGAGAAGAGCACTGAATATTCCATTGATTGCCAAAACACAAACCAAACCAAACCAAAGCAAAACAAACAAATATATCTTGCAAATGGACCAGCCGGAATGGTCTTTTGAGACAAGAATAACGAGGTTTTGCATCACATACATCAGGCATGCTACTATGAGCGGTTATTCCTTGGAGAAGGACATGATGCTTAGAAGGTAAAGCGCTGGCAAAGGAAAGCAAGAGACTCAACTGGGTAGACTGACATAGTGACAGCTACAATGGGCTCTAATATATCAGGAAGTGTGAAGATGGCATGGGATAGGACAGGGTTCAGATCTATTGTTCAAATTGTCACTGTGAATCATACTGCACTGTATAGCAGGTAACAACAATAGATTACCAAGAGAAAAAAAAAGTCTTTCCTGGAAAGAGTGAAACCAAGTTGCTTCTTGGAGATAGGGATTTTGAAACTTCGCCTCACATACTTTGGGCATGTTGCCAGGAGGAACCAATCCTTGGAGAAGAACATCATGTGTAGAAGGGTGGAGGGATAGCACAAGAAAGGAAGACACTGGATGAGATGGACTGACACAGTTACTGGAGTAAAGGGGTGGGCATGTCAGAGACAGCAAGATAGGCCCAGGATAGGGTAAGTTCAGAGCTATCATGGATAGATAAGGTTGCTATGAATTGCAGTTGACTTGATAACATGTACAGACAATAATAACAGCACCAACAACATGTAATGAGTTATATAATTTCCTTCTCAGTGAAAGTATCCATAAATAAAATGTGTTGTTGTTGCTGTTGATTGCCGTCAAATCGAGGACGACTCATAAAGACCCTCTGAACAAAAGGCCTGAAGTTTTTCTATAAATGTCAACATTTATCAAAGTTCATAGAGATTCTAGAGGCATGTTGTTTAGGATGTGGATTCCACTCCTGCTAGACCAGACATTTATAGACTAGACATCTCATAAACTTCTAAGCAAAGAAATGTTTGTATTTAGATACATGTGAATTTCAGCAAGCCAGGAAAAAAAAAGTGGAAATGTATTTAAAATTATTTAACCATCAGACTAGATTGGCAGATCC
The DNA here is from genome assembly GCF_000299155.1 of Elephantulus edwardii. Classification (NCBI taxonomy): domain Eukaryota; kingdom Metazoa; phylum Chordata; class Mammalia; order Macroscelidea; family Macroscelididae; genus Elephantulus; species Elephantulus edwardii. The sequence goes on from NW_006399925.1 coordinate 2,014,448, forward strand.
AGAATGAAACTTTATTTAGATTAGAGCAGCAGGTTACCACTAATCAACATATTTGCAGACATGCCAGAAGGAAAAGACATTTTTAGTTTTTAAATTTCTTTATATTCAAGATTTTGCTTTTCATGCAACTGTGAATCTAGGAGTCAGACACTAAGCTTTACTTCATATTGACAAATATAACTAGAAAGACATTAATTTTAATCTTCAGAGTTTCATAAATACAGCTTTGCTTATAGTGTCAGAAACATCAATGCACTAAGAAACACCAAAAAATAGCCTGGTAATACATTTATTGTGAGTAAGTATGCATAAGCAGTGCTAACCTCAAATGTATTCAAGAGAGGTGACAAAGAAACCGAGTTATAAATGTCATTGCTTTGTTACTTCCCAGAAGAAACCATCAAAGTCAAGGACATGGTTTCAGGGTTACAAAACAAAATCAACAAGGACATAATACATATCTTGAAACACAGACTCCATCCAGATTCTGGAGTTTTGGCTTTCCCAAGCTGTTGTACATGGATAATTCTCTACCAGAAGCCATGCCTAATGTCAAACTGTTTCTGCTAAAGCTGCTTACTTCGCTAGTGTTTGATCTGTTTTCAAGGACTGAATGGATGACAGAGAGTAGTACAGTGACTTATTCAAATTCTATGAATAGATAAATCTGCATTCTAGGTGAATTGAAGGTATTCTCCGATGCTATAAGATGCGGATCCATACAGAACTCATTTGTCACTAGACATTCCCTTTGATATGGAAAAAAAAGAAATATGAATGCTGACCTTGGTAAGATGATATAATTTTTTTTCTCACTTTAAAAGTATAGCTTTAGGAAGTTCAGTCACACTATATCAGTGGTCAGTAACTGGGAGAAAAGTTATTCATTTACATTGTCTCTAAATCATACTGGGGTATGGGTGTGTGTATGGGTGTTTTTTTTCCCCTGAGCACATAGTTAATAAAGGGGAAAAAATTCCATCTGGTTTATAATTTCACATAGTTTGAAATTTTAAACATTCTCTTTGGGTAATTTCCACTATTTTAAATAGATATATTTACTGTTTGAGATTCTTCAGTCTTCAGTGTATGAAGCAAGAGCTTGTGGTGATGAAGGAAGAAATTCAAGCAAGCTGCTCTGAACCAATAGGTAAACAAAACCCCAAGGCTCCAGGAATTAATGGCAAACCAATTGACACATTTCAACAGACACTGTCCTGGATGTGCTCATCAAGTTGTGCCAAAAAATCTGGAGGACAGCCAGCTGTCCAACAGAATGGAAGAGATCTATATTTGTTCCCATTCCAAAAAAAAAGGTGACCCAATAGAGTGTAGAGTTATAAAACAATGTCACTAATATTACATGTAAGCAAGATTCTACTGAAAATTATCCAGAAAAAAATAGAATAGCAAATCAATATTGAATTGCCAGATGTGCAGGCTGGGTTTAAAAGAGGCCATGGTACTAGGGATATTATAGCTAATGTTAGATGGATCTTGGTGGAAAGCATAGTACCAGAGGAATGTCTACCTGTGTTTCATTGACTATGCGAAGGCATTTGGCTGTGTGGATTGCAACAAACTGTGGCTATCTCTGAGAAGAATGAGAATCAAAGCACACTTGATTGTGCTTATATGAAACCTATACTTGGTATACCATTTGACATATTTCAGCTAATAGATGCTGCCCTGGATGTGCTCACCAAGTTGTGTCAAGAAATCTGGAGAACAGCCACTTGGCCAACTGACTGGAAGAGATCGATATTTGTTCCTATCCCAAAGAAAGGCGACCCAACCGAATGTGGAAACTATAGAACAATCTCACTGATTTCACATGCAAGCAAGATTTTACTGAAGATTATCCAAAAACGACTGGAACAGCACAACAGCAGAGAACTACCAGAAGTCCAGGCTGGGTTTAGAAGGGGTCGTGGTACTAGGGATATTGTAGCTGATTTTAGATGGATCTTAGCTGAAAGCAGGGAATACCAGAGGAATGTCTATCTGTGTTTCATTGACTATGCAAAGGCATTTGACTGTGTGGATCATAACAAACTATGGCTGACTCTGAGAAGAATGGGAATCCCAGAACACTTGCTCGTTCTAATGCAAAACCTATGCTTGGACCCGGAGGCAGTCGTCAGAACAGAGCAAGGAAATATTACATGGTTCAAAATTGGGAAGGGCGTACGCCAGGGATGCATCCTATCTCCATACCTTTTCAACCTATATGCAGAACAGATTATCCGGGAGGCGGGGCTCTATGAGGAGGAATGTGGGGTCAAGATTGGTGGACAATTTATCAATAATCTGCGTTATGCAGATGACACAAAGCTGCCTGCTGAAAATGAAGAGGACCTGAAGCACCTGCTGCAGAGGGTCAAGGACTGCAGCCTACAATATAGATTGAGGCTCAATGTCAAGAAGACAAAGATGCTCACCACTGGACCAATTGGCAGCATCAGGATGGATGGTGAAGAGATTGAGATTGTACACAGTTTTAGTTTGCTTGGCTCCACAGTCAACAGTTTTGGCACCAGCAGCCAGGAAATTAAAAGGCACATTGCCATGGGAAATTCTGCTGTTAGGGACCTCTCCTAAGTACTGAAGAGCAATGGTGTCTCTCTGGAGACTAAGGTGCGTCTGATACAGGCCATAGTCTTCACAATCACTAGTTATGCATCAGAGAGTTGGACAATGACCAAGGAGGATAGAAGGAGAAGTGATGCCTTTGAGCTGTGGTGCTGGAGAAGAGTATTGAGAATACCATAGACTGCTAGGAAAACAAACAGATTTGTCCTGGAAAGGGTTAAACTGGGTGGCTCCTTGGAAGCAAGGATTCTGAGGCTCCGTCTAACATACTTTGGACATGTTGTGAGGAGAGACCGGTCCTTGGAGAAGGACATCATGCTTTTGAGGGTGGAGGGACAGCGCAGGAGGGGAAGGCCCTCTATGAGGTGGATTGATTCAGTGACTGGGATAATTGGGATGGGAGTGTCAGAGACAGTGCAATTAGCACAGGACAGAGCAGAGTTTAGGGCTGTTGTACATAGGGTCGCTATGAGTCGCAAGCGACTCGACGGCACATAACAACAACAACATCATACTTGGACCAGGAGGCTGTCATCAGAACAGAGCAAGGAAACACTGCATGGCTCAAATTTGGGAAGGGTGTATACCAGGAATGTATCCTATCTCCATACCTTTTCAATCTATATGCAGAACAGATTATCCAAGGAGGCTGAGATCTATGAGGAGATATTTAGCATCAAGATTGGAGGAAGACATATCAACAATCTGTGGTATGCAGATGACACAACCCTGCTTGCTGAAACTGAGGAGGACCTGTAGTGCTTGCTGCAAAAAGTCAAAGACTGCAACTTTCAATATGGATTGAAGCTCAACAGCAAGAGAACAAAGATTCTCACCACTGGGCCCATTGGCGGCATCATGACAGATGATGAAGTTATTAAGATTCATAACAGCTTTTTTTTACTTGGCTCCACAATCAGTACTCTTGGTACCAACATACAGGAAATCAAGAGATGAATTGCATTGGGAAAGTCTGTTGTCAGAGACCTCTCCAGAGTACTGAAGAGTAATTATGTCAGTCTGGAGACTAAAGTGTCCCTGATCCAGGCAACTTACTGTGCATAAGAAAGGTGGACAATGACTAGGGATGATAGAAGGAGAATTGATGCCATTGAGCTGTGATATTGGAGAGGAGTATTGAATATACCATGGACTGCTAGGAGAACAAACAGGTTCACCCTAAAGCCTGGTAAAATCAGGCTGCTCCTTGGAGGCAAGAATTCTGAAGCTTTGACATATTTCAGGCATGTTGCAAGGAGGGACTAGTTGTTGGAGAGGGATGTCATGCTTGGAAGTGTGGAGGGACAGCTCAAGAGAGGAAGCTCTCAATGAGATGGAATGATTCAGTGACTGGAGAAATGGGTGTAGGTATGACAGAGACAATAATATTGGGACAGGATAGAGCAGTGTTTAAGGCTATTGTACATAGGGTCACTATGAGTCACAGGTAACTTGATGGTACATAATAACAACAAGAAACTTAAGTTTCATTAGTGCTTACACTTCTTTTGTCTCCAACTTCCATGCAGCATCCTGTTGTAATATCATTCCATCCTCGACTATGTGATTGCTACCTCACCTAACCATCTTAGCCTCATGGCTAGTCCATTTTCTTGGATTTTTCTTTTAGGGGATAAAAACTTTCAAGCGTATTCAATTGGTACTACCTGACAATCATCAAAGAAAGCAAATATCAAGGCCTTCAATGCTTTCTTATTCTGCACATTCTTCTATTTATTCTGATATATTTTTTATGACTTGATTCAGAGAAAATCAAGAGTGCCATCTTCTAAACTCTCAAATAGAAAGACAAGAAGCTTTTTTCATGTTCACCTTACTAAACTGACACCCTATCTAGGACAAGACTCGTTGTGTTGTTGACTGCTATCAAGTCAAGCATGACTCATAGAGACCCTGTGAACAAAACGCCTGAAGCCTTTCTATAACAATCATCATTTATTAAACATCATAGTTTCCAGAAGCATGTTGTTTAGGAAATGCAGGAGATTTATGTTCCAATCACCATCTCAATGATTATTTTTTTCATTAAGGAGCCAAGAAATCCTCTCTTTTATTACTGGAATCTGAATTTTAGAATTATCTTTATTTCACAATCATCTTCTTTTGTGTAGGCACTACAGATAAAGCATGTCTTTTCAGTCTGGTAATTCATAATCTCAAATTCTGGAAATATTTTGAATTATGTAATTGATTTATTGTGGCATTGCCTTTTTCTGTATACTTTATGGACTGATTTTTTAATCTTTTCTTTTACCTATCCCTTACCAAAAACAACAGAAATCACCACAATAAACAAAAAACCAACAACAAGCAACCAGAACAGCAAAGCACAAACCCCTTTATCACTATATGGAAGTTTAACAATGGAGGCACTTGATTTGCATATAAAGTGTTGGTGGTGCTGTTTTTGTTGTTCAGTACCATCAAGTTGATACCTCCTGATAGTAACCTGATGTACAACAGGTTAGAATTGTACCTGATCCTCTGCCATCCTTACAATCTCCACTGTTTCATCTCATTGTCGTTGTCACTGTTGAGTGTCTTCCTCTCCTTTGCTTATCCTCTATTTTTCCAAGCCTGATGTTCTTTTATAAGGACTGACTAACCCCTGCTGACAACCAAGCCAAAGCATAAGAATGGAAGCTTGCTATCCTTGCTTCCACGGTTCGCTCCGGCTGCACTTGCTCCTAGACAGATTTGTTTTTTCTTTGGGCAGTCCATAACAAATATTCTCTATTCTTCACCAACACAACAATTCAAAGGCATCCATTCTCTTTCATTTTACCTTACTTACTGACAAATTTTCAGATGCATAAGAAGCAATTGAAAATACCATGACTTGGGTTATACACATTTCAGCTTTTTTTTCTATAATTATATTTTATTAATTTTCATAAACATTTACAGAGATTTTGGGTTTCCATTCATTCACCGCTGCACTATTTTCTCTACCCTCCTCCCAGTTTGTTCTTGTCCAAATGCCACAGTGCTTGTCAAAGCCAGTTCTGATTAATC
>NW_006399925.1:2038871-2049928 GCF_000299155.1 Elephantulus edwardii
CAATGGCAATGATGTCTCTAGTGCCATGGCGTCTGCCTATCCCAGCTTGTATCTGGCAGTTCTCCAAATATGCACTGTTCCAGTCATTTTTGGATAATCTTCTGCAAGATTTTGCTTGCATGTAATTAGGAATATTATTTTATAATTTCAACACTCATCTTTTTTGGGAATGAGAATAGAAATAAATACAACTCTCTTCCAGTCAGTTGCCCAGGTATCTGTCCTCCCATATTCTTGACACAACTATTGAGCATGTTCCATGATTCATCTGTTGAAATATGTCAGTTGGTATTCCATTTATTCCTTATTTGTCATCATTTTTTAATTTTTACCTCAATACCCGACTCTCAATTTTTCTGTAATAAGGAAAAAAATGAGAAGAGTAAGAAGTTGCTGTCAAGAGCAGACAGTGAACAATTAAAGTACATTTATTTGATGAAATACTATGTAACACAGGGGGAGCAAGGATTCTGTAAATCACTACCTAACTTGAGAGGGCTGGGGAGCATTTGGCTAAGTGAACTAACTCAGTCATAAGGGCAAATACTGTAGAAACCATTATTATAGAACATGTATGAGGGTCCAAGGGGAGCAGTAGAGGGATGAGGATAGGCGGGGAGTGGTGGTTAATCATAGAGTCACACAATGTGATGGGTGGAGGGAGAAGTGGGTAAAGGAAATGGGAAAGATCTGGTGTGAAAAGCAATGTATATGAACTACATAAGTAAATCAGTGTAAAATAAAAATTTTATTTAAATGAATAAAAAGAAAGAGTGGACAGCATAGCTAGAAAGGCAGACTATAAATAAATGCATAGTGATATCTTTGTTATGAACTGGATACTTGAAAAAGGCAAGCCCTGATATGATGTTTAAGTGCTGAGATGTTAGTAAAAAAGTTGCTGTTAGAATCCTTCAGCTGCTCCTCAAAAAGAGAGATGAGACAGTCTGCTTCCATTAAGATGTATATGTATACACACCCAGTAGAGTCACTATGAGTTAGAATTGACTGAAAAATAATGGATCTGGTTTAGATTTTTGGCTTCACTTTGTAAGTGATTTATGGATTTACTTTGTATGGGACAAGTTAGAAAGGTCTTAGAAAGATGGAATCACAAGAGCCCATGTAAAATACATGTGATACATGTTAAACTGATTTCAAATGACCATTTTTTTTGCCAAAAGTTTCCCAGGGTACAGTTGTTTAGAATTATATTGCTCAGTTAATTCATTCAAATGCTTTGATATAGTAATTTTCATAGGTGAATTGATTTTAAATTGCTTGTGGGCATAAATTAAATACAAAACATCTACCTTCGACCTGTGCATTTCCTTTGGAGACTGTGCCTGTGTGTGGGAAGGTTGTTTGTTTGTTTTTTACCAATATGTAACCTAATTTAACATAGAGCAAATGCATTACATTTCCACTAGAGGGAGGAAAAGTGCTAATTTTAAAACCTTTCCAGTGAGTTGTTCTTTTGTGGAGATAATCACTTTAGTCATAACATATAAATTGTGGTGGGGGATGGTTGGAAAGATAATGATTCCTTTCATATTTATTTAAATCTCTGCACTAATATGAAAATAAAGGAAAAAATATGGAACATTTTTAGGTTAAGTTAGCAAATCTGTAAAAATGGCTAATTTCTTGCTTCAAGAATTCTCAATACAGCCCTGAGGTCAACAAAATACTCAAAGCAAAATCTTAAGAGTCATAAAACTCAATCGCTTTCTTTCATAGTTCTGGAAAAATGGCCTGTGGAAGCATTTGACCTAACTAGAGTCATGTAATTTGTTATTATCAGTTGTAAGACAAGCCATCTTTTACAATTCCTCTACATGTGCTTTTTGTAATACAATATACTATGTTGGCACTCTAATTCAGTAATACACACTATATAGTATAAAGTATACTATACTTTATACTATACTGTACACTGTAGTATGTTATTGTTGTTAAGTGCCATTGAGTCGCAGGCGACCCTATAAAGGAGAGTCCTCAATACTTGGGTGTCTTTCGTCCTCTCTCCAGGTTCATAGGTTTTCCAGAAGCAAGCTATTATGGAAGTGGATGCCACTCCTCCTTCCAAGCTTGTTTTAATCAGGGAGCTCCACCCTGCTCTCTGTCCACCATGTGTAACCAACCATTAATGCATTTGACGCATCAGCCTCACAGTGTTCAGCCTCACAGCAACCACAAGTAACCACTGAGCGGCAAGTAGACATACTAGGGCTATTCGACCTAGAGCAATGTTTGGACAAAAACAATGAAAGACAGGCCCAAGGGCCGTGGATTCAAAGTCACCCACCTTTTTCTTGGTTTCATCTCTTTCTGTCCACTGGGCCACCTGATCACTCTCTATGTTGATGTTATTGTCGTTAAGTGCCATCAAGTCGCAGACAATTCATAGCGACCCTAGGAAGGAGAGTCCTCAACTCTTGTGTGTCTCTCATCCTCTCTCCAGGTTCATAGGGTTTCCAGAGCCAAGCTGTTACGGAAGTGGATGCCACTCCTGCACTCCTGCTTCCGGGCTATCCACAGTGTATGTAGAACACAAACGTGTGTGTGCGCGCGCGTGTATTTTATTAGAGACTTATCTAGAAAGGGTATGTGTAATACATTAATATATGTGTATTTTATTGTTATATTAGGGAGCTCAAGTGATCTAATTAATAGGAAGTTGAGCTGATAATTCAGAGGTACAAATTCACCGGTACTTTCATGTGGAAACATGCTTAACCTCCGCCAGTGCAATTTACAGCTTCTGAAAATCTGCTGGAGGATCAGTGATGAGTTAGTTCCTTCTTGTCAGGAAGTTATTTGGCATTAAAAACATCACTCCAGAGATTTTATTTTTTATGTGAGTTTATTAATTTGCTTTGAAAGCCACTTCACCCTTTTATATAACTCAAGGTGCCAATATAGCACTTCTTATTTTGATAATTCCAAAATGATCAACCTCTTATAATTATTGAAACATTTTTAGATTATTATGATTTAGGAAACACATCATAAACTTTTCTATGCTGTTTCAAAATTTTTATTAACATGCATATTAAAAGTTGTACATATTTTGACATAATTAAGAGTGTGATCTATTTTTATAGGAACTAAAAGAATTTAGGGCAGCTGTCAAATTTCCCTTTTGGCTGAACCTGACTTGCAAGCTCTTCCACACCTAGCATATTTTATTTCCATTTTTGAGGGGTGAATGATTATTTTCCAAGTTATAATTGAAAAAAGAAAAACACTACACATCCACTATTGTGTCTGGAACAAAGACTCAACACATATGTACTTATTTGAAGCAACTGAAAAATATTTAAACATTTTCGGTAGTCAGAGTTTGAGCCCACTGTTTTATTATTTTTTTAATTTTGCTTTATTAATTTTAATGAATATTTACGAAGATTCTAGTGCATGGTGGAGATGTGAGGATGGTGTAGGGTAGGCAAGGTACCAACTTAGTATAGGAACCTTACATAGGTACCTTACATAGTATAGGTACCTTACATAGTGCAGGAACGAGTCATAGTCCACACTACGGCACCTCATAACAATGTAGTCAATTTTCCTGAGAAGCTTTTCCTTGCCTCCAAATAGTTCCATTAGTAGTCCTGAACAGTATTGACTTGATGATAAATTATAGGGTGATTATATAAGCAATATTTGGAGATTCATTGACAGATATACAACATGAATTGTACTCAGTCAGAACCATGTTGTTCTGAGATAGTCGTTGGATTAAACAAAACAAAATTCATTTTTTTTGTATGTGGATCACTACAAAGTAAGGAATTTCGCTTGCCCAGTAATCAATGTAGGCATCCTTCCCAGCTCTGAGACTCTGTGTGGGGTGTGTGTGTGTGTGTGTGTGTGTGTGTGTGTGTGTGTGACTGGCTAAGTTCTTTTTCCTCTGGGTTTCAGCAGCTTCTCTATTTGTAAATTGACAAGTCCAGGTTCCAAGTGGATCAGAGTCCTTCCATTGCTGGTGGTAAATGACTTAGTAATTGAATAAAAAATGAGATTAATTTATAATCTTGAATTCTTTATAATTTTAACAGTTTAATAAAGGTTGTATGCCCTACTTTCCACTGTTGTAATAAATTGGGAATATATTAAGTACATGATATATAGATAGGTATGTGGTATTTTTTAATACATTTATTCTCATTAAGCTTTATGTAAATAAGTGTTCTAGGAGGGGGAAAACCCCTTCACCTTTAAATTCTAGTTGCTGTTGTGTTGTTGCCTGACTGATGATGGCCCCATGTGTTTCAGAATAGAATTCTTCTACAGAGTTTTCATGGCTATGATCTTTATAGAAGCAAATTACCAGACTCTTCTTCCCTATTACTACTGGGGGAATTTGAACTACCAACCTTTACCTTAGGAGTCAATTACAAATTTCTTAGGAAAATCAAATGTAACATAATATAATGTAACTAATGAATGACCAAAAGGAGCTCTAGTAGAGTAGCCCATAGTAAGTTGCACCATTAACCTGAAGGCCATGCTTTCGCAGTGATTCTAATCCACCAGTCTTGGAACAGGAAGACTTTTTCTCTTGGAATAGAGGAATATAGGAAATCTCATGTTAATATTTACAACCACAGATTCCTAATGGATGATTACTATGATTTGAAACTGACTTAACAGCAGTGAGGTTGAGATTGAGCAACGGGCCATTTTTCGTGATTTGAGTCTGAAATACTATAATAACCTATTAACTGATATTTCCTCTATCCTCTACTACAGTATTCTTTCAAAACTTAGTTCATATGGCATCAACTTACCACACGAGGGACAAAGTTTGGTTTAATTTAGGTCTCAAGTATTATTCCCTAGAGACGTACTATCTCTAATTACTCAGTTTAGAATAGCAGCTCAAAACATTTTTTTCTGCTTAACTTGAATTCATTACTGCCCTTGTTTATTTGGCTTGTTTATGGCTATAATAAAATATGTAACTACAACTATACACACACACAGACACACACACAGACACACACACACACACACACACACACTGCTTCTATTTCTCTACTACACTATAGGCAGCATGAAGGTACTGAATTTGTTTTACTCTTTGTTGTGTTCCATGTTATGCCTCACATATCATAGGCACTCAATAAATACTTGCCAAATACACAGGTTATCTGAAGTGACTGACAGGCTTGAAATGAGGTTTGTATTTGGGATCATCTTAGTTCTATGATTCAAGCAAGTCAGTGAACATCAATAAAATACCATTTTATCATCTTTAAATCAAGGATATCACCATGTACTTCAAAGGGCTTTTGTGAGGCTAAAACTGGAGACTGATTACAAGGATCTAACTTCCTGAACCAGAGAAGTCACCAATTTCCTTCCTTCTTCTTTATGTCTTGTTGTACTCACCAGATTTCCACAATATCTCTGGACTCAAGTGGAAGTACACCTATTAATATTCACTGAGTAATGAGTTCTCAACTCTAAAATATTACAGATAGGAACACTATTCTCCACAAGAGGGATTGCCACAATTTCAAACATATTTACTCAATTTAAATATTGTGGTGGTTAGAAGTAATTTTCAAAGTCAAGACAAATAAAGAGTCACGATCTATATTTGTGAATTCTAGGGAAGTACGGGCTTGAGCATTTGCTCTATTACAAAACGTATAACTATTTATAAATGCAAAATGAAAAGGCTTCTTTCTGTTTGTAATTAATTCAAATACCGCTATGACAAAGAATATGGCTCCATTAGAACAAAGAACACTTTATCCAATAAAAAGATTGTTGTTGTTGCGTAAAGTCAAGTCAGCACCAACCCATAGCAGATCCTCCAGCAGGTTTTTAGAGGCAGTGAGTCACATGAGAGGTGACTGCCTATCTTTCTCCTGTGAAGCAGCTGGTAGCTTAGAACTAACCCTTGTATTGGCAGCAGAATTCCTTCCTTCTCAGTATTTCCTAACACTTACATGTGATGCTCATGTTGTTGTTGCTATCCCTAGTGTCAGTTCAGAACTGACTCAGAGCTGACCCACTAGCAGATTTTCAGAGCCTGCAAATCACATGGAAGGAGATTTCCCATTTTTCTCCCTCAGAACCCCTGGTGGATTCGAATCATTGGAGAGACTATCTTTAGGTTAGCAGCACAGCTCCCTGTAGAGTAAGCCACATACTACCTCTTGAAATAGTCAGACACCAACAATTCATTATGGTATAGTGACTCTGCGTTTTTTTAATCTTCTCTTGATGGTTTCTGTGTCTCTTAGTGTTTTGTCCATGTTTTTGTTGTTATTGGACACTAAGTCAACTACAGCTCAGATGAATCCTGTGAACAGAGTAAAGGAAACTTATTCTACCCTACTTCATCCTCACAACATCCAACATGCTCAAGTCCATTGTTACAGTTGCAATGTCAGTTCATTTTATTGAGAAGCTTTCTCTCTTTCTCTGATCCCCCATCTTTCACAGCATGATGTCTTTTTCCAAGGACATGCTGTCTCCTTCCGACAACATGCCCTAAGTATATGAGACAAACTTTCATCCTCCTAGCCTCTCAGGAGGAACCTGGTTGTACTTCCTTCAACATAGACTTTTTGTTCTCTTTGCATTCCATGTGATACTAAGCACTGTTCACCAAGTCTTCTTCACTTTCTGCCAGCATAATTGTGTCATTGATGAGTCTTTTCTTTCTCCAATCTTGATGTCATATACTTCTTCACTGAGTCCATTTTCTCAAATGATTTGCTCAGGATACAGTCTGAATAGATATGGAACATTGCTGTTGCTGGTGGTATGTGCTATCAAGGCAGAACAGACTCATAACTGACATCTTCCTCAACCCCAGCTCGTATTCAGGGCCAGTAAATGGCACTAGAGGAGATTTCCCTAAACTTTATGTTTTTATAACTTAGTCAGGGTACAGGTAAAGGCCATTTATAAACTGAAAGTGCCATTAACTTCAATGACTTTTTAGGAAGGAAGCAGGAAAAGGAAAGGGGTTGATGGTAAACAAGAAAGAGTGAGGAAAACAGCTTTATTTCTGAGTCCAATGAACTGGGCTTAAAATAGCAGCCTAAATCCTCCCTGTTATTATATTTAGTCTAGAAGCTCTCAGAACACACTAGATCTTTGTGTTTTATCCAGATCCTTCTTTTAATGTTATCTAGTCATATTTTTCGGGCATATTTTCCCCCTTTATTGCGAATTCTTATTTATTTTCCTTGATCTTTATTGCTCAGTTTCTTCTTGGTCTCACTTCTACTTAGTGCGTGCATGCACTTTCTCTCTGCCTCTCTCTTTCTTTCTCTCCCCCCTCCCCTCTCTTTTGCCCCTCTCTCGCTGACTGTCTCTTCCCCACCTCCTGTATGCCCTGTTTTTATGACAGGATATTACTGAGCGATTTGTTGTTTTAGGAGGAGGTTTAGGGAAGGCTCATGGCTGTTTATGTTGATATAGAATGAATGATCAAGAAGACGTTAAATCTAGGGTTATGGATGTCTCAGGTTATTGTGTTAGGGGAATAACTAGAGAGCATGTTGACCCTCAGCGAAGGGTCCAGCTAACAGCAAATCTATCTCTAGAAATGTGTTTTGGTTTCCAAAGATGCCATAACAAAATGTCATGACGTAGGCAACTTTATGAAATACATATTTATCTTCAGATTGTTCTGGAGACTTGAAATCCAAGTATGTCAGTTCCTCCCAGAGTTCTGGAAGAGAACATATTCCTTTCCTTTCTAGATGTTCTGGAAATTCTCAACATTTTTTTGCTGCTTATGGATAGATTGTCATCTGCCATATATCCCATGTGTATGACTATTTATTTTATAATATACATATATAATGACTACTCATTTTTTTATAATATATAAAAGACTAAGATAAGATACACCTTACTCCTATATGATTTCAAGGAAGGTGCCTTCTCCCCCCCCAATACAGTCAAATTTATGGATAAAAAAGTTATGAATTTACCACACTCTGTTAGGAGACACAATTAAATTCATAATAATATGGAAGAAGTACCCTTACATGCAGTTTTAATTCTTTTGCTGCTGTTGTATGCTAATGATTTTTTCTTTTAAAGCAATATATAGCTATGAGTGTTGCTGAAAATGCCTAAGCTTGGAATTTAGGAAGGCATGTCTAAAGTTGAAATTTATATATCAGTTAGAAAACAACTGAAATTGACTACTCATTTGTCATTAATATTTTCCAAATATCCTTCAAATTTGTGAATCATCAATCCTCTCTTCTCCTTGACACACAACTTGGGAATTCTCAATTCATTGGGATAGAAGAATGATCTAATTTTTTTATGTTTCATACTACCCTAAAATTGAAAGATACTTCATTTGCATCTGTAATTAAGTGGATACAACTCCCTGATATATTTTGTTTGGGAGAATTCTTGTTAAACATTAATTTGAATATCATGTCAAAGAAGGGGATCCACAGAAATACGGTAGCTGAAGATATTTTCTCAAATGACTTAAGATGAGTAAAATTGAGAAAAATGAGACTAAGTCTGTGTACAGATAAAAAGGTGTTCTAACTTTTGAATGTTAGTCTTGAACATTTTGATCATTAGTCTTGAGAAGGGCAATGTTAATGGTGATGTACATTGTTCTTATGGGAAGTATTATTTCAAAGGGTGCATTTTAAGTCAGATGTGCACATTTACTTTTAGTGTACAGTTTTCAATAGAAAGAAGCATCTCCGTCTTTGTCTTATACCCAAATAAAAATGAATGAGTGCTATACATTGGAAAAAATCTGTAATTTTCTATCAAAAATAGAAGACGCCTTACCTTCATTATTTTTTATTTCAAGATGCTAGAAAACACAGAATCAAATAGTTTCACCACTCTAGGTGATAACAGTGCTAGAAAAGAGTATTGAATATACCATGGACTGCTAGGAGAACAAATAGGTTTGTTCTAGAGATGATAAAATCAGGGTTCTCTTTGGAGGCAAGGATTCTGAAGCTTTGTCTGACATACTAAGAGCATGTTTCAAGAAGTGACCAGTGACCAGTCCTTGGAAAGAGACAGCATGCTTGGGATGGTGGAGAAAAAGCACAAGACAGGAAACCCTCGATGAGATGGATTGACTCAGTGAGTGGGGTAATGAGGGTATGTGCGTCAGACACAAAAATTTGGCACAGGATAGACCAGGGTTCAGAGCTGTTGTACATAGGGTCAACACATTACAACAACAGGAATCCAGTCTGTATTTTCCTGGCTTACCTCTTTATTGTACACATAAGAAAAATAAACAAGAATGTGTCTTTAATAAAAATGAGATAGCAAATAACAGTTTAAAAACAAAGCAAAAACAATAGTTTCAGTGGAGTCAATCCTAATCCCTGGTAATTTCAATGTTTGTCAGAGAAGTGTGCTCCATAGCATTTTCAACGACTGTGATTACCAGAATTTTATGCAAATAATGCCTGGGTTATAAATTTTTTGCCAAATATATCCCTTTGGTTTAATTCTGACTTCCAATTTTACATTTAGCAACTGAGTGAATTAACTATTTGCTTTATACAGGGATTTCCATGTTTGTTGTTTTGTTGTACTTGTTAAGATTCACAAAATCATGCAAACTTATAGTGACTTTGTGATTAATAAAATGAAATATCGCCAAGTCCTGCAAAATCTTCACCTTGCTGTGTTTAAGCCCATTTTTATAGTCACGGTGTCAAACCATTTTATTGAAGTCCTTCCTCTTTGTCTCTGACCCTTTACCAAGCCTGGTCTTTCTTCAGGGACTAGTCTCTCTTTATGTTGTTATGTACCATAGAGTCAGTTTGACTGATACCTGAACTTCCAGAGAGTTTTCAAGGACTAAAACTTGCACAGACAGAGACTGTAAATTTGTCTTCCTAGGAACAACTTATGTATTTGAAATGTCTGTCTTTGTGGTGACAGTATGCTCCTTGATAGCACCTCTAAAGTGTGTGAGCAAAGTTGTCATTCTCATTCCTAAGGAATATTACACCTGTATTTCTAAGATAGATTTGATCATTCTCCTGACAGTCCGTGGTATATTCAAGATGCTTAACCAATACCATAGTTCAAAGGCATCACTTTGTCTTCAATATTCTTTATTTGTTACCCAGCTTGTCTGGTAGCATAGGTTCTAAACCTCACAGTACCATGGCAAGCCATCACATCTCAACAAACTGACAGTTAAGTGGTGATAAATATATGTTACAAAAACCTCCAGACAAACAAATAAACCCAAAGTATCAAACTCATTCTTCCAGCAGATTCTGATTCATGGAGACTCTCCACGTGGTTTGCAAGGCTGTAAACCTTTACAGATGAGATGACTCTTCTTTCTCCCAGAGAGTAGGTGGTGGATTTGAACTACTAATCTTTTAGGTACCAGTTAAACTTGTTATGCACTCTGTTATAATTTTTTTATGTATATTAAACTACCCACTGACATTGGGTGGATTCTGACTTTTATGTACCCTACATGGGGTTTCTGAGGCTGCAGATAGTTATAGGAAGAGGATGTGACTCTCCTATGGAGCATTTGGTCAACACACATTGATTACCTTTGGTGAATAGCCTAACAGATAACACCATGCCACCAAACTGAACAAAACTCACATCACCAACGCTCCTTAATGTATATTATCAGTACCTATTACTGTACACTCCATATTACGCAATAAGGGGCCCTGGTGGAAAAATAATTAAGTGCTTGATGATTATTTGAAAGGTCAATGACTAGAATTTCTCTCTCACTTTGTGGGAGAAAGATGTGGCAAGACTTCCATATAGATTACAACCTTGGGAATCCTATGAGATATATCTACTGTCTTAAAGGGTTGCTATGCTTCACAATTGACTCGGTGGCAAAGAATATAATGTATGAGGCACTGTAATGTATTATGACATCTAATATTATAAGATTTTTTCAACAATTCTATTGTTGTTGTTGTTATGTGCCGTCTAGTCGTTTCCGACTCATAGCGACCCTATGCACAACAGCTCTAAACCCTGCTCTATCCTGCGCCAACCGCACCGCCTCTGACACACCCATCCCG
>NW_006399925.1:2050843-2079150 GCF_000299155.1 Elephantulus edwardii
TCAGCCACAGTTTGTTATGATCCACACAGTCAAATGCCTTTGCATAATCAATGAAACACAGATAGACATTCTTCTGGTAGTCCCTGCTTTCAGCCAAGATTAAAAAAAAAGCAAACACACACAAAAAAACCAATTCTGTACCTTCAGTATTAACTAAGTATATGCATAAGTATCTACCCAAAGCTCAAAAAGAAAGAAACCCCAATATAGTAGGAAATAAAAAGTAATTCAAGTACACATTACTCATACGTTGTTGTTGTTATGTGCGCTCAAGTTGAAAGCGACCCTTAGTTGACATTCTGGCAGGTTTTCGGAGGTCGTAAATGGCAAGGGAGGAGAGCCCCCATTTTCTCCTTCGGAGCATCTAGTGCATTCCAAACCTGTGCCTTTGTCTTGGCAGCACAACTGCTTGAAAAAGACTTCTTGTGAAGAGCAAATCCTGTATTCTAAGTGTGTGGTGACAAGTGCTGCATTTGTTAAGAAGAGTGAAGCCCGTTGGAGGGGAACGTCAATTAGATGCATTTGGAAAAAACCCTCATCTGAGAACCAGGAAGTGGTCAACTCGATATATTTTCCACATCCTGCTTTTTCTCAAAGACCTGTGCCAACTCTGCTTTTGACTTCAAGTATTTTCTTTCTCCACAGTCTAAAAATCTTCTTGGCAGATAGTATACATTTTTGTAATATTTCCCAGAAGATTTCAGCTTTCCCGGGCCCATATATGTGAATTATTTAGAGTGAAGTTAAATGTTAGAAAGTTATACAAGTCTTTTTTCATTAACAGAATCCGTACATAGAAGTCCTTTTTTCCCTTTGACCTTTATGTAAAAATCTTAAACATTTAAGATGCATTACCTCATTTTCTTGCTATCATAAGCCTCCAAAACAGTTATGTAGGGTAGATAGTATTCTTCTTCCTCCTTCTTAATTTCCTTTTTTCTTTCCTCCTCTGTGATGTCTTTCTTTTCAAATGGAAAATGAGAGTTAAATAGTTTGTGATAAAATGAAAAAAAAAAGTGTTGAAATTCTAGAGATTTAGTTTCTAAAAATTACATGATACATTTCTATCCACTAAAAGCAAAAATTAATTTAGTAAATCTTCCATACGCTTTTGGGATCCCAGGACCAACTCACCACTGATTAGACAATGATAGGACAATCCTGAGGGACAGCCACTGCTATTGACTTGATTCCAGATTCATAGTGATCCTAAAGGGTAGAGTGGAATTCCACCACAGAGCTACCAAGATGGTAAATCTATTTCATCCCCCCTACTTCTTTTTAAAGCTTACTATTTGAGTAAGAGTTTACAAAGCAAATTAACTTTTACATTTATATATTCCTTTTGTTCTTTAACATTAGTTTCAATCGCCAAATTGTAAGCATACTCATCCTACTTCCTCCCTGCAATTTTAATTACCATTAATCCTTTTATACCTCTCAGTCTTTCCTTTGTTTAGGATATTGCATTGATTATCTCTCTTTATAGGGCATTGCCTTTCTATATCCTCCATCTTGATAAGTATCTATTTGTTAATTTTCCTTTCCTTCTCCCTCCCTTCTCATTTCTGGTAACATGTTTCTGTGTGCAAACCTTTCCTTTGCTTAAGATGGCAATTCTTTATTGAAATAGGTTGCCACATCTTTGTCTCACTGAGAAGTTCTTGGATTCAAACTGCTCATCTTTTAGTTAGCAAAGAGCATTTTAATAACTGAATAATCAGAGACGTTTGTATTTATAGAACTTGCTATATGCTGTTGAGTCAACTACAACTCACAGCAAACCTGTAAACAAGGGCTCTGAATCTTCCCCTATCTTCTATCAGTCTTACTGTCTCTGACACACTTGTCCCCATTGTCACAGCACTATGTCAGTCCATCTCATCCAGGGCCTTCCTCTCCTGTACTGACCTTTCTAAACATGATGTCCTTCTTCAAGGACTAGTCATTTTTGGCAACATGCTCAAAGTATGTAAGATGTAGCTTTACAATATTGGCCTCCAAGGAGCAACCTGGTTCCATCCTCTCCAGGACAGACCTGTTTGTTCTCTTGACAGTTCACAGTATGTTCAATACTCTTCTCTAATACCACAACTCAAAGCCATTGATGATTCTTCTGTCATTCTTAGTCGTTGTCCAACTGTTGGATGAATAGCAAGCAATTGAGAAGACCATAGACTGGATCAGCCTCCTCTTAGTCTCTAGAGCGACACCTTTGCTCTTTAGCACTCTAGAGTGGTCCCAGACAGCAGATTTCCCAAATATAATTCATCTTTTGATTTGGCTGGTGCCAAGAGTGTTGATTTGAACCCAAGCAAGATGAAGTAGTTAACAACCTCAATCTCATTTCCATCTATCATGGTGCTGCCAGTTGGCCCAGTGGTGAGAATCTTTGTTTTCTTGTTGTTGAGATGCAAGTCATGCTGAAGACTACTGTCTTTGATCTTCTGCAACAAACACTGCCAGTGCTCCTCTGACTCAGCAAGCAAGGTTGTGTCATCTGCATAATACAGGTTGTTGATGAATCTTCCTCTAATCTTGATGCCACATTTTTCTTCATAAAGTTCTGCCTCCTGAATGTTCTGTTCTGTATGTAGATTAAAAAAAAGTATGGAGACACACTCCTTTCTTGATTTTGAACTATGAAGTGTTACCTTGCTCTGTTCATAGGATAGCTTTCTTGTCTAAGAATAAATTTCACATGAAAAACAGTCAAGTGTTTTGGGATTCTCAATCTTCTCAATGTTAGCCATAATTTGTTGTGACCCATACAGTCAAATGCCTTTGCATAGTAAATAAAACATATAACACAGTAATATAAGATTTCTCTCTTTAAATTTGTATTTTACTGAATGTTTACACAGCAAATTAGTTTTCTAGTCATCCATTCATTTTGATCTATGACATTAATTTCTAAATCCATAATGTAATCATGGTTTTTCCACTTCCTCCTGTGAAGCCTGGTTTCCATTAATTCTTCTGTTCAATACCTTCCTAAAGTCAGGGCTTTGTGCTTGAGCAAATGTTGCTCTTTTGACTTTATATAATTGGTTATTCTAAAGAATGGATGCCTCCTGACGTTATCGATTGGTCACCTTATAAGCCTGGATATTGTTTGGCTGAAGAACTTGCACAGTATTCCTTTACTGAAATAACAACAATTGCCACCAGAATGATATAAATAAGTATAAACTTAACATGAAGCTGCTTTGACAAATTCACCAGGAACTTAAAAATGATTTTTTTAAACTTTTTCATTTTTGAAATAATTTCAAAAGAACATTTATTTATAAATAGGAGCAAATGAGTGTCTGAGTAAATATAACTCTATTATATTTAAAAAAATTTTATTGTAGTTATGGTGAATATATATTTTGTTTTTTTAAATTATTTTATATTGGTTTGCATACCAATTTATATATTTGTACTGTGCTTCATTTATATACATTGTATTTCACACATTCTTACATTCATATTTTTTACATATGATCATTTCCATATGTGATTTATAAAATTAATCTCTCTTGATCTATGACTTCTATTACCTTGTCTTTGCTGATCCCCAGTGAACCTTTCCTAATTCCTTCACCCCCTCCCTCTCTGTCCACCAAACTCTGGGACCTTATGATTTTCTCCCTCTCAACCAACCCTCCCCTCCTCTTTCCCCTTCCCCTTTTGGACTTTTGTATCTGTCTTACAATCTTTATAGTAATTTCCCTAAAAATAATAATATGTATAACAATAACAAAAACATTAATCTCGGCAGGCAGCGTCTAAGAGCAGAGCACCGGCAAGCTACTGTAAACTTTAAAGAATTCCTGCAAGATAAAAAAAAAACAAAACAAAACACATTAATCTCAACATTATTTACATTAAGAAACAGTAAAAATAAATATTAATGTGGAAATATTGCAATAAATGATGATATCAAGACTCCATACAATATTATTAATCATTAATAATCATTTCAAAATATAACAAGGGAAATTTATGGTAAAATGTAAAATCTAGGTCGATAAAATAATTGGAAGTATACCAAAATACTATTATAAAATAGTTTTCTTTTCTTGGCATCTTTGTATTTCTTTAAATAATGAGATTATGTATACCAAACAAAACCAGAAAAGTATGGTTAAAATAGAGTAAAATGAAAATTCTGTTGTTACCTTCACGATGTTTCATTTGACTTAAAATTGTTCTTTAAAATTGTTTTAACAACTATGAGATAGCATCTCACCCCAGTAAGAATAGCAAAATTTAACAGAACATCAAGCAACAAACGCTGGCGAGGTTGTGGAGAAACTGGAACCCTTATTCACTGTTGGTGCCACTACTGTGGGAAGTGGTGTGGCGCTTTCTCAAAAAGGTGTAAATAGAGATACCATTTGACCCAGCAATTCCACTACTGGGAATATACCCCAAAGAGACCATAACTGCCACCCAAGCAGATTTATGCACACCTGTGTTTATTGTGGCTTTGTTTACAGTAGCAAGGAGTTGGAAACAACCTAAGTGCCCATCAACAAACGAATGGATAGAGAAGCTGTGGTATATTCACACAATGGAATACTATGCTGCATTGAAAAACAAGGAACTCATGCAATATTATTCAAAATGGGTGACCCTGGAGGACATTATGCTGAGTGAAATGTCTCAGTCACAAAAAGACCAATACTGCATTGTACCACTATTGTAGAATGGGACTGACATCAGGGTTGGGATAAGACTGAGAAAAACTGGATAAATTATGTAAACAGATGAGGGAGAGAACAGTTTAAAAGCTATGTATGATAGGGTATTATGGTTATCACCAGAGTCCAGAATTAAGGTTGCATAGTGGAATGCACTCTAGGTGGGGGGCGGGGGGAATTGTATACCAATGACAGAATTTTTCTTTCACTTTTCACAGAGAGGAGAGAACTGGCAGGGAGGGGTGGGCAGAGAAAAAAGTGCAACAATGAATGAATGGAAATCCAGAATCTCTGTAAATTTTCATTAAAATTAATAAAATAAAATTTAAAAAAGTTGTTTTAGAAGACATTTCAGTTCTAATGTATTCTTTGAGATCTTAGAAGATTTTTGTACTCTTTCATGATATTTAGTGTATGGGACACTGTAGAGGCTCAACAAATAGTAGTTTGATGGAGTTAGAAATTTTTTAAAAAGTTTACAGAGATCAAGTTTCTGAGTCAGGAGCAACAACCCAAACCCAAACTTCTTATTCCTAAACCTAAACGTCTTTTATTTTCCAGAAAGAAAAATGTAGTCTTTCCACTTTGGAATTTTGCTTTCTTATCATACACACTTACCTTTTTTGTTGTTGTTGTTGTTATGTGCCGTCGAGTCGTTTCCGACTCATAGCGACCCTATGCACAACAGCCCTAAACCCTGCTCTATCCTTTTTACTCCCACTTAATTATAATTCTCATCATTTTAAAGTGATACAAAAATGGCTGATTGGGAAACAAACTAAGATTATCCCCATGGATGAGTATGGATTGAGACAGTATCTGTTCTGCCCATAACCTGCTATATATTTGAGGTTAGAGAGGTTTATGTCTGATGCTGTCCCTGAGCACTATTATATTTTAGCTTCCAATGTGTCCATCCATATAACTCCATGCAAATTTATCAGTCACTCAAGTGAAAAAGATGTCATATCGTCTAAATTGCAGTGATTAAGATACCAAAAAAGTCATACTAATTCTTCAGAAATTCAAGACAGAGGATATGGAGATGAATACAGTGACCTACAATTATGTATGAAGGCCTTTCTTTTAAAAATCTTAATAAAAATGGATTGTGAGCTCTGGGAAAGTAAGGGTGGGTGGAGAGAATGTGAATACTGTCTTTTCAATAGTGTGTAGGATTTGGGGAAGGAAAAGATTAATTCTTCTGGGATTTGACAAAGGAGTTGGAATGCATCAGACAGAAAAGATATAATCATTACTGACAGAAGACACTGGATGACTAAGGAGATAAAACTATAAAAGGGAGAAAAAAGGCCCTTGTTATTATCAAGAAGTTTACAATAGAGGCATCTTTAAGTAAATGCCATCTCTGAAGTTCCTCCTATCCCCTTGCCAGTCTATGAGCCTTGCTACCATACACACAGAGTACATACACACTCATAAACATATACATGCATACATGATGTGTGTGCATGTGTATGTGAGTGTAATTTGTTTCAAAAAATAATATGAAATGGATTAATATTTAAAATTGATTTAAGTACCAACATTAAATTTTTTTAAAAATTATGCTTCCTCCCTCAACTAAATACTAAAAAATAATATAAAAATTAAAGAAGGTAATAAAATTGTGACTTTTCTCAAGATGTTGGTATTACCGTTCTTCTCTCATAGTGATCCTATGTACAACAACCTTACATCCTGCCAGTCTCATTGTCTCTGATACACCTACCCCCATTATCTTAGTCATTAAACCAATCCATCTCATGGAGAGTCTTCCTCTCTTACGCTTTTCCTCCACCCTCCCAAAGATGACATCCCTCTCCAAGGACTGGTCTCTCCTTGCAACATGCCCAAAGTATGTCAGGTGAAGCTTCAGAATCCTTGCCCCCAAGGAGCAGCCTGATTTCATGCTCTTCAGGGTAAACCTGTTTACTCTTCTAGCAGTCCATTGTATATTCAATACTCTTCTACAGCATTGTAGTTTGAAGTCATCGATTCTTCCTCTATCATCATCCCTGGTCATTGTCCACCTTTCTGATGCATAGCAAATAATTGCAAAGACCATGGCCTGGATCAGGTGCACCTTAGTTTCCAAGGTGACATCATTGCTCGTCAGTACTTTGGAGAGGTCTCGGAGAGCAGACTTTCTCAATTAAATTCGTCTCTTGGTTTCCTGTCGGCTGGTTCCAAGAGTCTTGATTGTGGAGCCAAAGAAACCCCTGAATCTGTTAACAATTCAACCTTTTCCTTGTTTATCATGATGCTACTAATAGGCCCAGTGATGAGAATCTTTGCTTTCTTGATGCTGAACTTCAATATATATTGAAGGCTGCAGTCCTCAACCTTCTGCAGTAAGTGTTTCAGGTCCTTCTTAGTTTCAGCAAGCAGGGTTTTATCATCTGTGTAATGCAAATTGTCGATGAGTCTTCCTCCAATCCTCATGCCACCTTTCTCCTCATAGGGCCCAGCCTCCTGGATAATCTGTTCTGTTTACATATTGAAAAGGTGTGGAGATAGAACACATCCCTGGTATACACCCTTCCCAATTTTGAACCATGCAATGTTTCCTTGCTCTGTTCTGATGACAGCTTCCTGGTCCAAGTACCGGTTTCTCATAAGCGCTATCAAATGTTCTGGGATTACCTTTCTTCTCAAAGTCAGACACACTTTATTGTGATCCACACAGCCAAATGCATTTGCATAGTCAATGAAACACAGATAGATATTTCTCTGGTACTCTCTGTTCTCAGCCAAGATCCATCTAACATTAGCTATAATACCCCTAGTACCATGGTCTCTTCTAAACCTAGCCTGCGTTTTTGGCAGTTCTCTGATGCATTTCTGGCAGTTCTCTGATGATGTGTTGTTCCAGTCATTTTTTGATAATTTTCAGTAGAATTTTTCTTGCATGTGGTATTAATGATATTCTTTGAGAATTTCTACACTCTGTTAGGTCACTTTTCTTTAGAATGGGAACAAATATAGATCTCTTCCAGTCAGTTGACCAGGTGTTTGTCCTCCAGGTATCTTGGCACAGCTTAATGAGCACTTCTAGGGCAGCATCTGTTTGTTGAATTATGTCAATTGATGTGCTGTCAATTCCTGAGGCCTTGTTTTTTACAAATTATTTTGGAGTAGCTTGAGCTTCTAAGAAAGAAACACTAATTTACTTTCTTCAACTGATTTTCTGATTTTGCTTTTCTTAGATTTTCTTTTGTGTAATCTAACCTGGGCCGCTTACAGTGTTAGGCAAGAGATAAACTAGACATAGATTGCTGTTTCACTTAAGGCTTTTTGATGATTATCAGTGGAAACTCTTATTAACACCATTGCCAAATCAGGATTTGTTAGAGAATTCTGGATTATTGGCAACCTGGGTGATTTAAATGATTGAGTGCTGCGTTATTAGGTGAAGTCTTGGTGGTTCAAATCCACCTGCAGTCTCCTTGGAATAAAAGCTTGGTGGTCTAATTTCAAAAAGATAAACCATGGTTGTTATGTGCCATCAAAGTGATGGTGACTTGTTCAGCTCTCTGTTGTGTAGCAAGTAGTTGCAACGACCATGGCCCAGATCAAGTACACCTTAGTTTCTAGACTGACATCTTTTCTCTTTAGCACTATTGAGAGGTTTCTATCAGCAGATTTTTCCAGTGCAATTTGTCTTTGATTTTGTGACTACTAGTTCCAAGGGTGTTGATTGTGGAACCGAGTAAGTTATAATTGTTAACCTCGATCTCTTCTCCATCTATTATTTTGCTCCCAGCTGGCCCAGGGGTGAGAATATTTATCTTCTTGATGTTGAGATTCAATCCATATTGAAGACTGTAGTCCTTGACCTTCTGCAGCAAATGTTTCGAGTTCTCTTCCATTTCAGCAAGCAAAGCTGTGTCATTTGCATAACATAAACTGTTGGTGAGTCTTCTTCTAATTCTGATGTCACATTTCTCATAAAGTCCAGCCTCTCAAATGATCTGTTCTGTATATACATTGAAAAGGCATGGAGACAGGACACATGCCTGATGCAGTCCTTTCCTAATTTTGAACCATGCAGTGTTTCCTTGCTTTGTTATGATGACCGCTTCATGGTCCAACTATAGGTTTTGCATGAGCACAATTAGTTGTTATGGGATACTCATTCTTCTCAATGTTAGTCACAATTTGTTGTGATCCACACAATCAAATGCCTTTTCATAGTCAATTAAGCTCGGATAGATATTCCTCTGGCACTTTGCTTTTGGCCAAGATCCATCTGATATTGACTGTGATGTCCCTAGTACCACGGCCTCATTTAAATCAAGCTTGCACTTCTGGCAGGTCTCTGTTGATGTACTATTTCAGTAGTTTTTTACTAACCTTCAGCAGAATTTTGCTTATATATGATACTGTTCAATAATTTTCACACTCTGTTAGATTACTTTTTTTAGGAATGGAAATACATATAGATGTCTTCCAGTTAGTTGGCCAGGTACAATCTGGTACAATCTGCAGAGCATGTCCAGGGCAGCATCTGTTTGCTGAAATATGTAATTTGTATTTCATCAACTCCTGGTGCCTTGTTTTCTGCCAATTCCTTCAGAGAAGCCTAAACTTCTTCCTTCATAATCATTGCCTCTTGATATTTTTCTGTGTCAGCCAGGTCTTTTTGGTAGAGTGACTTTGTGTACTACTTCCATCTTCTTTTGATGCTACCTGGGTCATTCAACCAACATTCTATCCACAGCATCCTTAAGTATTGCAACTTGAGGCTTGAATTTGTTTCCAGTTCCTTCAACTTAAGAAATTTCAAGTGATTTTTGTCATTTTTTATTATTATCTGGTCCCAGCTCTTTTAACATTTCATTTTAATACTTTGCTTTGTTTTCTTGAGCTGCCCTTTGAAATCTTCTGTTCAGCTCCTTAACTTCCTGATTCCTTCCCTTTGCTTTGGCTTCTTGGCACTCTAGTGCAATAGTCAGAGTCTCTTCTGATATCCATCTTGGTTTTTCATTTTTTTCTTTGTTTTTGTAATGCCCTTTTGCATTCTTCATGGATGGTATTCTTTTTTTAAATTTAATTTAGTTTGTTCATTTTTCATTTCAATGAACATCTACAGAGATTTTGGAATTCCATTCATTCATTGTTGCACCCTTCTCCCCGCACAAACCCCTCCCCCCTCCCCTCCCCCCATTTGCTCCTCTCCTTGAAAAGCAAAAGAAAAACTCCCTCATTGGTACACAATCCCCCCGCACCCCCCCAAACCCCACCTCCCACCCCCAAATATAATCCACTCTGCAACCCTCATTGCGTACTCCTACGATAAAAATAATGCCCTAAAATATAATACTTTTAGACTATTCTCTCCCCCATAGACTTCAATGCCGTAAACATATTTCATCCAGTTTTTCTCAGTCTTACCCCCACCCCAATGCCAGCCTCACCTCATTCTACAACAGTGGCACCATATAGCATTTGTCCCTTTGTGACTGAGATACCTCACTCAGCATAATGCACATGGATGGTATTCTTCATGTCCTCCCACAGCTCATCCAGTCTTCATTCATTAGTGTTCAAGGCCTCAAAACTTTTCCCGAGATGATTTTTAAATTCAAGTGAAGGTAATTCACTTGAAGGTAAAATTTTCTATCTTGTGGATTTGCTTTATATTTCTTTATTTTAAGTGTGAAATTTCATGTAGGTTGTTGATGGTCTGTTCTACAATCAGTATCTGTTCTCATTTTCACAGCTGATATAGATGCACTAGAGATTAATATCTGAAGTGTTTGGCTTGTGGAAGGGAAAAAAACCCTCTTAGCAGAGAACTAACTCCATTTAGAATCCTGACACAAGCTCCAACACTGTTTGAATTCTTTCCAGCTAGTAATCCAGCCAAGTGATTTTATCCGCAAAAAGAGGGAGACGTGGAAAGGAGCTGTGGTGGCATAGTGTGTTAGGTGTAGGACTGTTAACCAAATGGTGCTTTGAATAAATCAGTAACACTGCAGGATAAAGATGGACATCTTCTCCTCTAAAGGTGTGTAGCTTTGGAAACTTGAATTGTTGCCATGAATTGAAATGCTTTTGAGAGCACTGCTCCCCCCCCCTTTTTTATGTGCCCTTAAGCCATTTTTCATTTGTAGTGATCTTAAGATCAACAAAGCTGAACGTTGGCCTTTCCTGCACCATGTTCACAGGTTTGGATATATTCTTTCTAGCCCATTGTTATAGTAATTGGGTCAGTCCATCTCATTGAGAGTCTTTGTCTCTTTCTCTGACATTTTACCTTTCCCAACATCATATCTTTTCCCAAGGGCTAATTTTTACAGACAGCCTACCAGTAGTGTATGAGATGAAGGTTTACCCTCCTTCCCACGAAGAAGCAATCTGTTTACACTTCTACCAAAACAGATATTTTTTTTTCTTTTGTAGTCAATGAGATATTCAGTATTTTTCTTTAATATCACAATTCAAAGACATCAATTCTTCTGTCACTTTATTAATTTTCCAACTTTTAGACTGAAAGTTCATAGTTGTTGTTGTTGTTATGTGCCATCGAGTCACTTGTGACTCATAGCGACCTCACAAACAACAGCCCTAAACTCCGTTCTGTTCTGTGTCAATCTCACTGTCTCTGACACACCTACCCTGATTACTCCAGTCACCGAATCAATTCATCTCATAGAGGGTCTTCTTCTCTTGTGCTGTCCCTCCACCCTTCTAAGCATGATGTCCTTCTCCAAATATTGTATCCTCCTTGCAATATGTCTGAAGTATGTCAGAAGAAGCTTCAGAATCCTTGCCTCCAAGGAGCAGCCTAGTTTAACCCTCTCTAGGTTGAACATATTCATTTTCTTAGCAGTCCATGGTATATTCAATCCTCTCCTCCAACACCACAGCTCAAAGGCATCATTTCTCCTTCTATCCTCCCCAGTCATTATCCAGCTCTCTGATGCATAGCGAGTGATTGTAAAGACCATGGCCTGGTTCAGGCACACCTTAGTCTCCAGAGTGACACCATTGCTCTTCAGTACTTTGGAGAGGTCCCTACCAGCAGACTTTCCCATTTCAATATGCCATTTAATTTCCTGGCTCCTGGTGCCAAGAGTGTTGATTGTGGAGCCAAGCAGACTAAAACTGTTAACAATCTCAATCTCTTCACCATCCATACTAATGCTGCCAATTGTTCCAGTAGTGAGAATCTTTGTCTTGTTGATATTGAGCCTCAATCCATATTGAAGGCTGCAGTCCTTGACTTCTGCAACAAGCGCTGTTGAAAGGACTATGACTTGATTCAGGTGCACCTTAGTTGTTTTTTTGTTTTGTTTTTAGTTCATGTATGACAAAGATTCATTCTTTATCTTTATGTTTTATTGTTCTTTGAGTGAAAGTTTATAAAACACATTAATTTCCTATTCAGCCATCCATACACTTTGTTTTATAATGTCAATTATGCCCACAGTGTAATCTCATTTTCCCCAATTCCTCCTTGTGAGTCTCATTTCCATTAATCCTCCTTTCCAACTGCTTCCTGTATTCAGGTTTTCTTTTTGGACACATGCTGCACCTTTGACCATATTTGGTTAGTTATTTTTTTTGCTCCTTTTTATTATTATTATCATTATTATTATTATTATTATTATTATTATTGCTATTACTATTATTAATAATTTTAATGAAAATTTACAGAGACTTTGGATTTCCATTTGTTCATTATTGCATTTTTCTCCTTGCCCACCACTCCCCCCCAGATGGCTCTTCTCTTTGAAAAGTAAAAGTCTTTCATTGTTATACAATTTCTCCCCCCAAGTCCACTCCACTATGCAGCCTTCATTCTGGACTTCTGTCATGACAATAATACCTAATCACATATCCCTTAGTTTTGAACTAACATCCTTGCTTGTTAGAAGTTTAAAATAGTCCTTGACAGCAGATTTTCCCATTGCAATTCACATTTTGATTTCTTAACTGCTGTTATCATGGGTGTTGATTATGGATTCTAGTTAAATGAAGTAGTTGACAACTTCAGTCTTTTCTATGTCAATCATGATGTTATCTGTTGATCTGGAAATGAGCATTTTTGCTTTCTTGATGTTGTGAAGTAATCCATAGTAAAAGCTGTTTAGTGTTGTTCTTTTGCAGCAAATATTTTAAGTTCTCTTCACTTTCTGAAAGCAAGGTTATATCATCTGCATTATGCAAGATATTGGTAAGTATTCTTATCCTGATGCCACATTCTTCTTCATAGAGTCCAGCTTCTCAAATGATTTGTTAAGCATACAGATTGAATAGATAGAGAGAAAAGACACAACTTTGACAGGCTCTTTTACTGATTTTAAACCATAAACTCTCTCCTTACTCTATTTGGACAACAGGTCCTTGTTTTATGTATAGGTTTCACTTGATAATAATGAAATGTCCTGGGATTCCTGTTATTCTCAATATTAGCTATAATTTATTGGGAGCTATACAGTCTAATGTCTTTTTTCATCAAGAAAATATATCTAAATATCCTTTTGGTATCCTTTGCTTTCAACCAATGGCTAGCTGATGTCACCAATGAGATCCTTTGTGCCATGGCCTCTTCTGAATTCAGTTGAATTTCTGATAGTTCCCTACCAATGTACTGTTTTGGTTACTTTTTAAAATAATTATCAGCGAGTTTCTACTTGTATACAAGAGTAATGAAACAGTTTGATAATTTGGACATTATGTTGAATCAACCTTTATTTGGGAATGGAAACATATATGTATTTCTTGATATCAGTTGGCCTGGTAGCTGTCTTCCAAATTTCTGGCCCTAGACTAGTAAGCATATCTAAGGCTTCATCTGTTTGTTGAAAATGTCAGCTGATACTACACCACCTTCTGAGGCCTTATTTTATTGTCAATGCCCTCTTTACAACTTTAATTACCATTGGGTATTGATCATATGCTTCTTCTTGAAATGGTTCAGGGCTACCAGTTCTTTTTGGTACTGAAACTCTGTGCATTCCTACAATGTTCTTTTGACATTTTCTTCATTATTCAAGATTCTACCATAGAATCTTACAACATTGCAAATCAAGCTTTGAGTTTGTTCCTCAGCTGTTTCAGTTAGAGATACCTCGATGATTTCCCTTTCTTGGTTTTCTGTGTCTAGCTCTTTGAAGTAAGTTTGTTGTTATTATGTGCTGTTGAGTTGAATATGACTCACAGACACCCCAAAACAACATATCTGAACCCTGTCTATTCTGTGCCATGCCTCACTGACATACTAGTGCCATTGCTGCAGACAATGAGTCTTCTCCTTTGTGGATACTCCACTTTTTCAAGCATAATTTCCCCTTTCAAGGAATAGCCACTCCCAACAACATGTCCAAAGCATGTGAGATGAAGCTTTATGATCCTTGTCTCCAAGGAACACGCTGTATGATTCATAGTGACTCTATAAACAACAGATATATTTGTACTACTACAGATATCTATTCTGTGCTGACCTCCCAACCCTGACACACTCAAGACCATTGCTACATTCACTGTTGTCAATCCACCTGGTTTGTAGGTCTTCCTCTCTTTTGACATCACTCCATCTTTACAAGCATGATGTTTCTCTCCAAGAAACAGTTTTTCCTAGCAACATGCCCAAAGTATGTGATTCATCTTTGCCTCCAAGGAGCACTCTGGCTGTACTTTTACCAAGACATCTGTTTATTCTTTTGACACTCCATGGGATAGTCAGTACTCTTCTTCAACACTATAGCTCAAAGGCATCAATTCTTCTTTGATCTTTGTTTATTGTCCAGCTCTCAGATATATAGCAAGTGACTGAAAAGATCATGGTTAGAATCAGACAAACTTTAGTCTTCAAACTGATATCATTGTTCCTCAATAATTTGGAAAGTTTCCTAACTACAGACTTTTTCAGTGCAATACATTTCCTCATCTCCTGACTGCTAGTGCCACCTGCACTGAGTTGGTCAAAGACAATGTGAGCTCTTGTTCTTTTAATTTCTTGCCAAGATAGTCTCTAAATCCTAGAGGGTGGACTGAGTAGGAAATGTCCTGTCTATAACCTTGTCTGTTTCTCATTTGACCCAATAAGAAACATTTGGAACCTAGGGCAATTTTCTTTGTTTATTCTGGTCATATCACTAGAAAAAAATGTGTTAAGGACAGATTATAATACCGGTTTAGGGCTAATTTCTAAGCCTAAAGATTAATGAGTTCCCTTTAATAAAGAATACACTATATTTTAGGTGAAAAATTTTAGAAACAGGAATTCAGAAAAAGGCGAATCATTAACTAATCATCTGAAAAAGGAGTTAGGATTTTATTTATATAAGCAATTCCACACTTTTATTATGTATTTACCACTGTTGTAAGAACATTACACAAGTTAACTCATTTACTTTTCACATCATTCACATGAAGTTGTTGTTATATAACACTGAGTTGATTTGAGATTCAGAGTAAACCTATGTATAATTGATTTGAACTTTGCCCTATCTTATTTCATCCTCTTATGAAATAGAGAATACTATTATCCAGATTTTATTTATTAAACAGCTAAAATGTATGAAAGTTGAGAAACTTGTTCAAGATCACAAATTAGAGTTTACATCTAAAGCCAAGAAATCTGGTCCCATAGTCTTATTTTTAACAATTATACTCGATAGTCTAACACCTCTCTTAAAAAAAGAAAAGATGTGTTTGTTTTTTGTTTTTTTGTTAGCACGAATACCCAATGCTATAATTTTCTGATGTGAGGTTTCAATCAGTATGGAACACACTTAAACTAATCACTTACATTAATTCATTGTTCTCTTATTCTACTTTTAATTAGACTTGATGGTAAGTCTGAACTCCTCACTGTGCTGTTTGTTGTTATGTGTCATGCAGTAGGCTCTGACTCACAGTAACCCCATGTACAATAACAAAATACTGCCCAGTTCTGAACTATTCTCACAATTGCTGCTATGCTTAGAGTCCATTGTTTCAGTCTATCTTGATAAGCATCTTTCTATTTGTCATTGGCACTTCATTTTACAAAGAATGATGTCCTTTTCAAGGAACTGGTCCTTCTGAATAATATATCCAAAAAGTACTGTGCTAGTTACTATACACAGAGACTTAGAAAGAGAAGTAAAATCTTAGGTCTTCTGTATTAACTGATGATATAGTGAGATATATCAGTTGTTGTGTAACACTGAGTCAGAAATAACACAGAGGGTTTTCAAAGGGAGTAAATCACACAAATGGTGATTTTACTGTTAATTCAAAACAAATTAGTTCCACATTAAAAAATTATGTAAATTTTCATTAACATCAACAATATATGGTGACCTACACCTGTTTTAATTTTTGCAAGTCAGATAGGTAAATAAATCCTATGAAATTGTTTTATTTTTAGCTATGGGTAGATCTATGCTCCAATTTTTAAGTCTTTCGTATTTCTTTTCCTATGTGTTCACATATATTATTTCTCATTTAATGAGATAATATAACACAATTAGTCTTTAAAGCATTGATTTGTAAGATTTTTTGTATATTTATTATTACTCTTGTGTAATATATGAAAATATAGACTTTTTTTCCAGTTTGAATTTATGGTTTCTTCAAATTGTTTATATTGATCTGAAATTGGCAATTTTTTAACATGGAAATATAACATTCATTTCTGTGGTGACTTCTTGCTTTTTGTTTTGCTAAGAAAGTTCTGAAGTTGACCAATTAAAAAATGGGCACAGGATATGAACAGACACTTCACCAAAGAAGATATTCGGATGGCTAACAAGCACATGAAGAAATGTTCAAAATCCTGAGCTGTAAGAGATGCAAATCCAAACAACTATGAGGTATCATCTCACCCCAGTAAGAATAGCAAAATTTAACAGAGCAGCAAACATCAAATGCTGGTGAGGTTGTGGAGAAACTGGAACCCTTATTCACTGTTGATGGGAGTGTAAAATGGTGCAACCACTCTGGAAGGTGGTGTGACATTTTCTCAAAGTTGCAAATAGAAATTCTATTTGACATAGCAATTCCACTACTGGCAATATACCGTAAAGAAAACATAATTGCCACGCAGGCAGATATATGCACACCCATGTTTATCGCGGCTTTGTTCACAATAGCAAATAGTTGGAAACAACGTTAAGTGCCCATCAACAAACAAATGGACAGAGAAGCTCTGGTATATTCACACAGTAGAATACTACGCTGCATTGAAAAACAAGGGACTCATGCAGTATTATTCAAAATGGATGATCCTGGAGGACATTATGCTGAGTGAAATATCTCAGTCACAAAAGGACAAATACTGCATAGTGTAACTGTCGTAGAATGGGACTGACATCAGGGTTGGGGTGAGACTGAAAAAGATTGGATAAATTATGTATACTGCATTGAAATTAATGAGGGAGAGAACTGTTTAAAACGATGTATGATTAGGTATTATGGTCATGACAAGAGTCCAAAATGAAGGCTGCTTAGTGGAGTGTACTCGGGGTGTGTGGGTGGGGGATTGTACACCAATGAAGGAATTTTTCTTTTACTTTTCAAAAAGAAAAGTGAACTGGGGGGAGGAACGGGCAGGAAGAAAAATGCAACAATGAATGAATGGAAATCCAAAATCTCTGTAAATGTTCATTAAAATTAATAAAAAAAGAAAAATATTAAGAAAGTTCTGAAGTTGAAGATCAAACTTGATATTCTAATGTTATTTCATTATTTAACTTACAATTTTGCATCTATCTGAAATTATTATTTTAGTTTTAAAATACAAGTTCATTTTTTACTTTGTCAATCTTTTTAGTTCTTTTGATCAACAGAAATTAATTTTATATTTCTTTTACATCTAGTTCTTATTAGGTGCCCTTGAATTGACTGTGACTTATAATGACCCCAGAACAATAGACCAAAACGTGGCCCTAATCGGAGCCATCCTCATAACCTCCACCAAGCTCAAATCCTTGGTTGTAGTCACTCTGTTATTCCATCTCATTGAGGCTCTTCCTCCCATTAGCTGACTTTCTACTTTTCTAAATATTGTGTAATTTCCCAATGATTAGAGTCTTTTGACACATGGCAGTAAAATGTTCAGCACATACACAACACTGAGTACTAATTAGCCACACAGGTGAATATTTGTTTTAATAAATATTAGGCAATACCTCTGATATGAAGGAACTGCTCATATGATAATACTACATGTTATTTATTGAGTTGCTGTGCTAGATAGACTCTCTAGAAACCACCTTTTCTTATACTTAACATTCATGAGTGATATGTATTGACCAGTCCTTGGAAAAAGACATAATTTTTTTTCTATATTTTATTAATTTTCATAAACATTTACAGAGATTTTGGGTTTCCATTCATTCATTGTTGCACTATTCTCTCTACCCTCCTCCCAGTTTGTTCTTGTCCAAATGCCACAGTGCTTGTCAAAGCCAGTTCTGATTAATCTTCTTTGTCAGTGTGTCCTTTGCCATTCCCTATCACTCCTCCCTGAGAGAGACTTCACCCTGAGTCATAAGGAAAAGGGGATGGCGTATTCTCTTAGCTACTTCCTGCTGAAAAGGGACGCTGTGGGTTTCAGGGTGAAGATCTTCTCTCACTACTCTAAAGGGCCCCTTTGGCAGTAGGAAACACATAGACTATTATGGAGATTGATTTTGAAATTTAGATGCACTCTTATTGATTGTGCTTGGCCGTACATGTTCATATCCTTGAAGATGTATCATGGGAGTGACATAATTTTGGCAAGGTGGAGGTTTGGTGAATGAAAGGAAGACCCTCAACGAGATGTATTGACATAATTACTGTAACAATGGGCTCAAATATATTAGAGATGATGACAATGACACAGGGTAGTGCAAGGTTGAGAATTTGTTGTTCATAGGGTCTCTATGAGTAGTACTCCTTGTGACGGGACCTAACAAAACATATCTTATATATTAATGAAACACAGTAGACATCTCACATGTAACTTATGCCCATCTTAAAAAAATCCAAGGTTTTCTAAAATCCATTCTTGTCAGTAAAAGAGGAAAAAGGCTGTGAATGATGCATGAGTATATGGAGTAACCTTTTCCCGGCCCTCTAAAGTAGAATTTATAGTCCTAAAAGTTCAGTTGTTACATCAATGGGTTTTTTTGAATCCTATTTAAACGTGTTCACTGTCTGCTGAGCCCGATGAGGTAAGACGTAGTAAATGTAACACATTGGCTTCTATCCCAGTGCAATAGATATGGGTACTTTACAATGATAATTTCCTCCTAATTGGTTGTAACTAATGCACTGCCATTCTGGAATTTGTCACTTACTGAGATGTACCTTAGCAAATGGACCATGTTCTCTATCTAAATGTAAATTCACACATTCTTAAAAAAACAGTTCAGTAAAAGGTAACTTGGACTAAGAAGAGAAAGGTGACCTGAAAGGTTTGCTTAAGCAGGCAGTAGTACACCTAGACAGATGGTGAACTTCTGCAAAATCTCTTTGCAATGAGAGATGTTGGAAGTAGACAGAAATCTATGGACAGGCGAACTTTTGTCAAAAGTGTACAACTCTTGCTCTCTTCTCTCTGTATGTCTATTTTCTTATCAGTGAAATGGAGAATAGGCCAAGCTAGGACTTCAAATTGTTCCATAGAATTTACTTAGGCCTTGTACAGAATAAGAAAGACATGGACCTGTTAGGGATCTGAGTCCTTCATTCTCCCCTCAACCTTCATAGCTCTGGTTTATCATCTATCAGAGATGAGCGGCTAACATTTAGACAAACAAGAAACCATGGGCATAATGATCTTTTAGGGTGCTTCCAGCTCTGACTTTCTGAGCTCCAGCTTCCTGTATCTCTCCCCAGTAGCCACAGACACACTTGCTTTAGGAATGAAAGGAAGTTGCTGGTGCTCTTGCTTTGATAAAATAAGAACGAATGTGGTGTTTTCTACACTTTGTGATTTTTTTCAGTCCCTCCTAATCAGCTCAGGGACAAAACAGAGGCACAGCAGAAAGTAGGAAAGTAGAAGCCCGTGGAATCAACTTGGGTTAGTTTTGGCAACCGCAGTAACAAGTAAACAAACCAACACTGGGCAGCCAGTCCACTGTGAAAGGAACTAATGTAGCAGAGGGTAACTTGAGACATCTGTGTTCCTGTGTGGTGCTTCCAGTGCTGGCAAAGTCTGGCGACATGTGCAGCTCCCGCCTGCCCCATCTGGCCTGCTATGGGCAGCACTGCCTGAGCCAGGGAGAGACAGCTTTCCTGGGCCTGAGAGGGATCCAAGTCCAGGAAGGGCGGGCCAGAAGCCTCAAGGGAAAGACATATTGAGGAATTGAGATGACATGCGGAACTTTCAGATGGAGAGGCATCTTTTGCTTTCTTTTTGTTAAAAA
Organism: Elephantulus edwardii; assembly: GCF_000299155.1. Lineage (NCBI taxonomy): Eukaryota > Metazoa > Chordata > Mammalia > Macroscelidea > Macroscelididae > Elephantulus > Elephantulus edwardii. The sequence goes on from NW_006399925.1 coordinate 2,070,891, forward strand.
ACAAAATATCAACGAGCTCATTTATCTTCCTTTCTCTGTCTCCCTCTCTACTCCACAATCCAGACCTCTTAAAACCTCCACACCAACTGTTGAAAAATTGCACAAGTAGTGTTGATGTCACGGTGAATTCACACTGCCTGTGGGGCCAGAGGTCTGTGACCCACAATGAAGGCGAAAGAACAGGACTTTGCAGAAGCACAATTAAGAGAAAAACACAACATTTATAAAGGCAGGCAAGAATTCACATTTCTGATTTTTAGAAGTTGATGGGGAATAGCACATGTCTTAATCTAAATGTCATTTTCCTCATTTGTGAAAGATGCAGAGTCCTAAAGTCAATATTAATTTTCACCTTCTGAAATTGCTTTGAAGATTGCTAGCTAGATTAGCACTTGTCTTAATTAGCATATCTAAAATATTTATTTATTTAATAGATGGCAACTATTCTTTTTTAAAAAAACAAAATTTATACTGGTTTATTTACAAAATTTGTATGTCTTATTTTTCACAGTGGATTTTTCCCATTTCCTTCACTTCTCCTCCACCCATCAAATTGTGTGACCTATGATTAATGCCCCCGATCCTCACCCCTCTGCTTCCCCCACCCCCCCTTGCATCATCATACTTGTGCTACAATAATGGCCTTACACAATATTTGTCCTTATGGGACTGGGCAACTACCTTCTAACACAGGTTAATATAAACTCTAATATCCTTTAGGTGTAGTGGCTTACTGTCATTATTGAATACTATATTATATACCCTGTTATCTGAGGCCACCATACATGTATTCTGTTGCATCAGCATAAAAAGATTCCTGGACTTACAGAAAAGGTCAATAAATAAATTTTGGAAAAATAAGCTAAAGGGCAATTCTATGCCTTCACATTCTTGTTTTGCTTCGCTGCTTTTTCCACTTAATGCCTAGCCTCTCCGTGAAACCTGTTGATGATACAGAACTAAAAATTGCATGTTGGTACTAGGAGACAAACTCCAGCACAACTGGGACATGCCTCCACCTGCCTTTAGAATTTTTCTTTCTGAAGCGCCAGTCAGTTAGACTTCATGATTCTGAAGTCCCTCTCATCTCATTCTCCAATTAGTCCTGTGACTCCATTCTATCTGAATCTTGAGACAATGCGTCCTACATAAATTCAGAGACATGAACTGACAAGTACAAGCTTATGGTGGAGAAAATGGAAAATGATAGTTAATGTAGAAATGGTTTATGGTTGCACTTTTTCCTAGAATTAATGACTTGAGACTTAATTTTCAGGCCTATTGTAATGCCTTCCATTCCAACTTATATTTTCTGTGCTAAAAATACTATACATCTGGTTTTTAAAATAGTATTATTTCTGTGGGTAGTGTGAGCAGCTTAGTGTGTGTGGTGGCGTGATGTTCAGATTCAAGAGATACAATTCAGATTTCATCACTTTGTAACTGTGAGAACAAATGATCGAAGTATGAAAAGGTATTCTATCCAAGTGTAAATTATGGTTATCTTACTGTTATTAGCTGGAGTTTAAGTTTTTGCTCTGAATGTCCTTTTCCTAGTATCACTTGTAATATTTGAAATACTAGCATTACTTTTCAGATATTTTGTTTTTTCTTGTATACACTATCTACAATGTCTTCACTTTTATGAGAAATAAAACCAAATACAATTTATTGTGGTCAAGTCAGGCAAATTCTAACATATAGCAAACCGATAGGAAAGAGTAGAACCATCCCAGAAGGTTTCAGAAACAATAGAGCCTGATGAAACAGACTATGCCCTCTGTTTCCTATGGAACAGCTGGTAGGATTTAGCTGTTATACAGTTGATCTTTTGGTTAGAAACCTAATGTTCATTTTTTCTTTCCTTGAAGTTTTTGATTTCTTATTTTGTTTCTCTTTCATTCTTTACACCTTTCCCTCTCTTCTCATATACACACTTTTCTCCTCCTTTCTTCCCTACTTTCCTTTCTTTTAGATTGCTTGTGTCTGTTCAGTATTATCTTGTCAACTATGACTCATAGCGAGTCTATGAACAACAAATTGTAATCCTGACCAGTCCTGCACTGTTCTCAACATCTTCACCATGCTCAAGTTCATTGTTGATGTCACCGTGTCAATTCATCTCATTATGGATCTTCTTTTCTTTCACTGACCCTCTACATTTTCTGACTAAATGTCCTTTAATAATACATCCTGAGTAAATAAATATGCATCTCTTCAGTGATTTAGCCAGGCAGTTGTCCTCCAGATTTCTTGGCACTGTCTGGTGAGAATGTCTAGAGGGCAGCATTTGCTTGTCAAAAGTATGTCAATTGGTATGCTGTCAATTCTTGGGGACTTATTTTTTGCCAGTTCCTTCAGATTAGCTTTGACTTCCTCCTTCACCATTGCTTCTTGATCATTTGTTTCATGATTTTTTTTTGTATCAGCCAATTCTTTTTGGTACAGACACTCCATGTATTCCTTCAATCTTCTTTTAATGCTTCCCTGATGATCATTCAATATTCTGCCGAGAACATCCTTAAGTATTGCAACTCATGAATTTGGTCTTCAGTTCCTTCAGTTTAAGAAATGTCACTGCCTCAACACAGAATAGAAAGATCCCAGTTGAGGTGGATTGAAACAGTAACTGAGCCAATGTAATTAGGTTTGTCAGAGTCAGTGAGACTGGCTCAGAATAGTGTGGGGTTCAGAGCTATTGTACATAGTGTCACTATGAGGCAAGGACAACTCAATGGCACATAACAATAGCAACAATACCTCCTGACAGCATCCCAAAGTTTATGAGAATACAATGTTTTGTGTTTCTCACATACTTAATCACATGCAAGACAAAATAAATAAACTCTCAATTCTTAGATATCTTTTAGTGTGAGTATGTAAGTCTATTTGTGTATGAGTCTATAAGTTAGTAGCAATATTATTATGTGACTGTATGTGCATATAGAGAAATTAGCAGATGTTTTTGGGACTGTTTGAGCCAAGATGTATGGTTTCATTCATGGAATGAGTCTTCCCACTTCTTGCTTGTTTCCCTCCTGGTTCTTAATTTCCCACCCAAAGAGCTCTAAATGCATTTGCAATTCTTTTTGTCAGGTTAGACATATAGACTAAAACCATTATTGCCGTAAGATAAGTTTATTATAGTCACAATTTCCTGGGTAGAACACAACACACCAAGAGGCATGGCCACATACAAGGAGGTTGTACCCTGGAGGAAATGACAACATTATCCAAAAGGTACAAAAACATGATGGTTACCCATGGTGGACAGTGTTTGGTGGAGCTCTCATACTAAGAAAGGCTTGGAAGTAGGATTGGCATCTACTTTCTAAACACATGCCTTTGGAAACCCTATGAACATTAGAGAAACAATGATAGTAATAGAACAGGGTTCAGATCTTTTGTTCATGGGGTCGCTATGAGTCATGTTTGACTTGATGGCACTTAACAACAACAACAGGTGCATTCTATAGGAAGATGTGATACTCATCCAAAGTCCAATTTTGCAGAAGGAAAACAAACAATATCTTCCCAAGTGATTTACAGCCTCAGAAACCAATTGGGTGGGAAGGCCCTTTTGGGAGTTGTTTTTGACTCAGTGGCAATAAGAGAGAGAAGCAGGGAAACACAGTGAGTGAGACACAAGTGTGAATAAGAAGGGGCTACCTTAGTTTTTCAAGTTCCTTGAATTAAACATTTAATTCTGCTGGCTGCGACACATAGAAGCTGTCCCTAGTTGTTGGCTTTAACCGGATAACCAGGTTTATTGCCAGTTAACACTCATGGAACCAACAGTCAGGGAATCAGTAGGCATGTTTCTATAAGAAAGTCTGCTGTTGGGGACCCCTGCAGAGTGTTAAAGAACATTGATACCAGTCTCGAGATTAAGGTGTGCCTGATTCAGGCCATGGTCTTCTCAATTGCTTATCATGCATTTGAGAAGTTAGACTAAGGATGACAGGAGAAGAATTTATATCTTTGAGTTGTGGCTCTGGAGAAGAATATTGAACATACCACTGACTACCAAGAGACCAAGCAAGTTTATTCTGGAGAGGATGAAGGCAGGCTGATCACTGGAAGCAAAGATTTTGAAACTCTGTCTCATGTACTTTGTTGCATGAACTGTTGCCAGGAGGGACCAGTGTTTGGAGAAAAGCATCATGTTTAGAAGGGTAGAGGCTCAGTTCAGGAGAGGAAGCCCTTGGATGAAATGGATTGACACAGTAACTGTGGCAATGGAGGCAAGTGTGTCAGAAGCAGTCAAATTGGCTAAGGATAGGATTGGTTTCAGAGCTATCATTCATAGACTATGAGTTGCAGTTGACTTGATGGCACATAACAACAACTTATTTGATACCCATTTATTTTGTCATCATCGATGACAATAGTTCTGTTTTTCTTTATTCTTCCTCAATTTTAACTTGTGTTGTGTACTCAGAAACCTTTTATTCAGCATTTCTAGAGTTGACTCTCCCATTTGCTCTGGAACCATGCTTTGGTTTTTGCTTAATTTTCTCCCATAGTGGGATAGCATAATCCTTTCCTTGACTGATGAAGGCAACGATAAGAATCGTTGTTGCTTCTTCTAGATATTTAGAAGCACGAGCGGCATCCATTTCCTAAACAACATGCTTCTGGAAACTATGAACTTTGCAAAATGTAGATAGCTGTAGAGGGGCTTCAGGCCTTTTGTTCATAGGGTCGCCATGAGTCTCCTCAACTCGAAGGCAATCAACAACAACAACAAGAAGAACAACAACAGATATTTCTATCTAACGTTTTGGTTTGGAGCTACTGTTATTTATCCTCTGAATTCCCTGGCCTTTCAAGTAAGGCTTTTGTTGGGTTCTTAAATCTAGCCCTCACCATCTATGCTTTCTTAAGTTTCTGCTTTTTTCTGGTTCACTCTGTCAAATAATACCTGAAGATAGCTTCTCATGTAGAAATTTTTCTTCTCTATTTTCTCTCCCATTTGTTGTTTAATGTGTATGTTTTTTACTTTTATATCTTTAATTTATTGAAAAACCCCTTCCATTTTAATGAGATTTTTGGAGGGGAAAAAAGATCTAATCTGCCTGTTTAAAATCCATGAGCTCTTTTTGTCAAAATGTTGCTGAATCCTTTGGATTGGATAAAGGCATATTACTTGAGTAAGTGTCAGATTTAGCATGGCAAAGAGAGTTGTAAAAGAACAAAACAAAAGTCAAGAGTGTTCTTCATTATGGCTGCTTTACAAGTGTTTGAATGCTAACTCCATGTTAGAAACAGGAATCTCAAAACAGTTCCATAAAGAAACAATTGATCTGTGGGTGAAGAAAATGGATAGGTCTCATGCAAATATATACCTTTCAGTAAGTATTTGAAACACACATACACACACACACATATATATATATACACATATATACTTACATGCTCAGTGGCGTACTAATGCTAATTTATCCTGGCTCATATGGGTCAGTTGCACATCTTTCTCCCATCCTTTACTTATTAATGGTGGTATTTGTCCTAGGAATGAAATAAGTGAATTCTACAAATCAGGGCTTTCCTGCCCTAATCAGTTGTTAAGCATTTCCCAGTACATCGCTGTCTCTTACTCTGTGAGTGTACATGCGTATGTGTGTGTGTGTGTGTGTGTGTGTGTGTGTGTGTGTGCACATGTGCATTCATATATATGTAAGTAGACAAATGCATATTTCCACCTATATCATCATACATATGTAGGTCAGTAACTTTTTTTTTTTATGTTTCTCCTCCTTAAATGACATGGGATTGACTCTTACACAAGACTCTGGTTCTTTAACATGTACTGCTCCTTTCCCTCCCCTAACTGTACCATTCCTATGCCCAGCCTTGCACCAGCTTGACTAGTTTCTCTGCAAGCTTCAAGGCCTTGGTTAAGACTTTACTTTTAAGATAGCAGCTCTAGAAACATTATCATGTTCCACAGTAGATACAGACTCTTCAGGCAATGTTTGTTTTTTCTCCTCTGTTATCTTGCAAGAGACTCTTTTTTTATCTCTCTGAGACCTAAATCATGCTACTTCTTGCCTGGATCCTGAGCTTTCTCGCATATTCCCAGCATATAGTATAGCACTTGCTTCTCTCTCAGGAAGTGCTTTAGAGCTGTGGAAGGAAAAAATGGACACAAACAGTAGGCTCACAGGACAGAGCATAATAAATGCCAAAGACAGAGCTGCTCCTTGCCCTGAGGGAGCACTAGAGTGGCCTCCTCTTGCTCTGGGCGACCACAGGAAGGCTCAAGAAAAGCTCTTGCCTCTTCACCAACTGGTGACTAACCGATCCCAATTCAGAAGACCCTCAAGAAGTCTGCACTAATTTTGTAACTGCAGTTGCCCAACACAGGACCTTCTGTCCAGTGTGCTGTATCTGCCAACTGGCTTCCTCAAATCTTTTCTCTGAAGACTTTCCTTCTGGAGCCTCCGTCCGGCATCCTCCAGCAGCCTGTGCACAGTGACACGAGCCAAGGCAGAGACACTGAGGGGTGTGCGTGTGCTCCCTGCTGTTACACGGATCTACGAGACCATGGAAAAAAGAACAGGTTATCATTGGGGAGACAACTCTGAGTGCTTTAGTGACAAATTGTTTGCAGAACAGCAGACCTATGAAACATTAGCAGATTGTCTTCTCTCAGAACTCCCCACTTTGAAGTTAAAAAATGGCTTATTGTATCATGAAAGCTATTACTATTGGCTCTTGTGTAAATAACAACAACAAAACCCAACAAAACAACCTCAAAACAAAACAAAAACAAAGACAAATGTAAAACCACACACATTATAAACTGCTGCCTACCTAAATTTTCTAAGAACTCTTCTGAGTGATATTTAACACACAAAGTAGATCTTTATATAGCTAGAGCTCCAAACCACACTACTCCTTGTCCTGTGCTGTTTACATAGGAGCAGCTGCATTCTTGCTCTTAACACAATTCCACATGCTGCACACGTCTCTGATTGCTGTGTAAAGCGCAGTAAGCAATGTTCCTTCAGAGACCTGGAACTCACTGGTGCTTGAAGCTGTAGTATATGTAGTTACTCAGAGCTGTCACAATGCGTGGGATTGCTTTTGCCAGAGGAACAGTACAAAATGTTCTTTTGAGGGCTCCAGAGAAAGTGTTATCATTTTACTTCGATCTTAAGTTTATTTTCTTCTAAATCTCACTGCAATAATCTTTCTTTTCATTCACAAGTGCTTATAATCAGTCTTTGTACAAATGTTTTCATACATACTCTCTCAAACATACAAGTCTATCTGATTCACTCCATTTAAAAGAAAGAAAAAAGAAAGATTTCAGTTGGTGACATGATACGAAAGTAGAACTGTGCTCCATAGGGTTTTCAACAACTAATTTTCCAAAGGTAGACCACCAAACCTTTATTCTAAGTTTTCTCTAGGTGGGCTTGAACTTCCAGCTTTTTTATTTGTAGCCAAGTGCTAAAACTCTTTGCTCTAAATGCACTGAGATCCTTCCCCTAAAGGGAATTATTTCAGTTGGGTAATATGACAATTTTTATATTTCTGTATAACACTTTTATACACTAGCTGGAAATACGTTAAGCAGTAAATAATTCAATATATCCTATCATTAATATTTTATTAGTAATATTATAACAATATGCACTATTATTATTATTTCCATTTTATGTATGAAAATCCTGAGTCACCACTGAACACTTAAGAAAATTGTCAAAGCCACCACAGCTGAAAGTGATAGCACTGGGCTTTGAACTTAAGTTTCCTGGCTCCAGAGTCTGTGGTCTGTACCATCAGAGGAGCCGTGTATTGTCAAGCTCGTTACTTCACTTTATACCCCCAAAGCCTGTAGGATGAGCATTGCCTTCAACTCCATTTCAGGGATGAGCAGTCTGAGGCACAAAGTCATCCAGTTATTAAAGACTGATCATACAGTTTAGGCCAAGTGTGTCTGCTTCCAAAACTTAAGCTCTTTCTAGAAAATATTTACTCACATTCTTTTATTATTTTGTTAAATTTCATACTAGTTTATTTACAAAGTTCAAATACATTGTTTTCACACCAGATCTTTCCCATTTTCTTCACCACTACCACCCATCAAATTATGCGACCCTATGATTAGCTTAGATAACAGAGATGGCAAAGGAGGTTGAGTTTTCAAGCATGGAAATACAAAGGAAGAGGAACAGTTGTAAGCAGACACTGGTGATTGGGACATGGAATGTGAGAACCATGAATGTAGGAAAATTAGATATTGTTA